>NW_028270180.1:27927579-28230860 GCF_037043375.1 Chiloscyllium plagiosum
AGAGTGAGGATGAGGATGTGTGAGAGAGTGTGAGAGAGATAGTGCGAATGGAAGAGAGTGTGTGAGAGTGACAGCGGGGATGGGAGAGAGAGTGTGAGAGTTAAAGTGTGGATGGGAGAGAGTGTGAGAGCGAGAGTGAGATTGCGGATGGGAAAGTGTGTGAGAGTGAGTGTGAGGATGGGAGAGAGTGTGAGAGTGAGAGTGAGAGTGAGGATGGTAGAGAGTGTGAGAGTGAGAATGAGGATGGGGGAGAGAGTGTGAGAGTGACAGCGAGGATGGGAGAGAGAGTGTGAGAGTAAGAGTGCGGATGGGAGAGTGAGAGTGAGACTGAGAGTGAGGATGGGAGAGAGTGTGAGAGTGAGAGTGAGGATGGGAGAGGGAGTGTGAGAGTGAGAATGAGAAGGGAAGAGAGTGTAAGAGTGAGAGTGAGTGTGAGGATGGGAGAGAGAGTGTGAGAGTGAGAGTGAGAGTGAGGATGGGTGAGAGAGTGTGAGAGAGAGAGTGCGAATGGAAGAGAGAGTGTGAGAGTGACAGCGAGGATGGGAGAGTGAGTGTGAGAGTGAGAGTGCGGATGGGAGAGAATGTGAGAGCCTGAGTGAGCATGGGAGAGAGAGTGTGAGAGTGAGGATGGGAGAGAGTGTGTGAGAATGAAACTGCGGAAGGGAGAGAATGTGAGAGTGAGAGTGAGAGTGAGAATGGGAGAGTGTGTGAGAGTGAGAGTGAAGATGGGAGAGAGTGTGTGAGAATGAAACTGCGGATGGGAGAGAGTGTGAGAGTGAGAGTGAGTAAGGAAGGGAGAGAGTGTGAGAGTGAGAATGAGGATGGGGGAGAGAGTGTGAGAGTGAGAGTGAGGATGGGAGAGAGTGTGAGAGTTAGAGTGAGAATAGGAGAGAGAGAGTGAGAGTGCGAATGGGAGAGAGTGTGAGAGTGAGAATGCAGAAGGGAGAGAGTATGTCAGTGACAGAAAGAGTGACCGTGAGGATGAGAGAGAGAGAATGTGAGAGTGAGAGTGAGGATGGAAGAGAGAGTGTGAGAGTGAGAGTGCGAATGGGAGAGAAGTGAGAGTGGGAGAGAGAGTGAGGATGGGAGAGAGAGTGTGAGAGCGAGAGTGCGGATGGGAGAGAATGTGAGAGTGAGAGTGAGTAAGGAAGGGAGAGAGTGTGAGAGTGAGAATGAGGATGGGGGAGAGAGTGTGAGAGTGAGAGTGAGGATGGGAGAGAGTGTGAGAGTTAGAGTGAGAATAGGAGAGAGAGAGTGAGAGTGCGAATGGGAGAGAGTGTGAGAGTGAGAATGCAGAAGGGAGAGAGTATGTGAGTGACAGAAAGAGTGACCGTGAGGATGGGAGAGAGAGAATGTGAGAGTGAGAGTGAGGATGGAAGAGAGAGTGTGAGAGTGAGAGTGCGGATGGGAGAGAGAGTGAGAGTTGGAGAGAGAGTGAGGATGGGAGAGAGAGTGTGAGAGTGAGAGTAAGGATGGGAGAGCGAGTGTGAGAGCGAAAGTGCGGATGGGAGAGAGAGTGAGTGTGAGAGTGAGAGTGAGAATGGGTGACTGTGTGAGAGTGAGAGTGCAGATGGGAGAGAGCGTGAGTGTGAGAGTGAAAGTGAGAATGGGAGAGAGTGCGAGAGTGAGAGTGAGGATGGGTGAGAGAGTGTGAGAGAGAGAGTGCGAATGGAAGAGAGAGTGTGAGAGTGACAGCGAGGATGGGAGAGTGAGTGTGAGAGTGAGAGTGCGGATGGGAGAGAATGTGAGAGCGCGAGTGAGCATGGGAGAGAGAGTGTGAGAGTGAGGATGGGAGAGAGTGTGTGAGAGTGAGAGTGAGGATGGGAGAGAGTGCGTGAGAATGAAACTGCGGATGGGAGAGAATGTGAGAGTGAGAGTGAGAGTGAGGATGGGAGAGTGTGTGAGAGTGAGAGTGAGGATGGGAGAGAGTGTGAGAGTGAGAGTGAGGATGGGAGAGAGTGTGTGAGAATGAAACTGCGGATGGAGAGAGTGTGAGAGTGAGAATGAGGATGGGGAGAGAGTGTGAGAGTGAGAATGCAGAAGGGAGAGAGTGGGAGAGTTAGAGTGAGAAGAGGAGAGAGAGAGTGAGAGTGCGAATGGGAGAGAGTGTGAGAGTGAGAATGCAGAAGGGAGAGAGTATGAGAGTGACAGTAAGAGTGAGCGTGAGGATGGGAGAGAGAGAATGTGAGAGTGAGAGTGAGGATGGGAGAGAGAGTGTGAGAGTGAGAGTGCGGATGGGAGAGAGAGTGAGAGTGGGAGAGAGAGAGTGAGGATGGGAGAGAGAGTGTGAGAGCGAGAGTAAGGATGGGAGAGCGAGTGTGAGAGCGAGAGTGTGGATGGGAGAGAGAGTGAGTGTGAGAGTGAGAGTGAGAATGGAAGACTGTGTGAGAGTGAGAGTGCAGATGGGAGAGAGCGTGAGTGTGAGAGTGAAAGTGAGAATGGGAGAGAGTGCGAGAGTGAGAGAGAGGATGGGTGAGAGAGTGTGAGAGAGAGTGCGAATGGAAGAGAGAGAGTGAGAGTGACAGCGAGGATGGGAGAGTGAGTGTGAGAGTGATAGTGCGGATGGGAGAGAGTGTGTGAGAATGAAACTGCGAATGGGAGAGAGTGTGAGAGTGAGAGTGAGGATGGGAGAGAGAGTGTGAGAGTGAGAGTGAGAATGGGAGAGAGAGTGTGAGAGTGACAGCGAGGATGGGAGAGAGAGAGAGTGTGAGAGTGAGAGTGAGGATGGGAGAGAGTGTGAGAGTTAGAGTGAGAATGGGAGAGAGAGTGTGAGAGTGAGAGTAAGGATGGGAGAGCGAGTGTGAGAGCGAGAGTGTGGATGGGAGAGAGAGTGTGAGAGCGAGAGTGCGGATGGGAGAGAGAGTGAGTGTGAGAGTGAGAGTGAGAATGGGTGACTGTGTGAGAGTGAGAGTGCAGATGGGAGAGAGCGTGAGTGTGAGAGTGAAAGTGAGAATGGGAGAGAGTGCGAGAGTGAGAGTGAGGATGGGTGAGAGAGTGTGAGAGAGAGAGTGCGAATGGAAGAGAGAGTGTGAGAGTGACAGCGAGGATGGGAGAGTGAGTGTGAGAGTGAGAGTGCGGATGGGAGAGAATGTGAGAGCGCGAGTGAGCATGGGAGAGAGAGTGTGAGAGTGAGGATGGGAGAGAGTGTGTGAGAGTGAGAGTGAGGATGGGAGAGAGTGCGTGAGAATGACACTGCGGATGGGAGAGAATGTGAGAGTGAGAGTGAGAGTGAGGATGGGAGAGTGTGTGAGAGTGAGAGTGAGGATGGGAGAGAGTGTGAGAGTGAGAGTGAGGATGGGAGAGAGTGTGTGAGAATGAAACTGCGGATGGAGAGAGTGTGAGAGTGAGAGTGAGTGAGGAATGGAGAGAGTGTGAGAGTGAGAATGAGGATGGGGAGAGAGTGTGAGAGTGAGAATGCAGAAGGGAGAGAGTGGGAGAGTTAGAGTGAGAAGAGGAGTGAGAGAGTGAGAGTGCGAATGGGAGAGAGTGTGAGAGTGAGAATGCAGAAGGGAGAGAGTATGAGAGTGACAGTAAGAGTGAGCGTGAGGATGGGAGAGAGAGAATGTGAGAGTGAGAGTGAGGATGGGAGAGAGAGTGTGAGAGTGAGAGTGCGGATGGGAGAGAGAGTGAGAGTGGGAGAGAGAGAGTGAGGATGGGAGAGAGAGTGTGAGAGCGAGAGTAAGGATGGGAGAGCGAGTGTGAGAGCGAGAGTGTGGATGGGAGAGAGAGTGAGTGTGAGAGTGAGAGTGAGAATGGAAGACTGTGTGAGAGTGAGAGTGCAGATGGGAGAGAGCGTGAGTGTGAGAGTGAAAGTGAGAATGGGAGAGAGTGCGAGAGTGAGAGAGAGGATGGGTGAGAGAGTGTGAGAGAGAGTGCGAATGGAAGAGAGAGAGTGAGAGTGACAGCGAGGATGGGAGAGTGAGTGTGAGAGTGATAGTGCGGATGGGAGAGAGTGTGTGAGAATGAAACTGCGAATGGGAGAGAGTGTGAGAGTGAGAGTGAGGATGGGAGAGAGAGTGTGAGAGTGAGAGTGAGAATGGGAGAGAGAGTGTGAGAGTGACAGCGAGGATGGGAGAGAGAGAGAGAGTGTGAGAGTGAGAGTGAGGATGGGAGAGAGTGTGAGAGTTAGAGTGAGAATGGGAGAGAGAGTGTGAGAGTGAGAGTAAGGATGGGAGAGCGAGTGTGAGAGCGAGAGTGTGGATGGGAGAGAGAGTGTGAGAGCGAAAGTGCGGATGGGAGAGAGAGTGAGTGTGAGAGTGAGAGTGAGAATGGGTGACTGTGTGAGAGTGAGAGTGCAGATGGGAGAGAGCGTGAGTGTGAGAGTGAAAGTGAGAATGGGAGAGAGTGCGAGAGTGAGAGTGAGGATGGGTGAGAGAGTGTGAGAGAGAGAGTGCGAATGGAAGAGAGAGTGTGAGAGTGACAGCGAGGATGGGAGAGTGAGTGTGAGAGTGAGAGTGCGGATGGGAGAGAATGTGAGAGCGCGAGTGAGCATGGGAGAGAGAGTGTGAGAGTGAGGATGGGAGAGAGTGTGTGAGAGTGAGAGTGAGGATGGGAGAGAGTGCGTGAGAATGAAACTGCGGATGAGAGAGAATGTGAGAGTGAGAGTGAGAGTGAGGATGGGAGAGTGTGTGAGAGTGAGAGTGAGGATGGGAGAGAGTGTGAGAGTGAGAGTGAGGATGGGAGAGAGTGTGTGAGAATGAAACTGCGGATGGAGAGAGTGTGAGAGTGAGAGTGAGTGAGGAATGGAGAGAGTGTGAGAGTGAGAATGAGGATGGGGAGAGAGTGTGAGAGTGAGAATGCAGAAGGGAGAGAGTGGGAGAGTTAGAGTGAGAAGAGGAGAGAGAGAGTGAGAGTGCGAATGGGAGAGAGTGTGAGAGTGAGAATGCAGAAGGGAGAGAGTATGAGAGTGACAGTAAGAGTGAGCGTGAGGATGGGAGAGAGAGAATGTGAGAGTGAGAGTGAGGATGGGAGAGAGAGTGTGAGAGTGAGAGTGCGGATGGGAGAGAGAGTGAGAGTGGGAGAGTGAGTGAGGATGGGAGAGAGAGTGTGAGAGCGAGAGTAAGGATGGGAGAGCGAGTGTGAGAGCGAGAGTGTGGATGGGAGAGAGAGTGAGTGTGAGAGTGAGAGTGAGAATGGAAGACTGTGTGAGAGTGAGAGTGCAGATGGGAGAGAGCGTGAGTGTGAGAGTGAAAGTGAGAATGGGAGAGAGTGCGAGAGTGAGAGAGAGGATGGGTGAGAGAGTGTGAGAGAGAGTGCGAATGGAAGAGAGAGAGTGAGAGTGACAGCGAGGATGGGAGAGTGAGTGTGAGAGTGATAGTGCGGATGGGAGAGAGTGTGTGAGAATGAAACTGCGAATGGGAGAGAGTGTGAGAGTGAGAGTGAGGATGGGAGAGAGAGTGTGAGAGTGAGAGTGAGAATGGGAGAGAGAGTGTGAGAGTGACAGCGAGGATGGGAGAGAGAGAGAGTGTGAGAGTGAGAGTGAGGATGGGAGAGAGTGTGAGAGTTAGAGTGAGAATGGGAGAGAGAGTGTGAGAGTGAGAATGGGAGAGAGTGTGAGAGTGAGCGTGAGAGTGTTGGATGGGAGAGAGAGAGTGAGATTAAGGATGGGAGAGAGAGTGTGAGAGTGAGAGCGCAGATGGGAGAGAGAGTGAGTGTGAGAGTGAGAGTGAGAATGGGAGAGAGTGCGAGAGTGAGAGTGAGGATGGGTGAGAGATTGTGACAGAGAGAGTGCAAATGGTAGAGAGAGTGTGAGAGTGACAGCGAGGATGGGAGAGTGAGTGTGAGAGTGAGCGTGCGGATGGGAGAGAGTGTGAGAGTGAGAGTGAGGATGGGAGAGAGTGTGTGAGAATGAAACAGCGGATGGGAGAGAGTGTGAGAGTGAGAATGAGGATGGGGGAGAGAGTGTGAGAGTGACAGCGAGGATGGGAGAGAGAGTGTGAGAGTAAGAGTGCGGATGGGAGAGTGAGAGTGAGACTGAGAGTGAGGATGGGAGAGAGTGTGAGAGTGAGAGTGAGGATGGGAGAGGGAGTGTGAGAGTGAGAATGAGAAGGGAAGAGAGTGTAAGAGTGAGAGTGAGTGTGAGGATGGGAGAGAGAGTGTGAGAGTGAGAGTGAGAGTGAGGATGGGTGAGAGAGTGTGAGAGAGAGAGTGCGAATGGAAGAGAGAGTGTGAGAGTGACAGCGAGGATGGGAGAGTGAGTGTGAGAGTGAGAGTGCGGATGGGAGAGAATGTGAGAGCCTGAGTGAGCATGGGAGAGAGAGTGTGAGAGTGAGGATGGGAGAGAGTGTGTGAGAATGAAACTGCGGAAGGGAGAGAATGTGAGAGTGAGAGTGAGAGTGAGAATGGGAGAGTGTGTGAGAGTGAGAGTGAAGATGGGAGAGAGTGTGTGAGAATGAAACTGCGGATGGGAGAGAGTGTGAGAGTGAGAGTGAGTAAGGAAGGGAGAGAGTGTGAGAGTGAGAATGAGGATGGGGGAGAGAGTGTGAGAGTGAGAGTGAGGATGGGAGAGAGTGTGAGAGTTAGAGTGAGAATAGGAGAGAGAGAGTGAGAGTGCGAATGGGAGAGAGTGTGAGAGTGAGAATGCAGAAGGGAGAGAGTATGTGAGTGACAGAAAGAGTGACCGTGAGGATGAGAGAGAGAGAATGTGAGAGTGAGAGTGAGGATGGAAGAGAGAGTGTGAGAGTGAGAGTGCGAATGGGAGAGAAGTGAGAGTGGGAGAGAGAGTGAGGATGGGAGAGAGAGTGTGAGAGCGAGAGTGCGGATGGGAGAGAATGTGAGAGTGAGAGTGAGTAAGGAAGGGAGAGAGTGTGAGAGTGAGAATGAGGATGGGGGAGAGAGTGTGAGAGTGAGAGTGAGGATGGGAGAGAGTGTGAGAGTTAGAGTGAGAATAGGAGAGAGAGAGTGAGAGTGCGAATGGGAGAGAGTGTGAGAGTGAGAATGCAGAAGGGAGAGAGTATGTGAGTGACAGAAAGAGTGACCGTGAGGATGGGAGAGAGAGAATGTGAGAGTGAGAGTGAGGATGGAAGAGAGAGTGTGAGAGTGAGAGTGCGGATGGGAGAGAGAGTGAGAGTGGGAGAGAGAGTGAGGATGGGAGAGAGAGTGTGAGAGTGAGAGTAAGGATGGGAGAGCGAGTGTGAGAGCGAAAGTGCGGATGGGAGAGAGAGTGAGTGTGAGAGTGAGAGTGAGAATGGGTGACTGTGTGAGAGTGAGAGTGCAGATGGGAGAGAGCGTGAGTGTGAGAGTGAAAGTGAGAATGGGAGAGAGTGCGAGAGTGAGAGTGAGGATGGGTGAGAGAGTGTGAGAGAGAGAGTGCGAATGGAAGAGAGAGTGTGAGAGTGACAGCGAGGATGGGAGAGTGAGTGTGAGAGTGAGAGTGCGGATGGGAGAGAATGTGAGAGCGCGAGTGAGCATGGGAGAGAGAGTGTGAGAGTGAGGATGGGAGAGAGTGTGTGAGAGTGAGAGTGAGGATGGGAGAGAGTGCGTGAGAATGAAACTGCGGATGGGAGAGAATGTGAGAGTGAGAGTGAGAGTGAGGATGGGAGAGTGTGTGAGAGTGAGAGTGAGGATGGGAGAGAGTGTGAGAGTGAGAGTGAGGATGGGAGAGAGTGTGTGAGAATGAAACTGCGGATGGAGAGAGTGTGAGAGTGAGAGTGAGTGAGGAATGGAGAGAGTGTGAGAGTGAGAATGAGGATGGGGAGAGAGTGTGAGAGTGAGAATGCAGAAGGGAGAGAGTGGGAGAGTTAGAGTGAGAAGAGGAGAGAGAGAGTGAGAGTGCGAATGGGAGAGAGTGTGAGAGTGAGAATGCAGAAGGGAGAGAGTATGAGAGTGACAGTAAGAGTGAGCGTGAGGATGGGAGAGAGAGAATGTGAGAGTGAGAGTGAGAATGGGAGAGAGAGTGTGAGAGTGAGAGTGCGGATGGGAGAGAGAGTGAGAGTGGGAGAGAGAGAGTGAGGATGGGAGAGAGAGTGTGAGAGCGAGAGTAAGGATGGGAGAGCGAGTGTGAGAGCGAGAGTGTGGATGGGAGAGAGAGTGAGTGTGAGAGTGAGAGTGAGAATGGAAGACTGTGTGAGAGTGAGAGTGCAGATGGGAGAGAGCGTGAGTGTGAGAGTGAAAGTGAGAATGGGAGAGAGTGCGAGAGTGAGAGAGAGGATGGGTGAGAGAGTGTGAGAGAGAGTGCGAATGGAAGAGAGAGAGTGAGAGTGACAGCGAGGATGGGAGAGTGAGTGTGAGAGTGATAGTGCGGATGGGAGAGAGTGTGTGAGAATGAAACTGCGAATGGGAGAGAGTGTGAGAGTGAGAGTGAGGATGGGAGAGAGAGTGTGAGAGTGAGAGTGAGAATGGGAGAGAGAGTGTGAGAGTGACAGCGAGGATGGGAGAGAGAGAGAGTGTGAGAGTGAGAGTGAGGATGGGAGAGAGTGTGAGAGTTAGAGTGAGAATGGGAGAGAGAGTGTGAGAGTGAGAGTAAGGATGGGAGAGCGAGTGTGAGAGCGAGAGTGTGGATGGGAGAGAGAGTGTGAGAGCGAGAGTGCGGATGGGAGAGAGAGTGAGTGTGAGAGTGAGAGTGAGAATGGGTGACTGTGTGAGAGTGAGAGTGCAGATGGGAGAGAGCGTGAGTGTGAGAGTGAAAGTGAGAATGGGAGAGAGTGCGAGAGTGAGAGTGAGGATGGGTGAGAGAGTGTGAGAGAGAGTGCGAATGGAAGAGAGAGTGTGAGAGTGACAGCGAGGATGGGAGAGTGAGTGTGAGAGTGAGAGTGCGGATGGGAGAGAATGTGAGAGCGCGAGTGAGCATGGGAGAGAGAGTGTGAGAGTGAGGATGGGAGAGAGTGTGTGAGAGTGAGAGTGAGGATGGGAGAGAGTGCGTGAGAATGACACTGCGGATGGGAGAGAATGTGAGAGTGAGAGTGAGAGTGAGGATGGGAGAGTGTGTGAGAGTGAGAGTGAGGATGGGAGAGAGTGTGAGAGTGAGAGTGAGGATGGGAGAGAGTGTGTGAGAATGAAACTGCGGATGGAGAGAGTGTGAGAGTGAGAGTGAGTGAGGAATGGAGAGAGTGTGAGAGTGAGAATGAGGATGGGGAGAGAGTGTGAGAGTGAGAATGCAGAAGGGAGAGAGTGGGAGAGTTAGAGTGAGAAGAGGAGTGAGAGAGTGAGAGTGCGAATGGGAGAGAGTGTGAGAGTGAGAATGCAGAAGGGAGAGAGTATGAGAGTGACAGTAAGAGTGAGCGTGAGGATGGGAGAGAGAGAATGTGAGAGTGAGAGTGAGGATGGGAGAGAGAGTGTGAGAGTGAGAGTGCGGATGGGAGAGAGAGTGAGAGTGGGAGAGAGAGAGTGAGGATGGGAGAGAGAGTGTGAGAGCGAGAGTAAGGATGGGAGAGCGAGTGTGAGAGCGAGAGTGTGGATGGGAGAGAGAGTGAGTGTGAGAGTGAGAGTGAGAATGGAAGACTGTGTGAGAGTGAGAGTGCAGATGGGAGAGAGCGTGAGTGTGAGAGTGAAAGTGAGAATGGGAGAGAGTGCGAGAGTGAGAGAGAGGATGGGTGAGAGAGTGTGAGAGAGAGTGCGAATGGAAGAGAGAGAGTGAGAGTGACAGCGAGGATGGGAGAGTGAGTGTGAGAGTGATAGTGCGGATGGGAGAGAGTGTGTGAGAATGAAACTGCGAATGGGAGAGAGTGTGAGAGTGAGAGTGAGGATGGGAGAGAGAGTGTGAGAGTGAGAGTGAGAATGGGAGAGAGAGTGTGAGAGTGACAGCGAGGATGGGAGAGAGAGAGAGAGTGTGAGAGTGAGAGTGAGGATGGGAGAGAGTGTGAGAGTTAGAGTGAGAATGGGAGAGAGAGTGTGAGAGTGAGAGTAAGGATGGGAGAGCGAGTGTGAGAGCGAGAGTGTGGATGGGAGAGAGAGTGTGAGAGCGAGAGTGCGGATGGGAGAGAGAGTGAGTGTGAGAGTGAGAGTGAGAATGGGTGACTGTGTGAGAGTGAGAGTGCAGATGGGAGAGAGCGTGAGTGTGAGAGTGAAAGTGAGAATGGGAGAGAGTGCGAGAGTGAGAGTGAGGATGGGTGAGAGAGTGTGAGAGAGAGAGTGCGAATGGAAGAGAGAGTGTGAGAGTGACAGCGAGGATGGGAGAGTGAGTGTGAGAGTGAGAGTGCGGATGGGAGAGAATGTGAGAGCGCGAGTGAGCATGGGAGAGAGAGTGTGAGAGTGAGGATGGGAGAGAGTGTGTGAGAGTGAGAGTGAGGATGGGAGAGAGTGCGTGAGAATGAAACTGCGGATGAGAGAGAATGTGAGAGTGAGAGTGAGAGTGAGGATGGGAGAGTGTGTGAGAGTGAGAGTGAGGATGGGAGAGAGTGTGAGAGTGAGAGTGAGGATGGGAGAGAGTGTGTGAGAATGAAACTGCGGATGGAGAGAGTGTGAGAGTGAGAGTGAGTGAGGAATGGAGAGAGTGTGAGAGTGAGAATGAGGATGGGGAGAGAGTGTGAGAGTGAGAATGCAGAAGGGAGAGAGTGGGAGAGTTAGAGTGAGAAGAGGAGAGAGAGAGTGAGAGTGCGAATGGGAGAGAGTGTGAGAGTGAGAATGCAGAAGGGAGAGAGTTTGAGAGTGACAGTAAGAGTGAGCGTGAGGATGGGAGAGAGAGAATGTGAGAGTGAGAGTGAGGATGGGAGAGAGAGTGTGAGAGTGAGAGTGCGGATGGGAGAGAGAGTGAGAGTGGGAGAGAGAGTGAGGATGGGAGAGAGAGTGTGAGAGCGAGAGTAAGGATGGGAGAGCGAGTGTGAGAGCGAGAGTGTGGATGGGAGAGAGAGTGAGTGTGAGAGTGAGAGTGAGAATGGAAGACTGTGTGAGAGTGAGAGTGCAGATGGGAGAGAGCGTGAGTGTGAGAGTGAAAGTGAGAATGGGAGAGAGTGCGAGAGTGAGAGAGAGGATGGGTGAGAGAGTGTGAGAGAGAGTGCGAATGGAAGAGAGAGAGTGAGAGTGACAGCGAGGATGGGAGAGTGAGTGTGAGAGTGATAGTGCGGATGGGAGAGAGTGTGTGAGAATGAAACTGCGAATGGGAGAGAGTGTGAGAGTGAGAGTGAGGATGGGAGAGAGAGTGTGAGAGTGAGAGTGAGAATGGGAGAGAGAGTGTGAGAGTGACAGCGAGGATGGGAGAGAGAGAGAGTGTGAGAGTGAGAGTGAGGATGGGAGAGAGTGTGAGAGTTAGAGTGAGAATGGGAGAGAGAGTGTGAGAGTGAGAATGGGAGAGAGTGTGAGAGTGAGCGTGAGAGTGTTGGATGGGAGAGAGAGAGTGAGATTAAGGATGGGAGAGAGAGTGTGAGAGTGAGAGCGCAGATGGGAGAGAGAGTGAGTGTGAGAGTGAGAGTGAGAATGGGAGAGAGTGCGAGAGTGAGAGTGAGGATGGGTGAGAGATTGTGACAGAGAGAGTGCAAATGGTAGAGAGAGTGTGAGAGTGACAGCGAGGATGGGAGAGTGAGTGTAAGAGTGAGCGTGCGGATGGGAGAGAGTGTGAGAGTGAGAGTGAGGATGGGAGAGAGTGTGTGAGAATGAAACAGCGGATGGGAGAGAGTGTGAGAGTGAGAGTGAGAGTGAGGATGGGAGAGAAAGTGTGAGACTGAGAGTGAGGATGGGAGAGAGTTTGTGAGAATGAAACTGCGGATGGGAGAGAGTGTGAGAGTGAGAGTGAGTGAGGAAGGAAGAGAGTGTGAGAGTGAAATGAGGATGGGGAGAGAGTGTGAGAGTGAGAGTGAGGATGGGAGCGAGTGTGAGAGTTAGAGTGAGAATGGGAGAGAGAATGAGAGTGAGAATGGGAGTGAGGGTGAGAGTGAGAATGCAGAAAGGAGAAAGTACGAGAGTGAGAGTGAGAGTGAGCATGAGGATGGGAGAGAGAGAATGTGAGAGTGAGAGTGAGGATGGGAGAGAGAGTGTGAGAGTGAGAGTGCGGATGGGAGAGAAAGTGAGAGTGGGAGTGAGAGTGAGGATGGGAGATGAGTGTGAGAGTGAGAGTGAGGATGGGAGAGCGAGTGTGAGAGCGAGAGTGTGGATGGGAGAGAGAGTGAGTGTGAGAGTGAGAGTGAGAATGGGAGACTGTGTGAGACTGAGAGTGCAGATGGCAGAGAGTGTGAGAGTGAAAGTGAGATTGAGGATGGGAGAGAGAGAGTGAGAGTAAGGATGGGAGAGTGAGTGTGAGAGTGAGAGTGCGGATGGGAGAGATGGTGAGTCTGAGAGTGAGAGTGAGGATGGGAGAGAGTGTGAGAGTGAGGACGAGGATGGGTGAGAGAGTGTGTGAGAGAGAGTGCGAATGGAAGAGTGAGTGTGAGAGTGACAGCGAGGATGGGAGAGTGAGTGTGTGAGTGAGAGTGCGGATGGGAGAGAGTGTGAGAGCGAGAGTGAGAGTGTGGATGGGAGAGTGTGTGAGAGTGAGAGTGAGGATGGGAGATAGTGTGTGAGAATGAAACTGCGGATGGGAGAGAGTGTGAAAGTGAGAGGGAGAGTGAGGATGGGAGAGAGAGTTTGAGAGTGACAGCGAGGATTGGAGAGAAAGTGTGAGTTTGAGAGTGCGGATGGGTGAGAGAGTGAGAGTGAGACAGAGAGTGAGGATGGGAGAGAGAGTGTGAGAGTGAGAGTGAGGATGGGAGAGAGAGTGTGAGAGTGAGATTGCGGATGGGAGAGAGAGTGAGTGTGAGATGAGAGTGAGAATGGGAGAGTGTGTGAGAGTGAGAGTGGAGATGGGAGAGAGTGAGAGAGTGAGCGTGAGAGTGAGGATGGGAGAGAGAGAGTGAGATTAAGGATGGGAGAGAGAGTGTGAGAGTGAGAGCGCAGATGGGAGAGACAGAGAGTCTGAGAGTGAGAGTGAGAATGGGAGAAAGTGCGAGATTGAGAGTGAGGATGTGTGAAAGAGTGTGAGAGAGAGAGTGCGAATGGAAGAGATAGTGTGAGAGTGACAGCGAGGATGGGAGAGTGAGTGTGAGAGTGAGCGTGCGGATGGGAGAAAGTGTGAGAGCGAGAGTGAGAGTGCGGATGGGAGAGAGTGTGAGAGTGAGAGCGAGGATGGGAGAGAGTGTGAGAGTTAGAGTGAGAATGGGAGAGAGAGTGTGAGAGTGAGAATGGGAGAGAGTGTGAGACTGAGAGTGCAGATGGGACAGAGTATGAGAGTGACATTGAGAGTGAGAGTGCTGATGGGAGAGAAAGTGAGAGTGAGACTGAGAGTGAGGATGGGAGAGAGTGTGTGAGAATGAAACTGCGGATGGGAGGGAGTGTGAGAGCGAGAGTGTGACTGAGGATGGGAGAGTGTGTGAGAGTGAGAGTGAGGATGGGAGAGAGAGTGTGAGAATGAGAATGAGGATGGGAGATAGAGTGTGAGAGTGAGAGTGAGGATGGGAGAGAGTGTGTGAGAATGAAACTGCTGATGGGATGAGAGTGTGAGAGTGAGAGTGAGTGAGGATGGGAGAGAGTGTGAGAGTGAGAATGAGGATGGGGGAGAGAGTGTGAGAGTGAGAGTGAGGATGGGAGAGAGTGTGAGAGTTAGAGTGAGAATGGGAGAGAGAGTGTGAGAGTGAGAATGCAGATGGGAGAGAGTATGAGAGTGACAGTGAGAGTGACAGCGAGGATGGGAGATAGAGTGTGAGAGTGAGAGTGAGGATGAGACAGAGTGTGAGAGTTAGAGTGAGAATGGGAGAGAGAGTGTGAGAGTGAGAATGGGAGAGAGTGTGAGACTGAGAGTGCAGATGGGACAGAGTATGAGAGTGACATTGAGAGTGAGAGTGCTGATGGGCGAGAAAGTGAGAGTGAGACTGAGAGTGAGGATGGGAGAGAGTGTGTGAGAATGAAACTGCGGATGGGAGGGAGTGTGAGAGCGAGAGTGTGACTGAGGATGGGAGAGTGTGTGAGAGTGAGAGTGAGGATGGGAGAGAGAGTGTGAGAGTGAGAATGAGGATGGGAGATAGAGTGTGAGAGTGAGAGTGAGGATGGGAGAGAGTGTGTGAGAATGAAACTGCTGATGGGATGAGAGTGTGAGAGTGAGAGTGAGTGAGGATGGGAGAGAGTGTGAGAGTGAGAATGAGGATGGGGGAGAGAGTGTGAGAGTGAGAGTGAGGATGGGAGAGAGTGTGAGAGTTAGAGTGAGAATGGGAGAGAGAGTGTGAGAGTGAGAATGCAGATGGGAGAGAGTATGAGAGTGACAGTGAGAGTGACAGCGAGGATGGGAGATAGAGTGTGAGAGTGAGAGTGAGGATGAGACAGAGTGTGAGTGTTAGAGTGAGAATGGGAGAGAGAGTGTGAGAGTGAGAATGGGTGAGAGTGTGAGAGTGAGAATGCAGATGGGAGAGAGTATGAGAGTGACAGTGAGAGTGAGCGTGAGGATGGGAGAGAGTGTGCGAGTGAGAGTGCGGATGGGAGATAGAGTGTGAGAGTGACAGTGAGGATGGGAGAGAGAGTGTGAGCGTTAGAGTGAGAGTGAGATTAAGCATGGGAGAGAGAGAATGTGAGAGTGAGAGTGAGGATGGGAGAGAGAGTGTGAGAGTGAGAGTGCGGAAGGGAGAGAGAGTGAGAGTGAGAGGGGGAGTGAGAGTGAGGATGGGAGAGAGAGTGTGAGAGTGAGAGTGAGGATGGGAGAGAGAGTGAGTGTGAGAGTGAGAGTGAGAATGAGAGACTTTTTGAGAGTGAGAGTGCAGATGGCAGAGAGTATGAGAGTGAGAGTGAGAATGGGAGACTGTGTGCGAGTGAGAGTGCAGATGGCAGAGAGTGTGAGAGTGAGAGTGAGATTGAGGATGGGAGAGAGAGAGTGAGAGTAAGGATGGTAGAGTGATTGTGAGAGTGAGAGCGCGGATGGGAGAGAGAGTGAGTGTGAGAGTGAGAGTGAGAATGGGAGAGAGTGTGAGAGTGAGGACGAGGATGTGTGAGAGAGTGTGAGAGAGAGAGTGCGAATAGAGGAGAGAGTGTGAGAGTGACAGCGAGGATGGGGGAGTGAGTGTGAGAGTGAGAGTGCAGATGGGAGAGAGAGTGAGTGTGAGAGTGAGAGTGAGAATGGGAGAGAGTGTGAGAGTGAGGATGAGTATGTGTGAGAGAGTGTGAGAGAGACAGTGCGAATGGAAGAGAGAGTGTGAGAGTGACAGCGAGGATGGGAGAGAGAGTGTGAGAGTTAGAGTGCGGATGGGAGAGAGTGTGAGAGCGAGAGTGAGATTGCAGATGGGAGAGTGTGTGAGAGTGAGAGTGAGGATGGGAGAGAGTGTGTGAGAATGAAACTGCGGATGGGAGAGAGTGTGAGTGTGAGAGTGAGTGTGCTGATGGGAGAGAGAGTGTGAGAGTGACAGCGAGAATGGGAGAGAGAGTGTGAGAGTGAGAGTGCGGATGGGAGAGAGAGTGAGAGTGAGACTGCGAGTGAGGATGGGAGAGAAAGTGTGAGAGTGAAAGTGTGGATGGGAGAGAGAGTGTGAGAGTGAGAGTGCGGATGGGAGAGAGAGTGAGTGTGACAGTGAGGATGGGAGAGAGAGTGTGAGAGTTCGAGTGAGAGTGAGAGTAAGGATGGGAGAGAGAGAATGTGAGAGTGAGACTGCGGATGGGAGAGAGAGTTAGATTGGGAGAGAGAGTGAGAATGGGAGAGAAAGTGTGAGAGTGAGAGTGAGGACGTGAGAGCGAGTGTGAGAGCGAGAGTGCGGATGGGAGAGAGAGTGAGTGTGAGAGTGAGAGTGAGAATGGGAGACCGTGTGAGATTGAGAGTGCAGATGGCAGACAGTGTGTGAGTGAGAGTGAGATTGAGGATGGGAGAGAAAGAGTGAGAGTAAGGATGGGAGAGTGAGTGTGAGACTGAGTGCGCGGATGGAAGAGAGAGTGAGTGTGAGAGTGAGAGTGAGAATTTGAGAGAGTGTGAGAGTGAGGACGAGGATGGGTGAGAGAGTGTGAGAGAGAGAGTGCGAATAGACGAGAGAGTGTGAGACTGACAGCGAGGATGGGAGAGTGAGTGTGAGAGTGAGAGTGAGAATGGGAGCGAGTGTGAGAGTGAGGATGAGGATGTGTGAGAGAGTGTGAGAGAGATAGTGTGAATGGAAGAGAGTGTGTAAGAGTGACAGCGGGGATGGGAGAGAGAGTGTGAGAGTTAGAGTGTGGATGGGAGAGAGTGTGAGAGCGAGAGTGAGATTGAGGATGGTAGAGAGTGTGAGAGTGAGAATGAGGATGGGGGAGAGAGTGTGAGAGTGACAGCGAGGATGGGAGAGAGAGTGTGAGAGTAAGAGTGCGGATGGGAGAGTGAGAGTGAGACTGAGAGTGAGGATGGGAGAGAGTGTGAGAGTGAGAGTGAGGATGGGAGAGGGAGTGTGAGAGTGAGAGTGCGGATGGGAGAGAGAATGAGTATGACAGTGAGGATGGGAGAGAGAGTGTGAGAGTTCGAGTGAGAGTGAGAGTAAGGATGGGAGAGAGAGAATGTGAGAGTGAGAGTGATGATGGGAGAGAGAGTGTGTGAGAGAGAGTGCGAATGGAAGAGATAGTGTGAGAGTGACAGCGAGGATGGGAGAGTGAGTGTGAGAGTGAGCGTGCGGATGGGAGAGAGTGTGAGAGTGAGAGCGAGGATGGGAGAGAGTGTGAGAGTTAGAGTGAGAATGGGAGAGAGAGTGTGAGAGTGAGGATGGGAGAGTGTGAGACTGAGAGTGCAGATGGGACAGAGTATGAGAGTGACATTGAGAGTGAGAGTGCTGATGGGAGAGAGTGTGTGAGAATGAAACTGCGGATGGGAGAGAGTGTGAGAGCGAGAGTGTGACTGAGGATGGGAGAGTGTGTGAGAGTGAGAGTGAGGATGGGAGAGAGAGTGTGAGAGTGAGAATGAGGATGGGAGATAGAGTGTGAGAGTGAGAGTGATGATGGGAGAGAGTGTGAGAATGAAACTGCTGATGGGAGAGAGTGTGAGAGTGAGAGTGAGTGAGGATGGGAGAGAGTGTGAGAGTGAGAATGAGGATGGGGGAGAGAATGTGAGAGTGAGAGTGAGGATGGGAGAGAGTGTGAGAGTTAGAGTGAGAATGGGAGAGAGAGTGTGAGAGTGAGAATGCAGATGGGAGAGAGTATGAGAGTGACAGTGAGAGTGACAGCGAGGATGGGAGAGAGAGTGTGAGAGTGAGAGTGAGGATGGGAGAGAGTGTGAGAGTTGGGGGGAAAATGGGAGAGAGAGTGAGAGAGTAAGAATGCAGATGGGAGAGAGTATGAGAGTGACAGTGGGAGTGACAGCGAGGATGGGAGATAGAGTGTGAGAGTGAGAGTGAGGATGGGAGAGAGTGTGAGAGTTAGAGTGAGAATGGGAGAGAGAGTGTGAGAGTGAGAATGGGTGAGAGCGTGAGAGTGAGAATGCAGATGGGAGAGAGTATGAGAGTGACAGTGAGAGTGAGCGTGAGGATGGGAGAGAGTGTGCGAGTGAGAGTGAGGATGGGAGAGCGAGTGTGAGAGTGAGAGTGAGGATGGGAGAGAGAGTATGAGAGAGAGAGTGAGGATGGGAGAGAGAGTGTGAGAGTGTGAGTGAGGATGGGAGAGAGAGTGTGAGAGTGAGAGTGTGGATGGGAGAGAGAGTGTGAGTGTGAGAATGAGATGGGAGAGAGTGAGAGTGAGGATCGGAGAGAGAGTGTGAGATGAGGATGGGAGAGAGTGTGAGAGTGAGAGAGTTTGATTGGGAGAGAGAGTGCAAGAGTGAAACTGAGGATGGGAGAGAAAGAGTGAGAGTGATAATGTGAGAGCGTGTGAGAGTGAGAGTCAGAGTGACGATGGGAGAGATAGTGTGACAATGTGAGTGAGGATGGGAGAGAGATTTTAAGAGTGAGAGTGCGAATGGGAGAGAATGTGAGAGTGAGAGTGAGAATGAGTATGGGAGTGAGAGTGTGAGAGTGAGAGTGAGGATGGGAGGCAGTGTGAGAGTGAGAGTGAGGATTGGAGAGAGAGTGTGAGAGTGAGAGTGAGAGTGCGAATGGGACGGACTGTGAGAGTGAGAGTGAGAATGGGGAAGGGAGTGTGAGAGTGAGAGTGCGAATGGGAGAGAGTGTGAGAGTGAGAATGAGGATGGGAGAGAGTGTGAGATTGAGAGTGAGGATGGGAGAGAGAACGTGAGAGTGAGAGTGAGGATGGGAGAGAGAGTGTGAGAGTGAGAGTGCGGATGGGAGAGAGAGAGTGAGAGTGAGGATGGGAGAGAGTGTGTGAGAGTGAGAGTGAGGATAGGAGAGAGTATGAGAGTGAGAATGAGAATGGGGAGAGAGTGTGAGAGTCAGAGTGAAAATGGGAGAGAGTATGAGAGTGAGAATGAGGAAGGGGAGAGAGTGTAAGAATGAAACTGCGGATGGGAGAGACTACGAGAGCGAGAGCAAGAGTGCGGATCGGAGGGTGTGTGAGAGTGAGAGTGAGGATGGGGGAGAGAGTGTGAGAGTGAGAGTGAGAATGGGAGAGAGTGTGAGAGTTAGAGTGAGAATGGGAGAGAGAGTGTGAGAGTGAGAATGCAGATGGGAGAGAGTATGAGAGTGACAGTGAGAGTGACAGCGAGGATGGGAGATAGAGTGTGAGAGTGAGAAAGAGGATGAGACAGAGTGTGAGAGTTAGAGTGAGAATGGGAGAGAGAGAATGTGAGAGTGAGACTGCGGATGGGAGAGAGAGTTAGATTGGGAGAGAGAGTGAGAATGGGAGAGAAAGTGTGAGAGTGAGAGTGAGGACGTGAGAGCGAGTGTGAGAGCGAGAGTGCGGATGGGAGAGAGAGTGAGTGTGAGAGTGAGAGTGAGAATGGGAGACCGTGTGAGATTGAGAGTGCAGATGGCAGACAGTGTGTGAGTGAGAGTGAGATTGAGGATGGGAGAGAAAGAGTGAGAGTAAGGATGGGAGAGTGAGTGTGAGACTGAGTGCGCGGATGGAAGAGAGAGTGAGTGTGAGAGTGAGAGTGAGAATTTGAGAGAGTGTGAGAGTGAGGACGAGGATGGGTGAGAGAGTGTGAGAGAGAGAGTGCGAATAGACGAGAGAGTGTGAGACTGACAGCGAGGATGGGAGAGTGAGTGTGAGAGTGAGAGTGAGAATGGGAGCGAGTGTGAGAGTGAGGATGAGGATGTGTGAGAGAGTGTGAGAGAGATAGTGTGAATGGAAGAGAGTGTGTAAGAGTGACAGCGGGGATGGGAGAGAGAGTGTGAGAGTTAGAGTGTGGATGGGAGAGAGTGTGAGAGCGAGAGTGAGATTGAGGATGGTAGAGAGTGTGAGAGTGAGAATGAGGATGGGGGAGAGAGTGTGAGAGTGACAGCGAGGATGGGAGAGAGAGTGTGAGAGTAAGAGTGCGGATGGGAGAGTGAGAGTGAGACTGAGAGTGAGGATGGGAGAGAGTGTGAGAGTGAGAGTGAGGATGGGAGAGGGAGTGTGAGAGTGAGAGTGCGGATGGGAGAGAGAATGAGTATGACAGTGAGGATGGGAGAGAGAGTGTGAGAGTTCGAGTGAGAGTGAGAGTAAGGATGGGAGAGAGAGAATGTGAGAGTGAGAGTGATGATGGGAGAGAGAGTGTGTGAGAGAGAGTGCGAATGGAAGAGATAGTGTGAGAGTGACAGCGAGGATGGGAGATAGAGTGTGAGAGTGAGAGTGAGGATGAGACAGAGTGTGAGAGTGAGAGTAAGGATGGGAGAGAGAGAATGTGAGAGTGAGACTGCGGATGGGAGAGAGAGTTAGATTGGGAGAGAGAGTGAGAATGGGAGAGAAAGTGTGAGAGTGAGAGTGAGGACGTGAGAGCGAGTGTGAGAGCGAGAGTGCGGATGGGAGAGAGAGTGAGTGTGAGAGTGAGAGTGAGAATGGGAGACCGTGTGAGATTGAGAGTGCAGATGGCAGACAGTGTGTGAGTGAGAGTGAGATTGAGGATGGGAGAGAAAGAGTGAGAGTAAGGATGGGAGAGTGAGTGTGAGACTGAGTGCGCGGATGGAAGAGAGAGTGAGTGTGAGAGTGAGAGTGAGAATTTGAGAGAGTGTGAGAGTGAGGACGAGGATGGGTGAGAGAGTGTGAGAGAGAGAGTGCGAATAGACGAGAGAGTGTGAGACTGACAGCGAGGATGGGAGAGTGAGTGTGAGAGTGAGAGTGAGAATGGGAGCGAGTGTGAGAGTGAGGATGAGGATGTGTGAGAGAGTGTGAGAGAGATAGTGTGAATGGAAGAGAGTGTGTAAGAGTGACAGCGGGGATGGGAGAGAGAGTGTGAGAGTTAGAGTGTGGATGGGAGAGAGTGTGAGAGCGAGAGTGAGATTGAGGATGGTAGAGAGTGTGAGAGTGAGAATGAGGATGGGGGAGAGAGTGTGAGAGTGACAGCGAGGATGGGAGAGAGAGTGTGAGAGTAAGAGTGCGGATGGGAGAGTGAGAGTGAGACTGAGAGTGAGGATGGGAGAGAGTGTGAGAGTGAGAGTGAGGATGGGAGAGGGAGTGTGAGAGTGAGAGTGCGGATGGGAGAGAGAATGAGTATGAC
This sequence comes from Chiloscyllium plagiosum, assembly GCF_037043375.1. NCBI lineage: Eukaryota > Metazoa > Chordata > Chondrichthyes > Orectolobiformes > Hemiscylliidae > Chiloscyllium > Chiloscyllium plagiosum. The sequence continues at coordinate 27,947,996 of NW_028270180.1, forward strand.
AGTGAGGATGGGAGAGAGAGTGTGAGAGTTCGAGTGAGAGTGAGAGTAAGGATGGGAGAGAGAGAATGTGAGAGTGAGAGTGATGATGGGAGAGAGAGTGTGAGAGTGAGAGTGAGGATTGGAGAGAGAGTGTGAGAGTGAGAGTGAGAGTGCGAATGGGACGGACTGTGAGAGTGAGAGTGAGAATGGGGAAGGGAGTGTGAGAGTGAGAGTGCGAATGGGAGAGAGTGTGAGAGTGAGAATGAGGATGGGAGAGAGTGTGAGATTGAGAGTGAGGATGGGAGAGAGAACGTGAGAGTGAGAGTGAGGATGGGAGAGAGAGTGTGAGAGTGAGAGTGCGGATGGGAGAGAGAGAGTGAGAGTGAGGATGGGAGAGAGTGTGTGAGAGTGAGAGTGAGGATAGGAGAGAGTATGAGAGTGAGAATGAGAATGGGGAGAGAGTGTGAGAGTCAGAGTGAAAATGGGAGAGAGTATGAGAGTGAGAATGAGGAAGGGGAGAGAGTGTAAGAATGAAACTGCGGATGGGAGAGACTACGAGAGCGAGAGCAAGAGTGCGGATCGGAGGGTGTGTGAGAGTGAGAGTGAGGATGGGGGAGAGAGTGTGAGAGTGAGAGTGAGAATGGGAGAGAGTGTGAGAGTTAGAGTGAGAATGGGAGAGAGAGTGTGAGAGTGAGAATGCAGATGGGAGAGAGTATGAGAGTGACAGTGAGAGTGACAGCGAGGATGGGAGATAGAGTGTGAGAGTGAGAGTGAGGATGAGACAGAGTGTGAGAGTTAGAGTGAGAATGGGAGAGAGAGTGTGAGAGTGAGAATGGGTGAGAGTGTGAGAGTGAGAATGCAGATGGGAGAGAGTATGAGAGTGACAGTGAGAGTGAGCGTGAGGATGGGAGAGAGTGTGCGAGTGAGAGTGCGGATGGGAGATAGAGTGTGAGAGTGACAGTGAGGATGGGAGAGAGAGTGTGAGCGTTAGAGTGAGAGTGAGATTAAGCATGGGAGAGAGAGAATGTGAGAGTGAGAGTGAGGATGGGAGAGAGAGTGTGAGAGTGAGAGTGCGGAAGGGAGAGAGAGTGAGAGTGAGAGTGGGAGTGAGAGTGAGGATGGGAGAGAGAGTGTGAGAGTGAGAGTGAGGATGGGAGAGAGAGTGAGTGTGAGAGTGAGAGTGAGAATGAGAGACTTTTTGAGAGTGAGAGTGCAGATGGCAGAGAGTATGAGAGTGAGAGTGAGAATGGGAGACTGTGTGCGAGTGAGAGTGCAGATGGCAGAGAGTGTGAGAGTGAGAGTGAGATTGAGGATGGGAGAGAGAGAGTGAGAGTAAGGATGGTAGAGTGATTGTGAGAGTGAGAGCGCGGATGGGAGAGAGAGTGAGTGTGAGAGTGAGAGTGAGAATGGGAGAGAGTGTGAGAGTGAGGACGAGGATGTGTGAGAGAGTGTGAGAGAGAGAGTGCGAATAGAGGAGAGAGTGTGAGAGTGACAGCGAGGATGGGGGAGTGAGTGTGAGAGTGAGAGTGCAGATGGGAGAGAGAGTGAGTGTGAGAGTGAGAGTGAGAATGGGAGAGAGTGTGAGAGTGAGGACGAGGATGTGTGAGAGAGTGTGAGAGAGAGAGTGCGAATAGAGGAGAGAGTGTGAGAGTGAAATGAGGATGGGGAGAGAGTGTGAGAGTGAGAGTGAGGATGGGAGCGAGTGTGAGAGTTAGAGTGAGAATGGGAGAGAGAATGAGAGTGAGAATGGGAGTGAGGGTGAGAGTGAGAATGCAGAAAGGAGAGAGTACGAGAGTGAGAGTGAGAGTGAGCATGAGGATGGGAGAGAGAGAATGTGAGAGTGAGAGTGAGGATGGGAGAGAGAGTGTGAGAGTGAGAGTGCGGATGGGAGAGAAAGTGAGAGTGGGAGTGAGAGTGAGGATGGGAGATGAGTGTGAGAGTGAGAGTGAGGATGGGAGAGCGAGTGTGAGAGCGAGAGTGTGGATGGGAGAGAGAGTGAGTGTGAGAGTGAGAGTGAGAATGGGAGACTGTGTGAGACTGAGAGTGCAGATGGCAGAGAGTGTGAGAGTGAAAGTGAGATTGTGGATGGGAGAGAGTGTGAGAGTGAGAGTGAGAGCGCAGATGGGAGAGAGAGTGAGTGTGAGAGTGAGAGTGAGAATGGGAGCGAGTGTGAGAGTGAGGATGAGGATGTGTGAGAGAGTGTGAGAGAGATAGTGTGAATGGAAGAGAGTGTGTGAGAGTGACAGCGGGGATGGGAGAGAGAGTGTGAGAGTTAGAGTGTGGATGGGAGAGAGTGTGAGAGCGAGAGTGAGATTGCGGATGGGAAAGTGTGTGAGAGTGAGTGTGAGGATGGGAGAGAGTGTGAGAGTGAGAGTGAGAGTGAGGATGGTAGAGAGTGTGAGAGTGAGAATGAGGATGGGGGAGAGAGTGTGAGAGTGACAGCGAGGATGGGAGAGAGAGTGTGAGAGTAAGAGTGCGGATGGGAGAGTGAGAGTGAGACTGAGAGTGAGGATGGGAGAGAGTGTGAGAGTGAGAGTGAGGATGGGAGAGGGAGTGTGAGAGTGAGAGTGCGGATGGGAGAGAGAATGAGTATGACAGTGAGGATGGGAGAGAGAGTGTGAGAGTTCGAGTGAGAGTGAGAGTAAGGATGGGAGAGAGAGAATGTGAGAGTGAGAGTGATGATGGGAGAGAGAGTGTGTGAGAGAGAGTGCGAATGGAAGAGATAGTGTGAGAGTGACAGCGAGGATGGGAGAGTGAGTGTGAGAGTGAGCGTGCGGATGGGAGAGAGTGTGAGAGTGAGAGCGAGGATGGGAGAGAGTGTGAGAGTTAGAGTGAGAATGGGAGAGAGAGTGTGAGAGTGAGGATGGGAGAGTGTGAGACTGAGAGTGCAGATGGGACAGAGTATGAGAGTGACATTGAGAGTGAGAGTGCTGATGGGAGAGAGTGTGTGAGAATGAAACTGCGGATGGGAGAGAGTGTGAGAGCGAGAGTGTGACTGAGGATGGGAGAGTGTGTGAGAGTGAGAGTGAGGATGGGAGAGAGAGTGTGAGAGTGAGAATGAGGATGGGAGATAGAGTGTGAGAGTGAGAGTGATGATGGGAGAGAGTGTGAGAATGAAACTGCTGATGGGAGAGAGTGTGAGAGTGAGAGTGAGTGAGGATGGGAGAGAGTGTGAGAGTGAGAATGAGGATGGGGGAGAGAGTGTGAGAGTGAGAGTGAGGATGGGAGAGAGTGTGAGAGTTAGAGTGAGAATGGGAGAGAGAGTGTGAGAGTGAGAATGCAGATGGGAGAGAGTATGAGAGTGACAGTGAGAGTGACAGCGAGGATGGGAGAGAGAGTGTGAGAGTGAGAGTGAGGATGGGAGAGAGTGTGAGAGTTGGGGGGAAAATGGGAGAGAGAGTGAGAGAGTAAGAATGCAGATGGGAGAGAGTATGAGAGTGACAGTGGGAGTGACAGCGAGGATGGGAGATAGAGTGTGAGAGTGAGAGTGAGGATGGGAGAGAGTGTGAGAGTTAGAGTGAGAATGGGAGAGAGAGTGTGAGAGTGAGAATGGGTGAGAGTGTGAGAGTGAGAATGCAGATGGGAGAGAGTATGAGAGTGACAGTGAGAGTGAGCGTGAGGATGGGAGAGAGTGTGCGAGTGAGAGTGAGGATGGGAGAGCGAGTGTGAGAGTGAGAGTGAGGATGGGAGAGAGAGAGTATGAGAGAGAGAGTGAGGATGGGAGAGAGAGTGTGAGAGTGTGAGTGAGGATGGGAGAGAGAGTGTGAGAGTGAGAGTGTGGATGGGAGAGAGAGTGTGAGTGTGAGAATGAGATGGGAGAGAGTGAGAGTGAGGATCGGAGAGAGAGTGTGAGATGAGGATGGGAGAGAGTGTGAGAGTGAGAGAGTTTGATTGGGAGAGAGAGTGCAAGAGTGAAACTGAGGATGGGAGAGAAAGAGTGAGAGTGATAATGTGAGAGCGTGTGAGAGTGAGAGTCAGAGTGACGATGGGAGAGATAGTGTGACAATGTGAGTGAGGATGGGAGAGAGATTTTAAGAGTGAGAGTGCGAATGGGAGAGAATGTGAGAGTGAGAGTGAGAATGAGTATGGGAGTGAGAGTGTGAGAGTGAGAGTGAGGATGGGAGGCAGTGTGAGAGTGAGAGTGAGGATGGGAGAGAGAGTGTGAGAGTGAGAGTGCGGATGGGAGAGAGAGAGTGAGAGTGAGGATGGGAGAGAGTGTGTGAGAGTGAGAGTGAGGATAGGAGAGAGTATGAGAGTGAGAATGAGAATGGGGAGAGAGTGTGAGAGTCAGAGTGAAAATGGGAGAGAGTATGAGAGTGAGAATGAGGAAGGGGAGAGAGTGTAAGAATGAAACTGCGGATGGGAGAGACTACGAGAGCGAGAGCAAGAGTGCGGATCGGAGGGTGTGTGAGAGTGAGAGTGAGGATGGGGGAGAGAGTGTGAGAGTGAGAGTGAGAATGGGAGAGAGTGTGAGAGTTAGAGTGAGAATGGGAGAGAGAGTGTGAGAGTGAGAATGCAGATGGGAGAGAGTATGAGAGTGACAGTGAGAGTGACAGCGAGGATGGGAGATAGAGTGTGAGAGTGAGAGTGAGGATGAGACAGAGTGTGAGAGTTAGAGTGAGAATGGGAGAGAGAGTGTGAGAGTGAGAATGGGTGAGAGTGTGAGAGTGAGAATGCAGATGGGAGAGAGTATGAGAGTGACAGTGAGAGTGAGCGTGAGGATGGGAGAGAGTGTGCGAGTGAGAGTGCGGATGGGAGATAGAGTGTGAGAGTGACAGTGAGGATGGGAGAGAGAGTGTGAGCGTTAGAGTGAGAGTGAGATTAAGCATGGGAGAGAGAGAATGTGAGAGTGAGAGTGAGGATGGGAGAGAGAGTGTGAGAGTGAGAGTGCGGAAGGGAGAGAGAGTGAGAGTGAGAGTGGGAGTGAGAGTGAGGATGGGAGAGAGAGTGTGAGAGTGAGAGTGAGGATGGGAGAGAGAGTGAGTGTGAGAGTGAGAGTGAGAATGAGAGACTTTTTGAGAGTGAGAGTGCAGATGGCAGAGAGTATGAGAGTGAGAGTGAGAATGGGAGACTGTGTGCGAGTGAGAGTGCAGATGGCAGAGAGTGTGAGAGTGAGAGTGAGATTGAGGATGGGAGAGAGAGAGTGAGAGTAAGGATGGTAGAGTGATTGTGAGAGTGAGAGCGCGGATGGGAGAGAGAGTGAGTGTGAGAGTGAGAGTGAGAATGGGAGAGAGTGTGAGAGTGAGGACGAGGATGTGTGAGAGAGTGTGAGAGAGAGAGTGCGAATAGAGGAGAGAGTGTGAGAGTGACAGCGAGGATGGGGGAGTGAGTGTGAGAGTGAGAGTGCAGATGGGAGAGAGAGTGAGTGTGAGAGTGAGAGTGAGAATGGGAGAGAGTGTGAGAGTGAGGACGAGGATGTGTGAGAGAGTGTGAGAGAGAGAGTGCGAATAGAGGAGAGAGTGTGAGAGTGACAGCGAGGATGGGGGAGTGAGTGTGAGAGTGAGAGTGCAGATGGGAGAGAGAGTGAGTGTGAGAGTGAGAGTGAGAATGGGAGAGAGTGTGAGAGTGAGGATGAGTATGTGTGAGAGAGTGTGAGAGAGACAGTGCGAATGGAAGAGAGAGTGTGAGAGTGACAGCGAGGATGGGAGAGAGAGTGTGAGAGTTAGAGTGCGGATGGGAGAGAGTGTGAGAGCGAGAGTGAGATTGCAGATGGGAGAGTGTGTGAGAGTGAGAGTGAGGATGGGAGAGAGTGTGTGAGAATGAAACTGCGGATGGGAGAGAGTGTGAGTGTGAGAGTGAGTGTGCTGATGGGAGAGAGAGTGAGAGTGAGACTGCGAGTGAGGATGGGAGAGAAAGTGTGAGAGTGAAAGTGTGGATGGGAGAGAGAGTGTGAGAGTGAGAGTGCGGATGGGAGAGAGAGTGAGTGTGACAGTGAGGATGGGAGAGAGAGTGTGAGAGTTCGAGTGAGAGTGAGAGTAAGGATGGGAGAGAGAGAATGTGAGAGTGAGACTGCGGATGGGAGAGAGAGTTAGATTGGGAGAGAGAGTGAGAATGGGAGAGAAAGTGTGAGAGTGAGAGTGAGGACGTGAGAGCGAGTGTGAGAGCGAGAGTGCGGATGGGAGAGAGAGTGAGTGTGAGAGTGAGAGTGAGAATGGGAGACCGTGTGAGATTGAGAGTGCAGATGGCAGACAGTGTGTGAGTGAGAGTGAGATTGAGGATGGGAGAGAAAGAGTGAGAGTAAGGATGGGAGAGTGAGTGTGAGACTGAGTGCGCGGATGGAAGAGAGAGTGAGTGTGAGAGTGAGAGTGAGAATTTGAGAGAGTGTGAGAGTGAGGACGAGGATGGGTGAGAGAGTGTGAGAGAGAGAGTGCGAATAGACGAGAGAGTGTGAGACTGACAGCGAGGATGGGAGAGTGAGTGTGAGAGTGAGATTGTGGATGGGAGAGAGTGTGAGAGTGAGAGTGAGAGCGCGGATGGGAGAGAGAGTGAGTGTGAGAGTGAGAGTGAGAATGGGAGCGAGTGTGAGAGTGAGGATGAGGATGTGTGAGAGAGTGTGAGAGAGATAGTGTGAATGGAAGAGAGTGTGTGAGAGTGACAGCGGGGATGGGAGAGAGAGTGTGAGAGTTAGAGTGTGGATGGGAGAGAGTGCGAGAGCGAGAGTGAGATTGCGGATGGGAAAGTGTGTGAGAGTGAGTGTGAGGATGGGAGAGAGTGTGAGAGTGAGAGTGAGAGTGAGGATGGTAGAGAGTGTGAGAGTGAGAATGAGGATGGGGGAGAGAGTGTGAGAGTGACAGCGAGGATGGGAGAGAGAGTGTGAGAGTAAGAGTGCGGATGGGAGAGTGAGAGTGAGACTGAGAGTGAGGATGGGAGAGAGTGTGAGAGTGAGAGTGAGGATGGGAGAGGGAGTGTGAGAGTGAGAGTGCGGATGGGAGAGAGAATGAGTATGACAGTGAGGATGGGAGAGAGAGTGTGAGAGTTCGAGTGAGAGTGAGAGTAAGGATGGGAGAGAGAGAATGTGAGAGTGAGAGTGATGATGGGAGAGAGAGTGTGTGAGAGAGAGTGCGAATGGAAGAGATAGTGTGAGAGTGACAGCGAGGATGGGAGAGTGAGTGTGAGAGTGAGCGTGCGGATGGGAGAGAGTGTGAGAGTGAGAGCGAGGATGGGAGAGAGTGTGAGAGTTAGAGTGAGAATGGGAGAGAGAGTGTGAGAGTGAGGATGGGAGAGTGTGAGACTGAGAGTGCAGATGGGACAGAGTATGAGAGTGACATTGAGAGTGAGAGTGCTGATGGGAGAGAGTGTGTGAGAATGAAACTGCGGATGGGAGAGAGTGTGAGAGCGAGAGTGTGACTGAGGATGGGAGAGTGTGTGAGAGTGAGAGTGAGGATGGGAGAGAGAGTGTGAGAGTGAGAATGAGGATGGGAGATAGAGTGTGAGAGTGAGAGTGATGATGGGAGAGAGTGTGAGAATGAAACTGCTGATGGGAGAGAGTGTGAGAGTGAGAGTGAGTGAGGATGGGAGAGAGTGTGAGAGTGAGAATGAGGATGGGGGAGAGAGTGTGAGAGTGAGAGTGAGGATGGGAGAGAGTGTGAGAGTTGGAGTGAGAATGGGAGAGAGAGTGTGAGAGTGAGAATGCAGATGGGAGAGAGTATGAGAGTGACAGTGAGAGTGACAGCGAGGATGGGAGAGAGAGTGTGAGAGTGAGAGTGAGGATGGGAGAGAGTGTGAGAGTTGGGGGGAAAATGGGAGAGAGAGTGAGAGAGTAAGAATGCAGATGGGAGAGAGTATGAGAGTGACAGTGGGAGTGACAGCGAGGATGGGAGATAGAGTGTGAGAGTGAGAGTGAGGATGGGAGAGAGTGTGAGAGTTAGAGTGAGAATGGGAGAGAGAGTGTGAGAGTGAGAATGGGTGAGAGTGTGAGAGTGAGAATGCAGATAGGAGAGAGTATGAGAGTGACAGTGAGAGTGAGCGTGAGGATGGGAGAGAGTGTGCGAGTGAGAGTGAGGATGGGAGAGCGAGTGTGAGAGTGAGAGTGAGGATGGGAGAGAGAGTATGAGAGAGAGAGTGAGGATGGGAGAGAGAGTGTGAGAGTGTGAGTGAGGATGGGAGAGAGAGTGTGAGAGTGAGAGTGTGGATGGGAGAGAGAGTGTGAGTGTGAGAATGAGATGGGAGAGAGTGAGAGTGAGGATCGGAGAGAGAGTGTGAGATGAGGATGGGAGAGAGTGTGAGAGTGAGAGAGTTTGATTGGGAGAGAGAGTGCAAGAGTGAAACTGAGGATGGGAGAGAAAGAGTGAGAGTGATAATGTGAGAGCGTGTGAGAGTGAGAGTCAGAGTGACGATGGGAGAGATAGTGTGACAATGTGAGTGAGGATGGGAGAGAGATTTTAAGAGTGAGAGTGCGAATGGGAGAGAATGTGAGAGTGAGAGTGAGAATGAGTATGGGAGTGAGAGTGTGAGAGTGAGAGTGAGGATGGGAGGCAGTGTGAGAGTGAGAGTGAGGATTGGAGAGAGAGTGTGAGAGTGAGAGTGAGAGTGCGAATGGGACGGACTGTGAGAGTGAGAGTGAGAATGGGGAAGGGAGTGTGAGAGTGAGAGTGCGAATGGGAGAGAGTGTGAGATAGAGAATGAGGATGGGAGAGAGTGTGAGATTGAGAGTGAGGATGGGAGAGAGAACGTGAGAGTGAGAGTGAGGATGGGAGAGAGAGTGTGAGAGTGAGAGTGCGGATGGGAGAGAGAGAGTGAGAGTGAGGATGGGAGAGAGTGTGTGAGAGTGAGAGTGAGGATAGGAGAGAGTATGAGAGTGAGAATGAGAATGGGGAGAGAGTGTGAGAGTCAGAGTGAAAATGGGAGAGAGTATGAGAGTGAGAATGAGGAAGGGGAGAGAGTGTAAGAATGAAACTGCGGATGGGAGAGACTACGAGAGCGAGAGCAAGAGTGCGGATCGGAGGGTGTGTGAGAGTGAGAGTGAGGATGGGGGAGAGAGTGTGAGAGTGAGAGTGAGGATGGGAGAGAGAGTGTGAGAGTGACATCGAGGATGGGAGAGAGTGTGTGAGAGTGAGAGTGAGAGTGAGAGTGGGAATGGGAGAGAGAGAGTGAGATTAAGAATGGGAGAGAGAGTTTGAGAATGAGAGCGCAGATGGAAGAGAGAGTGAGTGTGAGAGTGAGAGTGAGAATGGGAGAGAGTGTGAGAGTGAGGATGAGTATGTGTGAGAGAGTGTGAGAGAGACAGTGCGAATGGAAGAGAGAGTGTGAGAGTGACAGCGAGGATGGGGGAGTGAGTGTGAGAGTGAGAGTGCAGATGGGAGAGAGAGTGAGTGTGAGAGTGAGAGTGAGAATGGGAGAGAGTGTGAGAGTGAGGATGAGTATGTGTGAGAGAGTGTGAGAGAGACAGTGCGAATGGAAGAGAGAGTGTGAGAGTGACAGCGAGGATGGGAGAGAGAGTGTGAGAGTTAGAGTGCGGATGGGAGAGAGTGTGAGAGCGAGAGTGAGATTGCAGATGGGAGAGTGTGTGAGAGTGAGAGTGAGGATGGGAGAGAGTGTGTGAGAATGAAACTGCGGATGGGAGAGAGTGTGAGTGTGAGAGTGAGTGTGCTGATGGGAGAGAGAGTGAGAGTGAGACTGCGAGTGAGGATGGGAGAGAAAGTGTGAGAGTGAAAGTGTGGATGGGAGAGAGAGTGTGAGAGTGAGAGTGCGGATGGGAGAGAGAGTGAGTGTGACAGTGAGGATGGGAGAGAGAGTGTGAGAGTTCGAGTGAGAGTGAGAGTAAGGATGGGAGAGAGAGAATGTGAGAGTGAGACTGCGGATGGGAGAGAGAGTTAGATTGGGAGAGAGAGTGAGAATGGGAGAGAAAGTGTGAGAGTGAGAGTGAGGACGTGAGAGCGAGTGTGAGAGCGAGAGTGCGGATGGGAGAGAGAGTGAGTGTGAGAGTGAGAGTGAGAATGGGAGACCGTGTGAGATTGAGAGTGCAGATGGCAGACAGTGTGTGAGTGAGAGTGAGATTGAGGATGGGAGAGAAAGAGTGAGAGTAAGGATGGGAGAGTGAGTGTGAGACTGAGTGCGCGGATGGAAGAGAGAGTGAGTGTGAGAGTGAGAGTGAGAATTTGAGAGAGTGTGAGAGTGAGGACGAGGATGGGTGAGAGAGTGTGAGAGAGAGAGTGCGAATAGACGAGAGAGTGTGAGACTGACAGCGAGGATGGGAGAGTGAGTGTGAGAGTGAGATTGTGGATGGGAGAGAGTGTGAGAGTGAGAGTGAGAGCGCGGATGGGAGAGAGAGTGAGTGTGAGAGTGAGAGTGAGAATGGGAGCGAGTGTGAGAGTGAGGATGAGGATGTGTGAGAGAGTGTGAGAGAGATAGTGTGAATGGAAGAGAGTGTGTGAGAGTGACAGCGGGGATGGGAGAGAGAGTGTGAGAGTTAGAGTGTGGATGGGAGAGAGTGTGAGAGCGAGAGTGAGATTGCGGATGGGAAAGTGTGTGAGAGTGAGTGTGAGGATGGGAGAGAGTGTGAGAGTGAGAGTGAGAGTGAGGATGGTAGAGAGTGTGAGAGTGAGAATGAGGATGGGGGAGAGAGTGTGAGAGTGACAGCGAGGATGGGAGAGAGAGTGTGAGAGTAAGAGTGCGGATGGGAGAGTGAGAGTGAGACTGAGAGTGAGGATGGGAGAGAGTGTGAGAGTGAGAGTGAGGATGGGAGAGGGAGTGTGAGAGTGAGAGTGCGGATGGGAGAGAGAATGAGTATGACAGTGAGGATGGGAGAGAGAGTGTGAGAGTTCGAGTGAGAGTGAGAGTAAGGATGGGAGAGAGAGAATGTGAGAGTGAGAGTGATGATGGGAGAGAGAGTGTGTGAGAGAGAGTGCGAATGGAAGAGATAGTGTGAGAGTGACAGCGAGGATGGGAGAGTGAGTGTGAGAGTGAGCGTGCGGATGGGAGAGAGTGTGAGAGTGAGAGCGAGGATGGGAGAGAGTGTGAGAGTTAGAGTGAGAATGGGAGAGAGAGTGTGAGAGTGAGGATGGGAGAGTGTGAGACTGAGAGTGCAGATGGGACAGAGTATGAGAGTGACATTGAGAGTGAGAGTGCTGATGGGAGAGAGTGTGTGAGAATGAAACTGCGGATGGGAGAGAGTGTGAGAGCGAGAGTGTGACTGAGGATGGGAGAGTGTGTGAGAGTGAGAGTGAGGATGGGAGAGAGAGTGTGAGAGTGAGAATGAGGATGGGAGATAGAGTGTGAGAGTGAGAGTGATGATGGGAGAGAGTGTGAGAATGAAACTGCTGATGGGAGAGAGTGTGAGAGTGAGAGTGAGTGAGGATGGGAGAGAGTGTGAGAGTGAGAATGAGGATGGGGGAGAGAGTGTGAGAGTGAGAGTGAGGATGGGAGAGAGTGTGAGAGTTAGAGTGAGAATGGGAGAGAGAGTGTGAGAGTGAGAATGCAGATGGGAGAGAGTATGAGAGTGACAGTGAGAGTGACAGCGAGGATGGGAGAGAGAGTGTGAGAGTGAGAGTGAGGATGGGAGAGAGTGTGAGAGTTGGGGGGAAAATGGGAGAGAGAGTGAGAGAGTAAGAATGCAGATGGGAGAGAGTATGAGAGTGACAGTGGGAGTGACAGCGAGGATGGGAGATAGAGTGTGAGAGTGAGAGTGAGGATGGGAGAGAGTGTGAGAGTTAGAGTGAGAATGGGAGAGAGAGTGTGAGAGTGAGAATGGGTGAGAGTGTGAGAGTGAGAATGCAGATGGGAGAGAGTATGAGAGTGACAGTGAGAGTGAGCGTGAGGATGGGAGAGAGTGTGCGAGTGAGAGTGAGGATGGGAGAGCGAGTGTGAGAGTGAGAGTGAGGATGGGAGAGAGAGTATGAGAGAGAGAGTGAGGATGGGAGAGAGAGTGTGAGAGTGTGAGTGAGGATGGGAGAGAGAGTGTGAGAGTGAGAGTGTGGATGGGAGAGAGAGTGTGAGTGTGAGAATGAGATGGGAGAGAGTGAGAGTGAGGATCGGAGAGAGAGTGTGAGATGAGGATGGGAGAGAGTGTGAGAGTGAGAGAGTTTGATTGGGAGAGAGAGTGCAAGAGTGAAACTGAGGATGGGAGAGAAAGAGTGAGAGTGATAATGTGAGAGCGTGTGAGAGTTAGAGTCAGAGTGACGATGGGAGAGATAGTGTGACAATGTGAGTGAGGATGGGAGAGAGATTTTAAGAGTGAGAGTGCGAATGGGAGAGAATGTGAGAGTGAGAGTGAGAATGAGTATGGGAGTGAGAGTGTGAGAGTGAGAGTGAGGATGGGAGGCAGTGTGAGAGTGAGAGTGAGGATTGGAGAGAGAGTGTGAGAGTGAGAGTGAGAGTGCGAATGGGACGGACTGTGAGAGTGAGAGTGAGAATGTGGAAGGGAGTGTGAGAGTGAGAGTGCGAATGGGAGAGAGTGTGAGAGTGAGAATGAGGATGGGAGAGAGTGTGAGATTGAGAGTGAGGATGGGAGAGAGAACGTGAGAGTGAGAGTGAGGATGGGAGAGAGAGTGTGAGAGTGAGAGTGCGGATGGGAGAGAGAGAGTGAGAGTGAGGATGGGAGAGAGTGTGTGAGAGTGAGAGTGAGGATAGGAGAGAGTATGAGAGTGAGAATGAGAATGGGGAGAGAGTGTGAGAGTCAGAGTGAAAATGGGAGAAAGTATGAGAGTGAGAATGAGGAAGGGGAGAGAGTGTAAGAATGAAACTGCGGATGGGAGAGACTACGAGAGCGAGAGCAAGAGTGCGGATCGGAGGGTGTGTGAGAGTGAGAGTGAGGATGGGGGAGAGAGTGTGAGAGTGAGAGTGAGGATGGGAGAGAGAGTGTGAGAGTGACATCGAGGATGGGAGAGAGTGTGTGAGAGTGAGAGTGAGAGTGAGAGTGGGAATGGGAGAGAGAGAGTGAGATTAAGAATGGGAGAGAGAGTTTGAGAATGAGAGCGCAGATGGAAGAGAGAGTGAGTGTGAGAGTGAGAATGTGAGAGAGTGTGAGAGTGAGAGTGAGAATGGGAGAGAGAGCTTGAGAGTGAGAGTGAGAGTGTGGATGGGGAGAGAGTGTGAGAGTGAGAGTGAGGATGGGAGAGAGTGTGAGAGTGAGAGTGCGAATGGGAGAGAGTGTGAGAGTGAGAGTGAGAGTGAGAGTGGGGATGGGAGAGAGAGAGTGAGATTAAGAATGGGAGAGAGAGTTTGAGAATGAGAGCGCAGATGGAAGAGAGAGTGAGTGTGAGAGTGAGAATGGGAGAGAGTGTGAGAGTGAGAGTGAGGATGGGGAGGCAGTGTGAGAGTGAGAGTGAGGATGGGAGAGAATGTGAGAGTGAGAATGAGGATGGGTGAGAGTGTGAGAGTGAGAGTGAGGATGGGAGAGAGAGTGTGAGAGTGAGAGTGTGGATCGGAGAGAATTGGAGGGTGAGAGTGAGGATTGGAGAGAGTGTGTGAGAGTGAGAGTGAGGATGGGAGAGAGTGTGAGAGTGAGAGTGAGGATGGGAGAGTGTGTGAGAGTGACAGTGAGGATGGGAGAGAGAGTATGAGAGTGAGGATGGGAGAGAGAGTGCGAGGGTGAGAGTGAGGATTGGAGAGAATGTGTGAGAGAGAGATTGAGGAAGGGAGAGAGTGTGTGAGAGAGAAATTGAGAATGGGAGAGATATTGAGAGAGTGAGAGTGACAGTGAGGATGGCAGAGAGATTGTGAGAGTGAGATTGAGAATGGAAGAGAGAGTGTGAGAGTGAGAGTGAGGATGGGAGAGAGAGTGTGAGAGAGAGAGAGTGTGGATGGGATAGAGAGTATGAGAGTGAGAGTGAGGATGGGGAGAGAGTGTGAGAGTGAGAGTGAAGATGGTAAAGAGAGTGTGAGAGTGAAAGTGAGGATGGGAGCGAGAGTGCGAGAGTGAGAGTGAGGATGGGAGAGAGAGTGTGAGAGTGAGAGTGAGGATGGGAGAGAGTGTGTGAGAGTGAGAGTGAGGATGGCAGAGAGTATGAGAGTGAGAATGAGAATGGGGAGAGAGTGTGAGAGTGTAAGTGAGGATGGGAGAGAAAGAGCGAGAGAAATAATATGAGAGCGTGCGAGAGTGAGAGTTAGAGTTAGGATGGTAGAGATAGTGTGACAGTGTGAGTGAGGATTGGAGAGAGATTTTAAGAGTGAGAGTGCGAATGGGAGAGAATGTGAGAGTGAGAGTGAGAATGAGTATGGGAGTGAGAGTGTGAGAGTGAGTGTGAGGATGGGAGAGAGTGTGAGAGTAAGAGTGCGAATGGGAGAGAGTGTGAGATTGAGAGTGAGGATGGGGGAGCAGTGTGAGAGTGAGAGTGAGAGTGAGGATGGGAGAGAGTGTGAGAGTGAGAATGAGGATGGGTGAGAGTGTGAGAGTGAGACTGAGGATGGGAGAGAGAGTGTGTGAATGAAAGTGTGGATGGGAGAGAGAGTGTGAGAGTGCGTGTGTGGATAGGATAGAGAGTGTGAGAGTGAGAGTGAGGATGAGACAGTGATTGTGAGAGTGAGTGTGAGAGTGAGGATGTGAGAGAGTGTGTGAGGGAGAGAGTGAGGATTGGAGCGAGAGTGTGAGAGTGAGAGTGAGAGTGAATGGGAGAGAGAGTGTGAGAGTAAGAGTGATGATGGTAGAGAGTGTGAGAGTGAGAGTGAGGATGGGAGAGAGTGTGAGAGTGAGAGTGAGGATGGGAGAGTGTGTGAGAGTGACAGTGAGGATGGGAGAGAGTCTGTGAGAGTGAGAGTGAGGATGGGAGACAGTATGAGAGTGAGAATGAGAATGGGGAGAGAGTGTGAGAGTGAGAGTGAGAATGGGAGAGAGTATGAGAGTGAGAATAAGGATGGGGAGAGAGTGTGTGAATGAAACTGCGGATGGGAGAGACTACGAGAACGAGAGCGAGAGTGCGGATTGGAGAGTGTGTGAGAGTGAGAGTGAGGATGGGGGAGAGAGTGAGAGAGTGAGAGTGAGGATGGGAGAGAGAGTGTGAGAGTGACATCGAGGATGGGAGAGTGTGTGGGAGAGTGAGAGTGAGGATGTGAGAGAGTGTGAGAGTGAGAGTGAGAATGGGAGAGAGAGCGTGAGAGTGAGAGTGAGAGTGAGGATGGGGAGAGAGTGTGAGAGTGAGAGTGAGGATGGGAGAGAGTGTGAGCGTGAGAGTGCGAATGGGAGAGAGTGTGAGAGTGAGAGTGAGAGTGAGGATGGGAGAGAGAGAGTGAGATTAAGGATGGGAGAGAGAGTTTGAGAATGAGCGTGCAGATGGGAGAGAGAGTGAGTGTGAGAATGAGAATGGGAGAGAGTGTGAGAGTGAGAGTGAGGATGGGGGAGCAGTGTGAGAGTGAGAGTGAGGATGGGAGAGAGTGTGAGAGTGAGAATGAGGATGGGTGAGAGTGTGAGAGTGAGATTGAGGATGGGAGAGAGAGTGTGTGAATGAAAGTGTGGATGGGAGAGAGAGTGTGAGAGTGAGAGTGTGGATAGGATAGAGAGTTTGAGAGTGAGAGTGATGATGAGACAGTGATTGTGAGAGTGAGAGTGAGAGTGAGGATGTGAGAGAGTGTGTGAGGGAGAGAGTGAGGATTGGAGCGAGAGTGTGACAGTGAGAGTGAGAGTGAATGGGAGAGAGAGTGTGAGAGTAAGAGTGATGATGGTAGAGAGTGTGAGAGTGAGAGTGAGGATGGGAGAGAGTGTGAGAGTGAGAGTGAGGATGGGAGAGTGTGTGAGAGTGACAGTGAGGATGGGAGAGAGAGTGTGAGAGTGAGGATGGGAGAGAGAGTGCGAGGGTGAGAGTGAGGATTGGAGAGAGTGTGTGAGAGTGAGAGTGAGGATGGGAAAGAGTGTGTGTGAGAGAAATTGAGAATGGGAGAGATATTGAGAGTGTGAGAGTGACAGTGAGGATGGGAGAGAGATTGTGAGAGTGAGATTGAGAATGGAAGAGAGAATGTGAAAGTGAGAGAGAGAGAGTGAGGATGGGAGAGAGAGTGTGTGAGAGAGAGTGTGGATGGGAGAGAGAGTATGAGAGTGAGAGTGAGGATGGGGAGAGAGTGTGAGAGTGAGAGTGAGGATGGTAGAGAGAGTGTGAGAGTGAGAGTGAGGATGGGAGAGAGAGTGCGAGAGTGAGAGTGAGGATGGGAGAGAGAGTGTGAGAGTGACAGTGAGGATGGGAGAGAGAGTGTGAGAGTGAGAGTGTGGATGGGAGAGAGAGTATGAGAGAGAGAGAGAGTGTGGATGGGATAGAGAGTATGAGAGTGAGAGTGAGGATGGGGAGAGAGTGTGAGAGTGAGAGTGAGGATGGTAGAGAGAGTGTGAGAGTGAGAGTGAGGATGGGAGCGAGAGTGCGAGAGTGAGAGTGAGGATGGGAGAGAGAGTGTGAGAGTGTCAGTGAGGATGGGAGAGAGAGTGTGAGAGTGAGAGTGAGGATGGGAGAGAGTGTGTGAGAGTGAGAGTGAGGATGGGAGAGAGTATGAGAGTGAGAATGAGAATGGGGAGAGAGTGTGAGAGTGAAAGTGACAATGGGAGAGAAAGAGTGAGAGTCATAATGTGAGAGCGTGTGAGAGTGAGAGTTAGAGTCAGGATGGGAGAGATAGTGTGACAGTGTGAGTGAGGATGGGAGAGACATTTTAAGAGAGAGAGTGCGAATGGGAGAGAATGTGAGAGTGAGAGTGAGAATGAGTATGGGAGTGAGAGTGTGAGAGTGAGAGTGAGGATGGGAGAGAGTGTGAGAGTGAGAGTGAGGATTGGAGAGAGAGTGTGAGAGTAAGAGTGCGAATGGGACGAAGTGTGAGAGTGAGAGTGCGAATGGGAGAGAGTGTGAGATTGAGAGTGAGGATGGGGGAGCAGTGTGAGAGTGAGAGTGAGAGTGAGCATGGGAGAGCGTGTGAGAGTGAGAATGAGGATGGGTGAGAGTGTGAGAGTGAGATTGCGGATGGGAGAGAGAGTGTGTGAATGAAAGTGTGGATGGGAGAGAGAGTGTGAGAGTGAGAGTGTGGATAGGATAGAGAGTGTGAGAGTGAGAGTGAGGATGAGACAGTGATTGTGAGAGTGAGTGTGAGAGTGAGGATGTGAGAGAGTGTGTGAGGGAGAGAGTGAGGATTGGAGCGAGAGTGTGAGAGTGAGAGTGAGAGTGAATGGGAGAGAGAGTGTGAGAGTAAGAGTGATGATGGTAGATAGTGTGAGAGTGAGAGTGAGGATGAGAGAGTGTGTGAGAGTGAGAGTGAGGATGGGAGAGAGTGTGTGAGAGTGAGAGTGAGGATGGGAGACAGTATGAGAGTGAGAATGAGAATGGGGAGAGAGTGTGAGAGTGAGAGTGAGAATGGGAGAGAGTATGAGAGTGAGAATAGGGATGGGGGAGAGAGTGTGTGAATGAAACTGCGGGTGGGAGAGACTAAGAGAGCGAGAGCGAGAGTGCGGATCGGAGAGTGTGTGAGAGTGAGAGTGAGGATGGGGAGAGAGTGAGAGAGTGAGAGTGAGGATGAGAGAGAGAGTGTGAGAGTGACATCGAGGATGGGAGAGTGTGTGGGAGAGTGAGAGTGAGGATGTGAGAGAGTGTGAGAGTGAGAGTGAGAATGGGAGAGAGAGCGTGAGAGTGAGAGTGAGAGTGAGGATGGGGAGAGAGTGTGAGAGTGAGAGTGAGGATGGGAGAGAGTGTGAGCGTAAGAGTGCGAATGGGAGAGAGTGTGAGAGTGAGAGTGAGAGTGAGGATGGGAGAGAGAGAGTGAGATTAAGGATTGGAGAGAGAGTTTGAGAATGAGAGTGCAGATGGGAGAGAGAGTGAGTGTGAGAATGAGAATGGGAGAGAGTGTGAGAGTGAGAGTGAGGATGGGGGAGCAGTGTGAGAGTGAGAGTGAGAGTGAGGATGAGAGAGAATGTGAGAGTGAGAATGAGGATGGGTGAGAGTGTGAGAGTGAGATTGAGGATGGGAGAGAGTGTGTGAGGGTGCGAGTCAGAATGGTAGCGAATGTGTGAGCGTGAGAGTGAGAATGGGAGAGAGAGTGTGAGAGTGAGAGTGAGAATTGGGAGAGGGCGTGAGAGTGAGAATGAGAGTGAGAATGGGAGAGAGAGAGAGAGTGAGAGTAAGGATGGAAGAGAGAGTGTGAGAGTGAGAGCGCAGATGGGAGAGAGAGTGATTGTGAGAGTGAGCGTGAGAATGGGAGAGAGTGCGAGAGTGAGAGTGAGGATGGGTGAGAGAGTGTGAGAGAGAGAGTGCGAATGGAAGAGAGAGAGTGAGACTGACAGCGAGGATGGGAGAGTGAGCGTGAGAGTGAGAGTGTGGATGGGAGAGAGTGTGAGAGCGAGAGTGAGGATGGGAGAGAGAGTGTGAGAGTGAGAATGAGGATGGGAGAGAGTGTGTGAGAATGGATCTGCGGATAGGAGAGAGTGTGAGAGTGTGAGTGAGAGTGAGAGTGTGGATGGGAGAGAGAGTGTGAGACTGAGAGTTATGATGGGAGAGAGTGTATGAGAATGAAACTGCGGATGGGAGAGAGTGTGAGAGTGAGAGTGAGTGAGGATGGGAGAGAGTGTGAGAGTGAGAATGAGGATGGGGCAGAGAGTGTGAGAGTGAGAGTGAGAGTGAGGATGGGAGAGAGTGTGAGAGTGAGAGTGAGGATGGGAGAGAGTGTGTGAGAGTGAGAGTGAGGATGGGAGACAGTATGAGAGTGAGAATGAGAATGGGGAGAGAGTGTGAGAGTGAGAGTGTGGATGGGAGAGAGTATGAGAGTGAGAATAGGGATGGGGAGAGAGTGTGTGAATGAAACTGCGGGTGGGAGAGACGACGAGAGCGAGAGCGAGAGTGCGGATCGGAGAGTGTGTGAGAGTGAGAGTGAGGATGGGGGAGAGAGTGAGAGAGTGAGAGTGAGGATGAGAGAGAGAGTGTGAGAGTGACATCGAGGATGGGAGAGTGTGTGGGAGAGTGAGAGTGAGGATGTGAGAGAGTGTGAGAGTGAGAGTGAGAATGGGAGAGAGAGCGTGAGAGTGAGAGTGAGGATGGGGAGAGAGTGTGAGAGTGACAGTGAGGATGGGAGAGAGAGAGAGTGTGAGAGTGAGAGTGAGGATGGGAGAGAGTGTGAGAGTTAGAGTGAGAATGGCAGAGAGAGTGTGAGAGTGAGAATGGGAGAGAGTGTGTGAGTGAGCTTGAGAGTGAGGATGGGAGAGAGAGAGTGAGATTAAAGATGGGAGAGAGAGTGTGAGAGTGAGAGCGCAGATGGGAGAGAGAGTGAGCGTGAGAGTGAGAGTGAGAATGGGAGAGAGTGCGAGAGTGAGAGTGAGGATGGGTGAGAGAGTGTGAGAGAGAGAGTGCGAATGGAAGAGAGAGAGTGAGAGTGACAGCGAGGATGGGAGAGTGAGTGTGAGAGTGAGAGTGCGGATGAGAGAGAGTGTGAGAGCGAGAGTGAGGATGGGAGAGAGAGTGTGAGAGTGAGAATGAGGATGGGAGATAGTGTGTGAGAATGAAACTGCGGATGGGAGAGAGTGTGAGAGTGAGAGTGAGAGTGTGGATGGGAGAGTGTGTGAGAGTGAGAGTGAGGATGGGAGAGAGAGTGTGAGACTGAGAGTGATGATGGGAGAGAGTATGAGAGTGACAGTAAGAGTAAGCGTGAGGATGGGAGAGAGAGAATGTGAGAGTGAGAGTGAGGATGGGAGAGAGAGTGTGAGAGTGAGAGTGAGGATGGGAGAGAGAGAGAGTGTGAGAGTGAGAGTGAGGATGGGAGAGAGTGTGAGAGGGAGAGTGAGAATGGGAGAGAGAGTGTGAGAGTGAGAATGAGGATGGGGAGAGAGTGTGAGAGTGAGAGTGAGGATGGGAGAGAGTGTGAGAGTTAGAGTGAGAATGGGAGAGAGAGTGTGAGAGTGAGAATGCAGATGGGAGAGAGTATGAGAGTGACAGTGAGAGTGACAGCGAGGATGGGAGAGAGAGTGTGAGAGTGAGAGTGAGGATGGGAGAGAGTGTGAGAGTTGGGGGGAAAATGGGAGAGAGAGTGAGAGAGTAAGAATGCAGATGGGAGAGAGTATGAGAGTGACAGTGGGAGTGACAGCGAGGATGGGAGATAGAGTCTGAGAGTGAGAGTGAGGATGGGAGAGAGTGTGAGAGTTAGAGTGAGAATGGGAGAGAGAGTGTGAGAGTGAGAATGGGTGAGAGTGTGAGAGTGAGAATGCAGATGGGAGAGAGTATGAGAGTGACAGTGAGAGTGAGCGTGAGGATGGGAGAGAGTGTGCGAGTGAGAGTGAGGATGGGAGAGCGAGTGTGAGAGTGAGAGTGAGGATGGGAGAGAGAGTATGAGAGAGAGAGTGAGGATGGGAGAGAGAGTGTGAGAGTGTGAGTGAGGATGGGAGAGAGAGTGTGAGAGTGAGAGTGTGGATGGGAGAGAGAGTGTGAGTGTGAGAATGAGATGGGAGAGAGTGAGAGTGAGGATCGGAGAGAGAGTGTGAGATGAGGATGGGAGAGAGTGTGAGAGTGAGAGAGTTTGATTGGGAGAGAGAGTGCAAGAGTGAAACTGAGGATGGGAGAGAAAGAGTGAGAGTGATAATGTGAGAGTGTGTGAGAGTGAGAGTCAGAGTGACGATGGGAGAGATAGTGTGACAATGTGAGTGAGGATGGGAGAGAGATTTTAAGAGTGAGAGTGCGAATGGGAGAGAATGTGAGAGTGAGAGTGAGAATGAGTATGGGAGTGAGAGTGTGAGAGTGAGAGTGAGGATGGGAGGCAGTGTGAGAGTGAGAGTGAGGATTGGAGGGAGAGTGTGAGAGTGAGAGTGCGAATGGGACGGACTGTGAGAGTGAGAGTGAGAATGGGGAAGGGAGTGTGAGAGTGAGAGTGCGAATGGGAGAGAGTGTGAGAGTGAGAAGGAGGATGGGAGAGAGTGTGAGATTGAGAGTGAGGATGGGAGAGAGAACGTGAGAGTGAGAGTGAGGATGGGAGAGAGAGTGTGAGATTGAGAGTGCGGATGGGAGAGAGAGAGTGAGAGTGAGGATGGGAGAGAGTGTGTGAGAGTGAGAGTGAGGATAGGAGAGAGTATGAGAGTGAGAATGAGAATGGGGAGAGAGTGTGAGAGTCAGAGTGAAAATGGGAGAGAGTATGAGAGTGAGAATGAGGAAGGGGAGAGAGTGTAAGAATGAAACTGCGGATGGGAGAGACTACGAGAGCGAGAGCAAGAGTGCGGATCGGAGGGTGTGTGAGAGTGAGAGTGAGGATGGGGGAGAGAGTGTGAGAGTGAGAGTGAGGATGGGAGAGAGAGTGTGAGAGTGACATCGAGGATGGGAGAGAGTGTGTGAGAGTGAGAGTGAGAGTGGGAATGGGAGAGAGAGAGTGAGATTAAGAATGGGAGAGAGAGTTTGAGAATGAGAGCGCAGATGGAAGAGAGAGTGAGTGTGAGAGTGAGAATGTGAGAGAGTGTGAGAGTGAGAGTGAGAATGGGAGAGAGAGCTTGAGAGTGAGAGTGAGAGTGAGGATGGGGAGAGAGTGTGAGAGTGAGAGTGAGGATGGGAGAGAGTGTGAGAGTGAGAGTGCGAATGGGAGAGAGTGTGAGAGTGAGAGTGAGAGTGAGAGTGGGGATGGGAGAGAGAGAGTGAGATTAAGAATGGGAGAGAGAGTTTGAGAATGAGAGCGCAGATGGAAGAGAGAGTGAGTGTGAGAGTGAGAATGGGAGAGAGTGTGAGAGTGAGAGTGAGGATGGGGAGGCAGTGTGAGAGTGAGAGTGAGGATGGGAGAGAATGTGAGAGTGAGAATGAGGATGGGTGAGAGTGTGAGAGTGAGAGTGAGGATGGGAGAGAGAGTGTGAGAGTGAGAGTGTGGATCGGAGAGAATTGGAGGGTGAGAGTGAGGATTGGAGAGAGTGTGTGAGAGTGAGAGTGAGGATGGGAGAGAGTGTGAGAGTGAGAGTGAGGATGGGAGAGTGTGTGAGAGTGACAGTGAGGATGGGAGAGAGAGTATGAGAGTGAGGATGGGAGAGAGAGTGCGAGGGTGAGAGTGAGGATTGGAGAGAATGTGTGAGAGAGAGATTGAGGAAGGGAGAGAGTGTGTGTGAGAGAAATTGAGAATGGGAGAGATATTGAGAGAGTGAGAGTGACAGTGAGGATGGCAGAGAGATTGTGAGAGTGAGATTGAGAATGGAAGAGAGAGTGTGAGAGTGAGAGTGAGGATGGGAGAGAGAGTGTGAGAGAGAGAGAGTGTGGATGGGATAGAGAGTATGAGAGTGAGAGTGAGGATGGGGAGAGAGTGTGAGAGTGAGAGTGAAGATGGTAAAGAGAGTGTGAGAGTGAAAGTGAGGATGGGAGCGAGAGTGCGAGAGTGAGAGTGAGGATGGGAGAGAGAGTGTGAGAGTGAGAGTGAGGATGGGAGAGAGTGTGTGAGAGTGAGAGTGAGGATGGCAGAGAGTATGAGAGTGAGAATGAGAATGGGGAGAGAGTGTGAGAGTGTAAGTGAGGATGGGAGAGAAAGAGCGAGAGAAATAATATGAGAGCGTGCGAGAGTGAGAGTTAGAGTTAGGATGGTAGAGATAGTGTGACAGTGTGAGTGAGGATTGGAGAGAGATTTTAAGAGTGAGAGTGCGAATGGGAGAGAATGTGAGAGTGAGAGTGAGAATGAGTATGGGAGTGAGAGTGTGAGAGTGAGTGTGAGGATGGGAGAGAGTGTGAGAGTAAGAGTGCGAATGGGAGAGAGTGTGAGATTGAGAGTGAGGATGGGGGAGCAGTGTGAGAGTGAGAGTGAGGATGGGAGAGAGTGTGAGAGTGAGAATGAGGATGGGTGAGAGTGTGAGAGTGAGATTGAGGATGGGAGAGAGAGTGTGTGAATGAAAGTGTGGATGGGAGAGAGAGTGTGAGAGTGCGTGTGTGGATAGGATAGAGAGTGTGAGAGTGAGAGTGAGGATGAGACAGTGATTGTGAGAGTGAGTGTGAGAGTGAGGATGTGAGAGAGTGTGTGAGGGAGAGAGTGAGGATTGGAGCGAGAGTGTGAGAGTGAGAGTGAGAGTGAATGGGAGAGAGAGTGTGAGAGTAAGAGTGATGATGGTAGAGAGTGTGAGAGTGAGAGTGAGGATGGGAGAGAGTGTGAGAGTGAGAGTGAGGATGGGAGAGTGTGTGAGAGTGACAGTGAGGATGGGAGAGAGTCTGTGAGAGTGAGAGTGAGGATGGGAGACAGTATGAGAGTGAGAATGAGAATGGGGAGAGAGTGTGAGAGTGAGAGTGAGAATGGGAGAGAGTATGAGAGTGAGAATAAGGATGGGGAGAGAGTGTGTGAATGAAACTGCGGATGGGAGAGACTACGAGAACGAGAGCGAGAGTGCGGATCGGAGAGTGTGTGAGAGTGAGAGTGAGGATGGGGGAGAGAGTGAGAGAGTGAGAGTGAGGATGGGAGAGAGAGTGTGAGAGTGACATCGAGGATGGGAGAGTGTGTGGGAGAGTGAGAGTGAGGATGTGAGAGAGTGTGAGAGTGAGAGTGAGAATGGGAGAGAGAGCGTGAGAGTGAGAGTGAGAGTGAGGATGGGGAGAGAGTGTGAGAGTGAGAGTGAGGATGGGAGAGAGTGTGAGCGTGAGAGTGCGAATGGGAGAGAGTGTGAGAGTGAGAGTGAGAGTGAGGATGGGAGAGAGAGAGTGAGATTAAGGATGGGAGAGAGAGTTTGAGAATGAGAGTGCAGATGGGAGAGAGAGTGAGTGTGAGAATGAGAATGGGAGAGAGTGTGAGAGTGAGAGTGAGGATGGGGGAGCAGTGTGAGAGTGAGAGTGAGGATGGGAGAGAGTGTGAGAGTGAGAATGAGGATGGGTGAGAGTGTGAGAGTGAGATTGAGGATGGGAGAGAGAGTGTGTGAATGAAAGTGTGGATGGGAGAGAGAGTGCGAGGGTGAGAGTGAGGATTGGAGAGAATGTGTGAGAGAGAGATTGAGGAAGGGAGAGAGTGTGTGTGAGAGAAATTGAGAATGGGAGAGATATTGAGAGAGTGAGAGTGACAGTGAGGATGGCAGAGAGATTGTGAGAGTGAGATTGAGAATGGAAGAGAGAGTGTGAGAGTGAGAGTGAGGATGGGAGAGAGAGTGTGAGAGAGAGAGAGTGTGGATGGGATAGAGAGTATGAGAGTGAGAGTGAGGATGGGGAGAGAGTGTGAGAGTGAGAGTGAAGATGGTAAAGAGAGTGTGAGAGTGAAAGTGAGGATGGGAGCGAGAGTGCGAGAGTGAGAGTGAGGATGGGAGAGAGAGTGTGAGAGTGAGAGTGAGGATGGGAGAGAGTGTGTGAGAGTGAGAGTGAGGATGGCAGAGAGTATGAGAGTGAGAATGAGAATGGGGAGAGAGTGTGAGAGTGTAAGTGAGGATGGGAGAGAAAGAGCGAGAGAAATAATATGAGAGCGTGCGAGAGTGAGAGTTAGAGTTAGGATGGTAGAGATAGTGTGACAGTGTGAGTGAGGATTGGAGAGAGATTTTAAGAGTGAGAGTGCGAATGGGAGAGAATGTGAGAGTGAGAGTGAGAATGAGTATGGGAGTGAGAGTGTGAGAGTGAGTGTGAGGATGGGAGAGAGTGTGAGAGTAAGAGTGCGAATGGGAGAGAGTGTGAGATTGAGAGTGAGGATGGGGGAGCAGTGTGAGAGTGAGAGTGAGGATGGGAGAGAGTGTGAGAGTGAGAATGAGGATGGGTGAGAGTGTGAGAGTGAGATTGAGGATGGGAGAGAGAGTGTGTGAATGAAAGTGTGGATGGGAGAGAGAGTGTGAGAGTGCGTGTGTGGATAGGATAGAGAGTGTGAGAGTGAGAGTGAGGATGAGACAGTGATTGTGAGAGTGAGTGTGAGAGTGAGGATGTGAGAGAGTGTGTGAGGGAGAGAGTGAGGATTGGAGCGAGAGTGTGAGAGTGAGAGTGAGAGTGAATGGGAGAGAGAGTGTGAGAGTAAGAGTGATGATGGTAGAGAGTGTGAGAGTGAGAGTGAGGATGGGAGAGAGTGTGAGAGTGAGAGTGAGGATGGGAGAGTGTGTGAGAGTGACAGTGAGGATGGGAGAGAGTCTGTGAGAGTGAGAGTGAGGATGGGAGACAGTATGAGAGTGAGAATGAGAATGGGGAGAGAGTGTGAGAGTGAGAGTGAGAATGGGAGAGAGTATGAGAGTGAGAATAAGGATGGGGAGAGAGTGTGTGAATGAAACTGCGGATGGGAGAGACTACGAGAACGAGAGCGAGAGTGCGGATCGGAGAGTGTGTGAGAGTGAGAGTGAGGATGGGGGAGAGAGTGAGAGAGTGAGAGTGAGGATGGGAGAGAGAGTGTGAGAGTGACATCGAGGATGGGAGAGTGTGTGGGAGAGTGAGAGTGAGGATGTGAGAGAGTGTGAGAGTGAGAGTGAGAATGGGAGAGAGAGCGTGAGAGTGAGAGTGAGAGTGAGGATGGGGAGAGAGTGTGAGAGTGAGAGTGAGGATGGGAGAGAGTGTGAGCGTGAGAGTGCGAATGGGAGAGAGTGTGAGAGTGAGAGTGAGAGTGAGGATGGGAGAGAGAGAGTGAGATTAAGGATGGGAGAGAGAGTTTGAGAATGAGAGTGCAGATGGGAGAGAGAGTGAGTGTGAGAATGAGAATGGGAGAGAGTGTGAGAGTGAGAGTGAGGATGGGGGAGCAGTGTGAGAGTGAGAGTGAGGATGGGAGAGAGTGTGAGAGTGAGAATGAGGATGGGTGAGAGTGTGAGAGTGAGATTGAGGATGGGAGAGAGAGTGTGTGAATGAAAGTGTGGATGGGAGAGAGAGTGTGAGAGTGAGAGTGTGGATAGGATAGAGAGTTTGAGAGTGAGAGTGATGATGAGACAGTGATTGTGAGAGTGAGAGTGAGAGTGAGGATGTGAGAGAGTGTGTGAGGGAGAGAGTGAGGATTGGTGCGAGAGTGTGACAGTGAGAGTGAGAGTGAATGGGAGAGAGAGTGTGAGAGTAAGAGTGATGATGGTAGAGAGTGTGAGAGTGAGAGTGAGGATGGGAGAGAGTGTGAGAGTGAGAGTGAGGATGGGAGAGTGTGTGAGAGTGACAGTGAGGATGGGAGAGAGAGTGTGAGAGTGAGGATGGGAGAGAGAGTGCGAGGGTGAGAGTGAGGATTGGAGAGAGTGTGTGAGAGTGAGAGTGAGGATGGGAGAGAGATTGTGAGAGTGAGATTGAGAATGGAAGAGAGAATGTGAAAGTGAGAGAGAGAGAGTGAGGATGGGAGAGAGAGTGTGAGAGAGAGAATGTGGATGGGAGAGAGAGTATGAGAGTGAGAGTGAGGATGGGGAGAGAGTGTGAGAGTGAGAGTGAGGATGGTAGAGAGAGTGTGAGAGTGAGAGTGAGGATGGGAGAGAGAGTGCGAGAGTGAGAGTGAGGATGGGAGAGAGAGTGTGAGAGTGACAGTGAGGATGGGAGAGAGAGTGTGAGAGTGAGAGTGTGGATGGGAGAGAGAGTATGAGAGAGAGAGAGAGTGTGGATGGGATAGAGAGTATGAGAGTGAGAGTGAGGATGGGGAGAGAGTGTGAGAGTGAGAGTGAGGATGGTAGAGAGAGTGTGAGAGTGAGAGTGAGGATGGGAGCGAGAGTGCGAGAGTGAGAGTGAGGATGGGAGAGAGAGTGTGAGAGTGTCAGTGAGGATGGGAGAGAGAGTGTGAGAGTGAGAGTGAGGATGGGAGAGAGTGTGTGAGAGTGAGAGTAGGATGGGAGAGAGTATGAGAGTGAGAATGAGAATGGGGAGAGAGTGTGAGAGTGAAAGTGACAATGGGAGAGAAAGAGTGAGAGTCATAATGTGAGAGCGTGTGAGAGTGAGAGTTAGAGTTAGGATGGGAGAGATAGTGTGACAGTGTGAGTGAGGATGGGAGAGACATTTTAAGAGAGAGAGTGCGAATGGGAGAGAATGTGAGAGTGAGAGTGAGAATGGGAGAGAGAGTGTGAGAGTGACATCGAGGATGGGAGAGTGTGTGGGAGAGTGAGAGTGAGGATGTGAGAGAGTGTGAGAGTGCGAGTGAGAATGGGAGAGAGAGCGTGAGAGTGAGAGTGAGAGTGAGGATGGGGAGAGAGTGTGAGAGTGAGAGTGAGGATGGGAGAGAGTGTGAGCGTGAGAGTGCGAATGGGAGAGAGTGTGAGAGTGAGAGTGAGAGTGAGGATGGGAGAGAGAGAGTGAGATTAAGGATGGGAGAGAGAGTTTGAGAATGAGAGTGCAGATGGGAGAGAGAGTGAGTGTGAGAATGAGAATGGGAGAGAGTGTGAGAGTGAGAGTGAGGATGGGGGAGCAGTGTGAGAGTGAGAGTGAGGATGGGAGAGAGTGTGAGAGTGAGAATGAGGATGGGTGAGAGTGTGAGAGTGAGATTGAGGATGGGAGAGAGAGTGTGTGAATGAAAGTGTGGATGGGAGAGAGAGTGTGAGAGTGAGAGTGTGGATAGGATAGAGAGTTTGAGAGTGAGAGTGATGATGAGACAGTGATTGTGAGAGTGAGAGTGAGAGTGAGGATGTGAGAGAGTGTGTGAGGGAGAGAGTGAGGATTGGTGCGAGAGTGTGACAGTGAGAGTGAGAGTGAATGGGAGAGAGAGTGTGAGAGTAAGAGTGATGATGGTAGAGAGTGTGAGAGTGAGAGTGAGGATGGGAGAGAGTGTGAGAGTGAGAGTGAGGATGGGAGAGTGTGTGAGAGTGACAGTGAGGATGGGAGAGAGAGTGTGAGAGTGAGGATGGGAGAGAGAGTGCGAGGGTGAGAGTGAGGATTGGAGAGAGTGTGTGAGAGTGAGAGTGAGGATGGGAAAGAGTGTGTGAGAGAGAAATTGAGAATGGGAGAGATATTGAGAGTGTGAGAGTGACAGTGAGGATGGGAGAGAGATTGTGAGAGTGAGATTGAGAATGGAAGAGAGAATGTGAAAGTGAGAGAGAGAGAGTGAGGATGGGAGAGAGAGTGTGAGAGAGAGAGTGTGGATGGGAGAGAGAGTATGAGAGTGAGAGTGAGGATGGGGAGAGAGTGTGAGAGTGAGAGTGAGGATGGTAGAGAGAGTGTGAGAGTGAGAGTGAGGATGGGAGAGAGAGTGCGAGAGTGAGAGTGAGGATGGGAGAGAGAGTGTGAGAGTGACAGTGAGGATGGGAGAGAGAGTGTGAGAGTGAGAGTGTGGATGGGAGAGAGAGTATGAGAGAGAGAGAGAGTGTGGATGGGATAGAGAGTATGAGAGTGAGAGTGAGGATGGGGAGAGAGTGTGAGAGTGAGAGTGAGGATGGTAGAGAGAGTGTGAGAGTGAGAGTGAGGATGGGAGCGAGAGTGCGAGAGTGAGAGTGAGGATGGGAGAGAGAGTGTGAGAGTGTCAGTGAGGATGGGAGAGAGAGTGTGAGAGTGAGAGTGAGGATGGGAGAGAGTGTGTGAGAGTGAGAGTAGGATGGGAGAGAGTATGAGAGTGAGAATGAGAATGGGGAGAGAGTGTGAGAGTGAAAGTGACAATGGGAGAGAAAGAGTGAGAGTCATAATGTGAGAGCGTGTGAGAGTGAGAGTTAGAGTTAGGATGGGAGAGATAGTGTGACAGTGTGAGTGAGGATGGGAGAGACATTTTAAGAGAGAGAGTGCGAATGGGAGAGAATGTGAGAGTGAGAGTGAGAATGGGAGAGAGAGCTTGAGAGTGAGAGTGAGAGTGTGGATGGGGAGAGAGTGTGAGAGTGAGAGTGAGGATGGGAGAGAGTGTGAGAGTGAGAGTGCGAATGGGAGAGAGTGTGAGAGTGAGAGTGAGAGTGAGAGTGGGGATGGGAGAGAGAGAGTGAGATTAAGAATGGGAGAGAGAGTTTGAGAATGAGAGCGCAGATGGAAGAGAGAGTGAGTGTGAGAGTGAGAATGGGAGAGAGTGTGAGAGTGAGAGTGAGGATGGGGAGGCAGTGTGAGAGTGAGAGTGAGGATGGGAGAGAATGTGAGAGTGAGAATGAGGATGGGTGAGAGTGTGAGAGTGAGAGTGAGGATGGGAGAGAGAGTGTGAGAGTGAGAGTGTGGATCGGAGAGAATTGGAGGGTGAGAGTGAGGATTGGAGAGAGTGTGTGAGAGTGAGAGTGAGGATGGGAGAGAGTGTGAGAGTGAGAGTGAGGATGGGAGAGTGTGTGAGAGTGACAGTGAGGATGGGAGAGAGAGTATGAGAGTGAGGATGGGAGAGAGAGTGCGAGGGTGAGAGTGAGGATTGGAGAGAATGTGTGAGAGAGAGATTGAGGAAGGGAGAGAGTGTGTGAGAGAGAAATTGAGAATGGGAGAGATATTGAGAGAGTGAGAGTGACAGTGAGGATGGCAGAGAGATTGTGAGAGTGAGATTGAGAATGGAAGAGAGAGTGTGAGAGTGAGAGTGAGGATGGGAGAGAGAGTGTGAGAGAGAGAGAGTGTGGATGGGATAGAGAGTATGAGAGTGAGAGTGAGGATGGGGAGAGAGTGTGAGAGTGAGAGTGAAGATGGTAAAGAGAGTGTGAGAGTGAAAGTGAGGATGGGAGCGAGAGTGCAAGAGTGAGAGTGAGGATGGGAGAGAGAGTGTGAGAGTGAGAGTGAGGATGGGAGAGAGTGTGTGAGAGTGAGAGTGAGGATGGCAGAGAGTATGAGAGTGAGAATGAGAATGGGGAGAGAGTGTGAGAGTGTAAGTGAGGATGGGAGAGAAAGAGCGAGAGAAATAATATGAGAGCGTGCGAGAGTGAGAGTTAGAGTTAGGATGGTAGAGATAGTGTGACAGTGTGAGTGAGGATTGGAGAGAGATTTTAAGAGTGAGAGTGCGAATGGGAGAGAATGTGAGAGTGAGAGTGAGAATGAGTATGGGAGTGAGAGTGTGAGAGTGAGTGTGAGGATGGGAGAGAGTGTGAGAGTAAGAGTGCGAATGGGAGAGAGTGTGAGATTGAGAGTGAGGATGGGGGAGCAGTGTGAGAGTGAGAGTGAGAGTGAGGATGGGAGAGAGTGTGAGAGTGAGAGTGAGGATGGGAGAGTGTGTGAGAGTGACAGTGAGGATGGGAGAGAGTCTGTGAGAGTGAGAGTGAGGATGGGAGACAGTATGAGAGTGAGAATGAGAATGGGGAGAGAGTGTGAGAGTGAGAGTGAGAATGGGAGAGAGTATGAGAGTGAGAATAAGGATGGGGAGAGAGTGTGTGAATGAAACTGCGGATGGGAGAGACTACGAGAACGAGAGCGAGAGTGCGGATCGGAGAGTGTGTGAGAGTGAGAGCGAGGATGGGGGAGAGAGTGAGAGAGTGAGAGTGAGGATGGGAGAGAGAGTGTGAGAGTGACATCGAGGATGGGAGAGTGTGTGGGAGAGTGAGAGTGAGGATGTGAGAGAGTGTGAGAGTGAGAGTGAGAATGGGAGAGAGAGCGTGAGAGAGAGAGTGAGAGTGAGGATGGGGAGAGAGTGTGAGAGTGAGAGTGAGGATGGGAGAGAGTGTGAGCGTGAGAGTGCGAATGGGAGAGAGTGTGAGAGTGAGAGTGAGAGTGAGGATGGGAGAGAGAGAGTGAGATTAAGGATGGGAGAGAGAGTTTGAGAATGAGAGTGCAGATGGGAGAGAGAGTGAGTGTGAGAATGAGAATGGGAGAGAGTGTGAGAGTGAGAGTGAGGATGGGGGAGCAGTGTGAGAGTGAGAGTGAGGATGGGAGAGAGTGTGAGAGTGAGAATGAGGATGGGTGAGAGTGTGAGAGTGAGATTGAGGATGGGAGAGAGAGTGTGTGAATGAAAGTGTGGATGGGAGAGAGAGTGTGAGAGTGAGAGTGTGGATAGGATAGAGAGTTTGAGAGTGAGAGTGATGATGAGACAGTGATTGTGAGAGTGAGAGTGAGAGTGAGGATGTGAGAGAGTGTGTGAGGGAGAGAGTGAGGATTGGAGCTAGAGTGTGACAGTGAGAGTGAGAGTGAATGGGAGAGAGAGTGTGAGAGTAAGAGTGATGATGGTAGAGAGTGTGAGAGTGAGAGTGAGGATGGGAGAGAGTGTGAGAGTGAGAGTGAGGATGGGAGAGTGTGTGAGAGTGACAGTGAGGATGGGAGAGAGAGTGTGAGAGTGAGGATGGGAGAGAGAGTGCGAGGGTGAGAGTGAGGATTGGAGAGAGTGTGTGAGAGTGAGAGTGAGGATGGGAAAGAGTGTGTGAGAGAGAAATTGAGAATGGGAGAGATATTGAGAGTGTGAGAGTGACAGTGAGGATGGGAGAGAGATTGTGAGAGTGAGATTGAGAATGGAAGAGAGAATGTGAAAGTGAGAGAGAGAGAGTGAGGATGGGAGAGAGAGTGTGAGAGAGAGAGTGTGGATGGGAGAGAGAGTATGAGAGTGAGAGTGAGGATGGGGAGAGAGTGTGAGAGTGAGAGTGAGGATGGTAGAGAGAGTGTGAGAGTGAGAGTGAGGATGGGAGAGAGAGTGCGAGAGTGAGAGTGAGGATGGGAGAGAGAGTGTGAGAGTGACAGTGAGGATGGGAGAGAGAGTGTGAGAGTGAGAGTGTGGATGGGAGAGAGAGTATGAGAGAGAGAGAGAGTGTGGATGGGATAGAGAGTATGAGAGTGAGAGTGAGGATGGGGAGAGAGTGTGAGAGTGAGAGTGAGGATGGTAGAGAGAGTGTGAGAGTGAGAGTGAGGATGGGAGCGAGAGTGCGAGAGTGAGAGTGAGGATGGGAGAGAGAGTGTGAGAGTGTCAGTGAGGATGGGAGAGAGAGTGTGAGAGTGAGAGTGAGGATGGGAGAGAGTGTGTGAGAGTGAGAGTGAGGATGGGAGAGAGTATGAGAGTGAGAATGAGAATGGGGAGAGAGTGTGAGAGTGAAAGTGACAATGGGAGAGAAAGAGTGAGAGTCATAATGTGAGAGCGTGTGAGAGTGAGAGTTAGAGTTAGGATGGGAGAGATAGTGTGACAGTGTGAGTGAGGATGGGAGAGACATTTTAAGAGAGAGAGTGCGAATGGGAGAGAATGTGAGAGTGAGAGTGAGAATGAGTATGGGAGTGAGAGTGTGAGAGTGAGAGTGAGGATGGGAGAGAGTGTGAGAGTGAGAGTGAGGATTGGAGAGAGAGTGTGAGAGTAAGAGTGCGAATGGGACGAAGTGTGAGAGTGAGAGTGCGAATGGGAGAGAGTGTGAGATTGAGAGTGAGGATGGGGAGCAGTGTGAGAGTGAGAGTGAGAGTGAGGATGGGAGAGCGTGTGAGAGTGAGAATGAGGATGGGTGAGAGTGTGAGAGTGAGATTGCGGATGGGAGAGAGAGTGTGTGAATGAAAGTGTGGATGGGAGAGAGAGTGTGAGAGTGAGAGTGTGGATAGGATAGAGAGTGTGAGAGTGAGAGTGAGGATGAGACAGTGATTGTGAGAGTGAGTGTGAGAGTGAGGATGTGAGAGAGTGTGTGAGGGAGAGAGTGAGGATTGGAGCGAGAGTGTGAGAGTGAGAGTGAGAGTGAATGGGAGAGAGAGTGTGAGAGTAAGAGTGATGATGGTAGATAGTGTGAGAGTGAGAGTGAGGATGGGAGAGAGTGTGAGTGTGAGAGTGAGGATGGGAGAGAGTGTGTGAGAGTGAGAGTGAGGATGGGAGACAGTATGAGAGTGAGAATGAGAATGGGGAGAGAGTGTGAGAGTGAGAGTGAGAATGGGAGAGAGTATGAGAGTGAGAATAGGGATGGGGGAGAGAGTGTGTGAATGAAACTGCGGGTGGGAGAGACTAAGAGAGCGAGAGCGAGAGTGCGGATCGGAGAGTGTGTGAGAGTGAGAGTGAGGATGGGGGAGAGAGTGAGAGAGTGAGAGTGAGGATGGGAGAGAGAGTGTGAGAGTGACATCGAGGATGGGAGAGTGTGTGGGAGAGTGAGAGTGAGGATGTGAGAGAGTGTGAGAGTGAGAGTGAGAATGGGAGAGAGAGCGTGAGAGTGAGAGTGAGAGTGAGGATGGGGAGAGAGTGTGAGAGTGAGAGTGAGGATGGGAGAGAGTGTGAGCGTGAGAGTGCGAATGGGAGAGAGTGTGAGAGTGAGAGTGAGAGTGAGGATGGGAGAGAGAGAGTGAGATTAAGGATTGGAGAGAGAGTTTGAGAATGAGAGTGCAGATGGGAGAGAGAGTGAGTGTGAGAATGAGAATGGGAGAGAGTGTGAGAGTGAGAGTGAGGATGGGGGAGCAGTGTGAGAGTGAGAGTGAGAGTGAGGATGAGAGAGAATGTGAGAGTGAGAATGAGGATGGGTGAGAGTGTGAGAGTGAGATTGAGGATGGGAGAGAGTGTGTGAGGGTGCGAGTCAGAATGGTAGCGAATGTGTGAGCGTGAGAGTGAGAATGGGAGAGAGAGTGTGAGAGTGAGAGTGAGAATTGGGAGAGGGCGTGAGAGTGAGAATGAGAGTGAGAATGGGAGAGAGAGAGAGTGAGAGTAAGGATGGAAGAGAGAGTGTGAGAGTGAGAGCGCAGATGGGAGAGAGAGTGATTGTGAGAGTGAGCGTGAGAATGGGAGAGAGTGCGAGAGTGAGAGTGAGAATGGGTGAGAGAGTGTGAGAGAGAGAGTGCGAATGGAAGAGAGAGTGAGACTGACAGCGAGGATGGGAGAGTGAGCGTGAGAGTGAGAGTGTGGATGGGAGAGAGTGTGAGAGCGAGAGTGAGGATGGGAGAGAGAGTGTGAGAGTGAGAATGAGGATGGGAGAGAGTGTGTGAGAATGGATCTGCGGATAGGAGAGAGTGTGAGAGTGTGAGTGAGAGTGAGAGTGTGGATGGGAGAGAGAGTGTGAGACTGAGAGTTATGATGGGAGAGAGTGTATGAGAATGAAACTGCGGATGGGAGAGAGTGTGAGAGTGAGAGTGAGTGAGGATGGGAGAGAGTGTGAGAGTGAGAATGAGGATGGGGCAGAGAGTGTGAGAGTGAGAGTGAGGATGGGAGAGAGTGTGAGAGAGTGAGAGTGAGGATGGGAGACAGTATGAGAGTGAGAATGAGAATGGGGAGAGAGTGTGAGAGTGAGAGTGTGGATGGGAGAGAGTATGAGAGTGAGAATAGGGATGGGGAGAGAGTGTGTGAATGAAACTGCGGGTGGGAGAGACGACGAGAGCGAGAGCGAGAGTGCGGATCGGAGAGTGTGTGAGAGTGAGAGTGAGGATGGGGGAGAGAGTGAGAGAGTGAGAGTGAGGATGAGAGAGAGAGTGTGAGAGTGACATCGAGGATGGGAGAGTGTGTGGGAGAGTGAGAGTGAGGATGTGAGAGAGTGTGAGAGTGAGAGTGAGAATGGGAGAGAGAGCGTGAGAGTGAGAGTGAGGATGGGGAGAGCGTGTGAGAGTGACAGTGAGGATGGGAGAGAGAGAGAGTGTGAGAGTGAGAGTGAGGATGGGAGAGAGTGTGAGAGTTAGAGTGAGAATGGCAGAGAGAGTGTGAGAGTGAGAATGGGAGAGAGTGTGTGAGTGAGCTTGAGAGTGAGGATGGGAGAGAGAGAGTGAGATTAAAGATGGGAGAGAGAGTGTGAGAGTGAGAGCGCAGATGGGAGAGAGAGTGAGCGTGAGAGTGAGAGTGAGAATGGGAGAGAGTGCGAGAGTGAGAGTGAGGATGGGTGAGAGAGTGTGAGAGAGAGAGTGCGAATGGAAGAGAGAGAGTGAGAATGACAGCGAGGATGGGAGAGTGAGTGTGAGAGTGAGAGTGCGGATGAGAGAGAGTGTGAGAGCGAGAGTGAGGATGGGAGAGAGAGTGTGAGAGTGAGAATGAGGATGGGAGATAGTGTGTGAGAATGAAACTGCGGATGGGAGAGAGTGTGAGAGTGAGAGTGAGAGTGTGGATGGGAGAGTGTGTGAGAGTGAGAGTGAGGATGGGAGAGAGAGTGTGAGACTGAGAGTGATGATGGGAGAGAGTATGAGAGTGACAGTAAGAGTAAGCGTGAGGATGGGAGAGAGAGAATGTGAGAGTGAGAGTGAGGATGGGAGAGAGAGTGTGAGAGTGAGAGTGAGGATGGGAGAGAGAGAGAGTGTGAGAGTGAGAGTGAGGATGGGAGAGAGTGTGAGAGGGAGAGTGAGAATGGGAGAGAGAGTGTGAGAGTGAGAATGGGAGAGAGTGTGAGAGTGAGCTTGAGAGTGGGGATGGGAGAGAGAGAGAGTGAGATTAAGGATGGGAGAGAGAGTGTGAGAGTGAGAGCGCAGATGGGAGAGAGAGTGAGTCTGAGAGTGAGAGTGAGAGTGATGATGGGAGAGAGTGTCTGAGAATGAAACTGCGGATGGGAGAGAGTGTGAGAGTGAGAGTGAGTCAGGATGGGAGAGAGTGTGAGACTGAGAGTGATGATGGGAGAGAGTATGAGAGTGACAGTAAGAGTAAGCGTGAGGATGGGAGAGAGAGAATGTGAGAGTGAGAGTGAGGATGGGAGAGAGAGTGTGAGAGTGAGAGTGTGGATCGGAGAGAATTGGAGGGTGAGAGTGAGGATTGGAGAGAGTGTGTGAGAGTGAGAGTGAGGATGGGAGAGAGTGTGAGAGTGAGAGTGAGGATGGGAGAGTGTGTGAGAGTGACAGTGAGGATGGGAGAGAGAGTATGAGAGTGAGGATGGGAGAGAGAGTGCGAGGGTGAGAGTGAGGATTGGAGAGAATGTGTGAGAGAGAGATTGAGGAAGGGAGAGAGTGTGTGAGAGAGAAATTGAGAATGGGAGAGATATTGAGAGAGTGAGAGTGACAGTGAGGATGGCAGAGAGATTGTGAGAGTGAGATTGAGAATGGAAGAGAGAGTGTGAGAGTGAGAGTGAGGATGGGAGAGAGAGTGTGAGAGAGAGAGAGTGTGGATGGGATAGAGAGTATGAGAGTGAGAGTGAGGATGGGGAGAGAGTGTGAGAGTGAGAGTGAAGATGGTAAAGAGAGTGTGAGAGTGAAAGTGAGGATGGGAGCGAGAGTGCAAGAGTGAGAGTGAGGATGGGAGAGAGAGTGTGAGAGTGAGAGTGAGGATGGGAGAGAGTGTGTGAGAGTGAGAGTGAGGATGGCAGAGAGTATGAGAGTGAGAATGAGAATGGGGAGAGAGTGTGAGAGTGTAAGTGAGGATGGGAGAGAAAGAGCGAGAGAAATAATATGAGAGCGTGCGAGAGTGAGAGTTAGAGTTAGGATGGTAGAGATAGTGTGACAGTGTGAGTGAGGATTGGAGAGAGATTTTAAGAGTGAGAGTGCGAATGGGAGAGAATGTGAGAGTGAGAGTGAGAATGAGTATGGGAGTGAGAGTGTGAGAGTGAGTGTGAGGATGGGAGAGAGTGTGAGAGTAAGAGTGCGAATGGGAGAGAGTGTGAGATTGAGAGTGAGGATGGGGGAGCAGTGTGAGAGTGAGAGTGAGAGTGAGGATGGGAGAGAGTGTGAGAGTGAGAGTGAGGATGGGAGAGTGTGTGAGAGTGACAGTGAGGATGGGAGAGAGTCTGTGAGAGTGAGAGTGAGGATGGGAGACAGTATGAGAGTGAGAATGAGAATGGGGAGAGAGTGTGAGAGTGAGAGTGAGAATGGGAGAGAGTATGAGAGTGAGAATAAGGATGGGGAGAGAGTGTGTGAATGAAACTGCGGATGGGAGAGACTACGAGAACGAGAGCGAGAGTGCGGATCGGAGAGTGTGTGAGAGTGAGAGCGAGGATGGGGGAGAGAGTGAGAGAGTGAGAGTGAGGATGGGAGAGAGAGTGTGAGAGTGACATCGAGGATGGGAGAGTGTGTGGGAGAGTGAGAGTGAGGATGTGAGAGAGTGTGAGAGTGAGAGTGAGAATGGGAGAGAGAGCGTGAGAGTGAGAGTGAGAGTGAGGATGGGGAGAGAGTGTGAGAGTGAGAGTGAGGATGGGAGAGAGTGTGAGCGTGAGAGTGCGAATGGGAGAGAGTGTGAGAGTGAGAGTGAGAGTGAGGATGGGAGAGAGAGAGTGAGATTAAGGATGGGAGAGAGAGTTTGAGAATGAGAGTGCAGATGGGAGAGAGAGTGAGTGTGAGAATGAGAATGGGAGAGAGTGTGAGAGTGAGAGTGAGGATGGGGGAGCAGTGTGAGAGTGAGAGTGAGGATGGGAGAGAGTGTGAGAGTGAGAATGAGGATGGGTGAGAGTGTGAGAGTGAGATTGAGGATGGGAGAGAGAGTGTGTGAATGAAAGTGTGGATGGGAGAGAGAGTGTGAGAGTGAGAGTGTGGATAGGATAGAGAGTTTGAGAGTGAGAGTGATGATGAGACAGTGATTGTGAGAGTGAGAGTGAGAGTGAGGATGTGAGAGAGTGTGTGAGGGAGAGAGTGAGGATTGGAGCTAGAGTGTGACAGTGAGAGTGAGAGTGAATGGGAGAGAGAGTGTGAGAGTAAGAGTGATGATGGTAGAGAGTGTGAGAGTGAGAGTGAGGATGGGAGAGAGTGTGAGAGTGAGAGTGAGGATGGGAGAGTGTGTGAGAGTGACAGTGAGGATGGGAGAGAGAGTGTGAGAGTGAGGATGGGAGAGAGAGTGCGAGGGTGAGAGTGAGGATTGGAGAGAGTGTGTGAGAGTGAGAGTGAGGATGGGAAAGAGTGTGTGAGAGAGAAATTGAGAATGGGAGAGATATTGAGAGTGTGAGAGTGACAGTGAGGATGGGAGAGAGATTGTGAGAGTGAGATTGAGAATGGAAGAGAGAATGTGAAAGTGAGAGAGAGAGAGTGAGGATGGGAGAGAGAGTGTGAGAGAGAGAGTGTGGATGGGAGAGAGAGTATGAGAGTGAGAGTGAG
Organism: Chiloscyllium plagiosum; assembly: GCF_037043375.1. Classification (NCBI taxonomy): domain Eukaryota; kingdom Metazoa; phylum Chordata; class Chondrichthyes; order Orectolobiformes; family Hemiscylliidae; genus Chiloscyllium; species Chiloscyllium plagiosum. The sequence continues at coordinate 27,985,429 of NW_028270180.1, forward strand.
GATGGGGAGAGAGTGTGAGAGTGAGAGTGAGGATGGTAGAGAGAGTGTGAGAGTGAGAGTGAGGATGGGAGAGAGAGTGCGAGAGTGAGAGTGAGGATGGGAGAGAGAGTGTGAGAGTGACAGTGAGGATGGGAGAGAGAGTGTGAGAGTGAGAGTGTGGATGGGAGAGAGAGTATGAGAGAGAGAGAGAGTGTGGATGGGATAGAGAGTATGAGAGTGAGAGTGAGGATGGGGAGAGAGTGTGAGAGTGAGAGTGAGGATGGTAGAGAGAGTGTGAGAGTGAGAGTGAGGATGGGAGCGAGAGTGCGAGAGTGAGAGTGAGGATGGGAGAGAGAGTGTGAGAGTGTCAGTGAGGATGGGAGAGAGAGTGTGAGAGTGAGAGTGAGGATGGGAGAGAGTGTGTGAGAGTGAGAGTGAGGATGGGAGAGAGTATGAGAGTGAGAATGAGAATGGGGAGAGAGTGTGAGAGTGAAAGTGACAATGGGAGAGAAAGAGTGAGAGTCATAATGTGAGAGCGTGTGAGAGTGAGAGTTAGAGTTAGGATGGGAGAGATAGTGTGACAGTGTGAGTGAGGATGGGAGAGACATTTTAAGAGAGAGAGTGCGAATGGGAGAGAATGTGAGAGTGAGAGTGAGAATGAGTATGGGAGTGAGAGTGTGAGAGTGAGAGTGAGGATGGGAGAGAGTGTGAGAGTGAGAGTGAGGATTGGAGAGAGAGTGTGAGAGTAAGAGTGCGAATGGGACGAAGTGTGAGAGTGAGAGTGCGAATGGGAGAGAGTGTGAGATTGAGAGTGAGGATGGGGAGCAGTGTGAGAGTGAGAGTGAGAGTGAGGATGGGAGAGCGTGTGAGAGTGAGAATGAGGATGGGTGAGAGTGTGAGAGTGAGATTGCGGATGGGAGAGAGAGTGTGTGAATGAAAGTGTGGATGGGAGAGAGAGTGTGAGAGTGAGAGTGTGGATAGGATAGAGAGTGTGAGAGTGAGAGTGAGGATGAGACAGTGATTGTGAGAGTGAGTGTGAGAGTGAGGATGTGAGAGAGTGTGTGAGGGAGAGAGTGAGGATTGGAGCGAGAGTGTGAGAGTGAGAGTGAGAGTGAATGGGAGAGAGAGTGTGAGAGTAAGAGTGATGATGGTAGATAGTGTGAGAGTGAGAGTGAGGATGGGAGAGAGTGTGAGTGTGAGAGTGAGGATGGGAGAGAGTGTGTGAGAGTGAGAGTGAGGATGGGAGACAGTATGAGAGTGAGAATGAGAATGGGGAGAGAGTGTGAGAGTGAGAGTGAGAATGGGAGAGAGTATGAGAGTGAGAATAGGGATGGGGGAGAGAGTGTGTGAATGAAACTGCGGGTGGGAGAGACTAAGAGAGCGAGAGCGAGAGTGCGGATCGGAGAGTGTGTGAGAGTGAGAGTGAGGATGGGGGAGAGAGTGAGAGAGTGAGAGTGAGGATGGGAGAGAGAGTGTGAGAGTGACATCGAGGATGGGAGAGTGTGTGGGAGAGTGAGAGTGAGGATGTGAGAGAGTGTGAGAGTGAGAGTGAGAATGGGAGAGAGAGCGTGAGAGTGAGAGTGAGAGTGAGGATGGGGAGAGAGTGTGAGAGTGAGAGTGAGGATGGGAGAGAGTGTGAGCGTGAGAGTGCGAATGGGAGAGAGTGTGAGAGTGAGAGTGAGAGTGAGGATGGGAGAGAGAGAGTGAGATTAAGGATTGGAGAGAGAGTTTGAGAATGAGAGTGCAGATGGGAGAGAGAGTGAGTGTGAGAATGAGAATGGGAGAGAGTGTGAGAGTGAGAGTGAGGATGGGGGAGCAGTGTGAGAGTGAGAGTGAGAGTGAGGATGAGAGAGAATGTGAGAGTGAGAATGAGGATGGGTGAGAGTGTGAGAGTGAGATTGAGGATGGGAGAGAGTGTGTGAGGGTGCGAGTCAGAATGGTAGCGAATGTGTGAGCGTGAGAGTGAGAATGGGAGAGAGAGTGTGAGAGTGAGAGTGAGAATTGGGAGAGGGCGTGAGAGTGAGAATGAGAGTGAGAATGGGAGAGAGAGAGAGTGAGAGTAAGGATGGAAGAGAGAGTGTGAGAGTGAGAGCGCAGATGGAAGAGAGAGTGATTGTGAGAGTGAGCGTGAGAATGGGAGAGAGTGCGAGAGTGAGAGTGAGAATGGGTGAGAGAGTGTGAGAGAGAGAGTGCGAATGGAAGAGAGAGTGAGACTGACAGCGAGGATGGGAGAGTGAGCGTGAGAGTGAGAGTGTGGATGGGAGAGAGTGTGAGAGCGAGAGTGAGGATGGGAGAGAGAGTGTGAGAGTGAGAATGAGGATGGGAGAGAGTGTGTGAGAATGGATCTGCGGATAGGAGAGAGTGTGAGAGTGTGAGTGAGAGTGAGAGTGTGGATGGGAGAGAGAGTGTGAGACTGAGAGTTATGATGGGAGAGAGTGTATGAGAATGAAACTGCGGATGGGAGAGAGTGTGAGAGTGAGAGTGAGTGAGGATGGGAGAGAGTGTGAGAGTGAGAATGAGGATGGGGCAGAGAGTGTGAGAGTGAGAGTGAGGATGGGAGAGAGTGTGAGAGAGTGAGAGTGAGGATGGGAGACAGTATGAGAGTGAGAATGAGAATGGGGAGAGAGTGTGAGAGTGAGAGTGTGGATGGGAGAGAGTATGAGAGTGAGAATAGGGATGGGGAGAGAGTGTGTGAATGAAACTGCGGGTGGGAGAGACGACGAGAGCGAGAGCGAGAGTGCGGATCGGAGAGTGTGTGAGAGTGAGAGTGAGGATGGGGGAGAGAGTGAGAGAGTGAGAGTGAGGATGAGAGAGAGAGTGTGAGAGTGACATCGAGGATGGGAGAGTGTGTGGGAGAGTGAGAGTGAGGATGTGAGAGAGTGTGAGAGTGAGAGTGAGAATGGGAGAGAGAGCGTGAGAGTGAGAGTGAGGATGGGGAGAGAGTGTGAGAGTGACAGTGAGGATGGGAGAGAGAGAGAGTGTGAGAGTGAGAGTGAGGATGGGAGAGAGTGTGAGAGTTAGAGTGAGAATGGCAGAGAGAGTGTGAGAGTGAGAATGGGAGAGAGTGTGTGAGTGAGCTTGAGAGTGAGGATGGGAGAGAGAGAGTGAGATTAAAGATGGGAGAGAGAGTGTGAGAGTGAGAGCGCAGATGGGAGAGAGAGTGAGCGTGAGAGTGAGAGTGAGAATGGGAGAGAGTGCGAGAGTGAGAGTGAGGATGGGTGAGAGAGTGTGAGAGAGAGAGTGCGAATGGAAGAGAGAGAGTGAGAATGACAGCGAGGATGGGAGAGTGAGTGTGAGAGTGAGAGTGCGGATGAGAGAGAGTGTGAGAGCGAGAGTGAGGATGGGAGAGAGAGTGTGAGAGTGAGAATGAGGATGGGAGATAGTGTGTGAGAATGAAACTGCGGATGGGAGAGAGTGTGAGAGTGAGAGTGAGAGTGTGGATGGGAGAGTGTGTGAGAGTGAGAGTGAGGATGGGAGAGAGAGTGTGAGACTGAGAGTGATGATGGGAGAGAGTATGAGAGTGACAGTAAGAGTAAGCGTGAGGATGGGAGAGAGAGAATGTGAGAGTGAGAGTGAGGATGGGAGAGAGAGTGTGAGAGTGAGAGTGAGGATGGGAGAGAGAGAGAGTGTGAGAGTGAGAGTGAGGATGGGAGAGAGTGTGAGAGGGAGAGTGAGAATGGGAGAGAGAGTGTGAGAGTGAGAATGGGAGAGAGTGTGAGAGTGAGCTTGAGAGTGGGGATGGGAGAGAGAGAGAGTGAGATTAAGGATGGGAGAGAGAGTGTGAGAGTGAGAGCGCAGATGGGAGAGAGAGTGAGTCTGAGAGTGAGAGTGAGAGTGATGATGGGAGAGAGTGTCTGAGAATGAAACTGCGGATGGGAGAGAGTGTGAGAGTGAGAGTGAGTCAGGATGGGAGAGAGTGTGAGACTGAGAGTGATGATGGGAGAGAGTATGAGAGTGACAGTAAGAGTAAGCGTGAGGATGGGAGAGAGAGAATGTGAGAGTGAGAGTGAGGATGGGAGAGAGAGTGTGAGAGTGAGAGTGCGGATGGGAGAGAGAGTGTGAGAGCGAGAGTGCGGATGGGAGAGAGAGTGAGTGTGAGAGTGAGAGTGAGAATGGGAGACTGTGTGAGAGTGAGAGTGCAGATGGGAGAGAGCGTGAGTTTGAGAGTGAAAGTGAGAATGCGAGAGAGTGCGAGAGTGAGAGTGAGGATGGGTGAGAGAGTGTGAGAGAGAGATTGCGAATGGAAGAGAGAGAGTGAGAGTGACAGCGAGGATGGGAGAGTGAGTGTGAGAGTGAGAGTGCGGATGGGAGAGAATGTGAGAGTGAGAGTGAGGATGGGAGAGAGAGTGTGAGAGTGAGAGTGAGAATGGGAGAGAGAGTGTGAGAGTGACAGCGAGGGTGGGAGAGAGTGTGAGAGTGAGGATGGGAGAGAGTGTGTGAGAATGAAACTGCGGATGGGAAAGAGTGTGAGAGTGAGAGTGAGAGTGAGGATGGGCGAGAGAGTGTGAGAGTGAGAGTGAGAATGGGAGAGAGAGTGTGAGAGTGACAGCGAGGATGGGAGAGAGAGAGAGAGTGTGAGAGTGAGAGTGAGGGTGGGAGAGAGTGTGAGAGTTAGAGTGAGAATGGGAGAGAGAGTGTGAGAGTGAGAATGGGAGAGATTGTGAGAGTGAGCGTGAGAGTGTTGGATGGGAGAGAGAGAGTGAGATTAAGGATGGGAGAGAGTGTGTGTGAGTGAGAGCGCAGATGGGAGAGAAAGTGAGAATGTGAGGGTGGGAGAGAGCGTGAGTTTGAGAGTGAAAGTGAGAATGCGAGAGAGTGCGAGAGTGAGAGTGAGGATGGGTGAGAGAGTGTGAGAGAGAGATTGCGAATGGAAGAGAGAGAGTGAGAGTGACAGCGAGGATGGGAGAGTGAGTGCGAGAGTGAGAGTGAGGATGGGTGAGAGATTGTGACAGAGAGAGTGCAAATGGTAGAGAGAGTGTGAGAGTGACAGCGAGGATCGGAGAGTGAGTGTGAGAGTGAGCGTGCGGATGGGAGACGGTGTGAGAGCGAGATTGGGGATGGGAGAGAGTGTGTGGGAATGAAACAGCGGATGGGAGAGAGTGTGAGAGTGAGAGTGAGGATGGGAGAGAGTGTGAGAGTAAGGATGGGAGTGTGAGTGTGAGAGTGAGAGCGCGGATAGGAGAGAGAGTGAGTCTGAGAGTCAGAGTGAGAATGGGAGAGAGTGTGAGAGTGAGGACGAGGATGGGTGAGAGAGTGTGTGAGAGAGAGTGCGAATGGAAGAGAGAGTGTGAGAGTGACAGCGAGGATGGGAGAGTGAGTGTGTGAGTGAGAGAGCGGATGGGAGAGTGTGTGAGAGCGAGAGTGAGAGTGCGGATGGGAGAGTATGTGAGAGCGAGAGTGAGGATGGGAGATAGTGTGTGAGAATGAAACTGCGGATGGGAGAGAGTGTGAGAGTGAGAGAGAGAGTGAGGATGGGAGAGAGAGTTTGAGAGTAACAGCGAGGATGGGAGAGAAAGTGTGAGTTTGAGAGTGCGGATGGGGGAGAGAGTGAGAGTGAGACTGAGAGTGAGGATGGGAGAGAGAGTGTGAGAGTGAGAGTGAGGATGGGAGAGAGAGTGTGAGAGTGAGATTGCGGATGGGAGAGAGAGTGAGTGTGAGATGAGAGTGAGAATGGGAGAGTGTGTGAAAGTGAGAGTGGAGATGGGAGAGAGTGTGAGAGTGAGCGTGAGAGTGAGGATGGGAGAGAGAGTGAGATTAAGGATGGGAGAGAGAGTGTGAGAGTGAGTGCGCAGATGGGAGAGAGAGTGAGTCTTAGAGTGAGAGTGAGAATGGGAGAAAGTGCGAGAGTGAGAGTGAGGATGTGTGAAAGAGTGTGAGAGAGAGAGTGCGAATGGAAGAGAGAGTGTGAGAGTGACAGCGAGGATGGGAGAGTGAGTGTGAGAGTGAGCGTGCGAATTGGAGAGAGTGTGAGAGCGAGAGTGAGAGTGCGGATGGGAGAGAGTGTGAGAGTGAGAGCGAGGATGGGAGAGAGTGTGAGAGTGAGAGTGAGAAAGAGAGAGAGAGTGTGACAGTGAGAGTGAGAATGGGAGAGAGTGTGAGAGTTAGAGTGAGAATGGGAGAGAGAGTGTGAGAGTGAGAATGGGAGAGAGTGTGAGACTGAGAGTGCAGATGGGAGGGAGTATGAGAGTGACATTGAGAGTGAGAGTGCTGATGGGAGAGAGAGTGAGAGTGAGACTGAGAGTGAAGATGGGAGAGAGAGTGTGAGAGTGAGAGTGAGGATGGGAGAGAGTGTGTGAGAGTGACAGTGAGGATGGGAGAGAGTGTGATAGCGAGAGTGAGGATGGGAGAGAGAGTGTGAGAGTGAGAGTGAGGATGGGAGAGAGAGTGTGAGAGTGAGAGTGAGAATGGGAGAGAGAGCGTGAGAGTGACAGTGAGGATGGGAGAGAGTGTGATAGCGAGAGTGAGATTGCGGATGGGAGAGTGTGTGAGAGTGAGTGTGAAGATGGGAGAGAGTGTGTGAGAATGAAACTGCGGATGGGAGAGTGTGTGAGAGTGAGAGTGTGACTGAGGATGGGAGAGTGTGTGAGAGTGAGAGTGAGGATGGGAGAGAGAGTGTGAGAGTGAGAGTGAGGATGGGAGAGAGAGTGTGAGAGTGAGAGTGAGAATGGGAGAGAGAGTGTGAGAGTGACAGTGAGGATGGGAGAGAGTGTGATAGCGAGAGTGAGATTGGGGATGGGAGAGTGTGTGAGAGTGAGTGTGAGGATGGGAGAGAGTGTGTGAGAGTGAGTGTGAGGATGGGAGAGAGTGTGTGAGAATGAAACTGCGGATGGGAGAGAGTGTGATAGCGAGAGTGAGATTGCGGATGGGAGAGTGTGTGAGAGTGAGTGTGAGGATGGGAGAGAGTGTGTGAGAATGAAACTGCGGATGGGAGAGAATGTGAGAGTGAGAGTGAGAGTGAGGATGGGAGAGAGTGTGAGAGTGAGAATGAGGATGGGGAGAGAGTGTGAGAGTGAGAGTGAGGATGGGAGAGAGAGTGTGAGAGTGACAGCGAGGATGGGAGAGAGAGTGTGAGAGTGACAGTGGGGATGGGAGAGAGTGTGATAGCGAGAGTGAGATTGCGGATGGGAGAGAGAGTGAGAGTGAGTGTGAGGATGGGAGAGAGTGTGTGAGAATGAAACTGCGGATGGGAGAGAGTGTGAGAGTGAGAGTGAGGATGGGAGTGAGTGTGAGAATGAGAATGAGGATGGGGAGAGAGTGTGAGAGTGAGAGTGAGGATGGGAGAGAGAGTGTGAGAGTGTCAGCGAGGATGGGAGAGAGAGTGTGAGAGTGAGAGTGCGGATGGGAGAGAGAGTGAGAGTGAGACTGAGACTGAGGATGGGAGAGAGAGTGTGAGAGTGAGAGTGAGGATGGGAGAGAGAGTGTGAGAGTGAGAGTGCGGATGGGAGAGAGAGTGAGTGTGACAGTGAGGATGGGAGAGAGTGTGAGAGTTCGAGTGAGAGTGAGAGTAAGGATGGGAGAGAGAGAATGTGAGAGTGAGAGTGAGGATGGGAGAGAGAGAGTGAGTGCGGATGGGAGAGAGAGTGAGAGTGGGAGTGAGAGTGAGGATGGGAGAGAGAGTGTGAGAGTGAGAATGAGGATGGGAGAGCGAGTGTGAGAGCGAGAGTGCAGATGGGAGAGAGAGTGAGTGTGAGAGTGAGAGTGAGAATGGGAGACTGGGTGAGAGTGAGAGTGCAGATGGCAGAGAGTGTGGGAGTGAGAGTGAGATTCAGGATGGGAGAGAGAGAGTGAGAGTGAGAGTGCGGATGGGAGAGAGAGTGAGTGTGACAGGGAGGATGGGAGAGAGAGTGTGAGAGTTCGAGTGAGAGTGAGAGTAAGGATGGGAGAGAGAGAATGTGAGAGTGAGAGTGAGGATGGGAGAGAGAGTGTGAGAGTGAGAGTGCGGATGGGAGAGAGAGTGAGAGTGGGAGTGAGAGTGAGGATGGGAGAGAGAGTGTGAGAGTGAGAGTGAGGATGGGAGAGCGTGTGTGAGAGCGAGAGTGCAGATGGGAAAGAGAGTGAGTGTGAGAGTGAGAGTGAGAATGGGAGACTGTGTGAGAGTGAGAGTGCAGATGGCAGAGAGTGTGAGAGTGAGAGTGAGATTCAGTATGGGAGAGAGAGAGTGAGAGTGAGAGTGCGGATGGGAGAGAGAGTGAGAGTGGGAGTGAGAGTGAAGATTGGAGAGAGAGTGTGAGAGTGAGAGTGAGGATGGGAGAGCGAGTGTGAGAGCGAGAGTGCGGATGGGAGAGAGAGTGAGTGTGAGAGTGAGAGTGAGAATGGGAGACTGTGTGAGAGTGAAAATGCAGATGGCAGAGAGTGTGAGAGTGAGAGTGAGAATGGGAGACTGTGTGAGAGTGAGAGTGCAGATGGCAGAGAGTGTGAGAGTGAGAGTGAGATTGAGGATGGGGAGAGAGAGTGAGAGTAAGGATGGTAGAGTGATTGTGAGAGTGAGAGCGCGGATGGGAGAGAGAGTGAGTGTGAGAGTGAGAGTGAGAATGGGAGAGAGAGTGAAAGTGAGGACGAAGATGCGTGAGAGAGAGTGAGAGAGAGAGTGCGAATAGAAGAGAGAGTGTGAGAGTGACGATGAGGATGTGTGAGAGAGTGTGAGAGTGAGAGTGCGGATGGGAGAGAGAATGAGTGTGGGAGTGAGAGTGAGGATGGGAGAGCGAGTGTGAGAGCGAGAGTGCAGATGGGAGAGAGAGTGAGTTTGAGAGTGAGAGTGAGAATGGGAGACTGTGTGAGAGTGAGAGTGCAGATGGCAGAGAGTGTGAGAGTGAGAGTGAGATTCAGTATGGGAGAGAGAGAGTGAGAGTGAGAGTGCGGATGGGAGAGAGAGTGAGAGTGGGAGTCAGAGTGAAGATTGGAGAGAGAGTGTGAGAGCGAGAGTGCGGATGGGAGAGAGAGTGAGTGTGAGAGTGAGAGTGAGAATGGGAGACTGTGTGAGAGTGAGAGTGCAAATGGCAGAGAGTGTGAGTGTGAGAGTGAGATTGAGGAAGGGAGAGAGAGAGTGAGAGTAAGGATGGGAGAGTGAGTGTGAGAGTGAGAGCGTGGATGGGAGAGAGAGTGAGTGTGAGAGTGAGAGTGAGAATGGGAGAGATTGTGAGAGTGAGGATGAGGATGGGTGAGAGAGTGTGAGAGAGAGAGTGCGAATGGAAGAGAGAGTGTGAGAGTGACAGAGACGATGGGAGAGTGAGTGTGAGAGTGAGAGTGCAGATGGGAGAGAGTGTGAGAGCCAGAGTGAGAGCGCGGATGGGTAAGAGAGTGAATGTGAGAGTGAGAGTGAGAATGGGAGAGAGTGTGAGAGTGAGGATGAGGATGGGTGAGAGAGTGTGAGAGAGAGAGTGTGTGAATGGAAGAGAGAGAGTAAGAGTGACAGCGAGGATGGGAGAGAGAGTGTGAGAGTAAGAGTGCGGATGGGAGAGAGTGTGAGAGTGAGAGTGAGGATGGGAGAGAGTGTGTGAGAATGAAACAGCGGATGGGAGAGAGTGTGAGAGTGAGAGTGAGAGTGAGGATGGGAGAGAGTGTGAGAGTGAGAATACGGATTGGGGAGAGTGAGAGTGAGATTGAGGATGGGAGAGAGAGTGTGAGAGTGACAGCGAGGATGGGAGAGAGAGTGAGAGTGAGTCTGAGAGTGAGGATGGGAGAGAGAGTGTGAGAGTGAGAGTGCGGATGGGAGAGAGTGTGAGAGTGAGAGTGAGAGTGAGAGTGAGGATGGGAGAGAGAGAGTGAGATTAAGGATGGGAGAGAGAGTGTGAGAATGAGAGCGCAGATGGGAGAGCGAGTGAGTGTGAGAGTGAGAGTGAGAATGAGAGAGAGTGTGAGAGTGAAAGTGAGGATGGGGGAGCAGTGTGAGAATGAGAGTGAGAGTGAGGATGGGAGAGCGTGTGAGAGAGAGAATGAGGATGGTTGAGAGTGTGAGAGTGAGAGTGAGGATGGGAGAGAGAGTGTGAGAGTAAGACTGAGGATGGGAGAGAATGTGAGCGTGAGAGTACGAATGGGAGAGTGTGTGATAGTGAGAGTGAGGATGGGAGAGAGTGTGAGACTGAGAGTGAGAATGAGGATGGGAGAGAGATTGTCAGAGTGAGAATGAGGATGGGAGAGAGATTGTCAGAGTGAGAGTGAGGATGGGAGAGAGAGTGTGTGAATGAATGTGAGGATGGGAGAGAGAGTGTGAGAGTGAGAGTGTGGATAGGATAGAGAGTGTGAGAGTGAGAGTGAGGATGGGACAGTGATTGTGCGAGTGAGTGTGAGAGTGAGGATGGGAGAGAGTGTGTGAGGGTGAGAGTGAGGATTGGAAAGAGAGTGTGAGAGTGAGAGTGAGAGTGAATGGGAGAGAGAGTGTGAGAGTAAGAGTGAGGAATGGAGAGAGTGGGAGAGTGAGAGAGAGGATGGGAGAGAGAGTGTGAGAGTGAGAGTGAGGATGGGAGAGAGAGTGTGAGGGTTAGAGTGAGGATTGGAGAGAGAGTGTGAGAGTGAGAGTGAGGATGGGAGAGAGTGTGTGAGAGTGAAAGTGAGGATGGGAGAGATATTGAGAGAGTGAGAGTGACAGTGAGGATGGGAGAGAGATTGTGAGAGTGAGATTGAGAATGGGACAGAGAGAGTGAGAGTGAGACTGAGAGTGAGGATGGGAGAGAGAGTGTGAGAGTGAGAGTGTGGATGAGAGAGAGAGTATGAGAGTGAGAGCGAGGATGGGGAGAGAGTGTGAGAGTGAGAGTGAAGATGGGAGAGTTAGTGTGAGAGTGAGAGTGAGGATGGGAGCGAGAGTGCGAGAGTGACAGTGAGGATGGGAGAGAGAGGGTGAGAGTGACAGTGAGGCTGGGAGAGAAAGTGTGAGAGTGAGAGTGAGGATGGGAGTGAGAGTGTGAATGTGAGAGTGCGAATGGGAGAGAGAGTGTGCGACTGAGAGTGAGGATGGGAGAGAATGTGTGAGGGTGCAAGTGAGAATGGTAGAGAGTGTGTGAGGGTGAGAGTGAGAATGGGAGAGAGAGTGTGAGAGTGAGAGTGAGAATGGGAGAGAGAGTGTGAGAGTGAGAGTGAGAATGGGAGAGAGTGTGAGAGTTAGAGTGAGAATGGGAGACAGAGTGTGAGAGTGAGAATGGGAGAGAGTGTGAGTGTGAGAGTGCAGATGGGAGAGAGTATGAGAGTGACAGTGAGAGTGAGCGTGAGGATGGGAGAGAGATATTGAGAGTGACAGCGAGGATGGGAGAGTGAGTGTCAGAGGTAGAGTGCGGACGGGAGAAAGTGTGAGAGCGAGAGTGAGGATGGGAGAGAGTGTGTGAGAATGAAACTGCGGATGGGAGAGAGTGTGAGAGTGAGAGTGAGGATGGGAGAGAGTGTGAGAGTGAGAATGAGGATGGGGAGAGAGTGTGAGAGTGAGAGTGCAGATGGGAGAGAGAGTGTGAGAGTGAGAATGAGGATGGGAGAGAGAGAATGAGAGTGCGGATGGGAGAGAGAGTGCGAGTGAGACTGAGAGTGAGAATGGGAGAGAGAGTGTGAGAGTGAGAGTGAGGATGGGGTGAAGAGCGTGAGAGTGAGAGTGAGGATGGGAGAGAGAGGGTGAGAGAGAGAGTGCGACTGGAAGAGAGAGTGTGAGAGTGACAGCGAGGATGGGAGAGAGAGTGTGAGAGTGATAGTGCGGATGGAAGAGAGTGTGATAGCGAGAGTGAGGATGGGAGAAAGAGTATGAGAGTGAGAGTGAGGATGGGAGAGAGTGTGTGAGAATGAAACTGCGGATGGGAGAGACTGTGAGAGTGAGAGTGAGTGTGAGGATGGGAGAGTGTGTGAGAGTGAGAGTGAGGATGGGAGAGAGAGTGTGAGAGTGAGAATGGGAGAGAGTGTGTGAGAGGGAGAGTGAGAGTGTAGATGTGAGAGAGAGTGTGAGAGTGAGAGCGCAGATGGGAGAGAGAGTGTGAGAGTGAGAGTTAGAATGGGAGAGAATGGGAGAGTGAGAGTGAGGATGGGTGAGAGAGTGTGAGAGAGAGAGTGCGACTGGAAGAGAGAGTGTGAGTGTGACAGCGAGGATGGGAGAGAAAGTGTGAGAGTGATAGTGCGGATGGCAGAGTGTGTGATAGCGAAAGAGGGATGGGAGAGAGAGTGTGAGAGTGAGAGTGAGAATGGGAGAGAGTGTGTGAGAATGAAACTGCGGATGGGAGAGAGTGTGAGAGTGAGAGTGAGGATGGGAGAGAGTGTGAGAGTGAGAATGAGGATGGGGAGAGAGTGTGAGAGTGAGAGTGAGGATGGGAGAGAGAGTGTGAGAGTGAGAGTGAGGATGGGAGAGAGTGTGAGAGTGAGAATGAGGATGGGGAGAGAGTGTGAGAGTGAGAGTGAGGATGGGAGAGAGAGTGTGAGAGTGACAGCGAGGATGGGAAAGAGAGTGTGAAAGTGAGAGTGAGGATGGGGAGAGAGGGTGAGAATGAAACTGCTGATGGGAGAGAAAGAGTGAGAGTGAGAGTGGAGATGGGAGAGAGTGTGAGAGTGAGAGTGAGTGTGAGGATGGGAGAGAGAGCGTGAGATTGAGAGCGAGGATGAGAGAGAGTGAGAGTGACAGGGAGGATGGGAGAGAGTGTGAGAGTGAAAGTGAGGATGGGAGAGAGTGTGAGAGTGAGACTGACGATGGGGGAGAGAGTGTGAGAATGAAACTGCGGATGGGAGAGAGTGTGAGAGTGAGAGTGAGGATGGGAGAGAGTGTGAGAGTGAGAGTGAGGATGGGAGAGAGTGTGAGAGTGAGGATGGGGAGAGTGTGAGACTGCGGGTGAGAATTGGAGATAGAGTGTGAGAATGAAACTGCGGATGGGAGAGAGTGTGTGAGTGAGAGTGAGAGTGAGGATGGAAGAGAGTGTGAGAGTGAGAATGAGGATGGGGAGAGAGTGTGAGAGTGAGAGTGAGGATGGGAGACAGGGTGAGAATGAAACTGCGGATGTGAGAGAATGAGTGAGAGTGAGAGTGAAGATGGGAGAGAGTGTGAGAGTGAGAGTGAGTGTGAGGATGTGTGAGAGAGTGTGAGATTGAGAGCGAGGATGGGAGAGAGAGTGACAGTGACAGTGAGGATGCGAGAGAATGTGAGAGTGAGAGTGAAGATGGGAGAGAGTGTGAGAGTGAGACTGAGGATGGCGAGAGAGTTTGAGAATGAAACTGCGGATGGGGGAGTGTGTGATAGTGGGAGTGAGAGTGAGAGTGCGGATGGGAGAGAGTGTTACAGTGAGAGTGAGGATGGGAGAGTGTGAGACTGAGAGTGACAATTGGAGATAGAGTGTGAGAGTAAGAGTGAGATTGAGGATGGGAGAGAGAGTGTTGGGGTGAGAGTTAGGATTGGAGAGAGAGTGTGAGTGACAGTGAGAATGGGAGAGAGAGTGTGAGAGTGAGAGTGAGAGTGAGGATGGGAGAGAGTGTGAGAGTGAGACTGAGGATGGCGAGAGAGTGTGAGAATGAAACTGCGGATGGGGGAGTGTGTGATAGTGGGAGTGAGAGTGAGAGTGCGGATGGGAGAGAGTGTTACAGTGAGAGTGAGGATGGGAGAGTGTGAGACTGAGAGTGACAATTGGAGATAGAGTGTGAGAGTAAGAGTGAGATTGAGGATGGGAGAGAGAGTGTTGGGGTGAGAGTTAGGATTGGAGAGAGAGTGTGAGTGACAGTGAGAATGGGAGAGAGAGTGTGAGAGTGAGAGTGTTGATGGAAGAGAGTGTGTGAGAATGAGAGTGAGGATGGGTAGGAGAGTGTGAGAGTGAGGATGGGAGAGAGTGTGAGATTGAGAATGAGGATGGGGAGAGAGTGTGAGAGTGCGAGTAAGGATGGGAGAGTGAGTGAGAGTGAGAGCGTGGATGGGAGAGAGAGTGAGTGTGAGAGTGAGAGTGAGAATGGGAGAGAGTGTGCGAGTTAGGACGAGGATGGGTGAGAGAGTGTGAGAGAGAGAGTGCGAATAGAAGAGAGAGTGTACGAGTGACAGCGAGGATGGGAGAGTGAGTGTGAGACTGAGAGTGCGGATGGGAGAGAGCGTGAGAGCGAGAGTGAGAGCGCGGATGGGAGAGAGTGAGTGTGAGAGTGAGAATGAGAATGGGAGAGAGTGTGAGAGTGAGGGTGAGGATGTGTGAGGGAGTGTGAGAGAGAGAGTGCGAATGGAAGAGAGAGTGTGAGAGTGACAGCGAGGATGGGAGAGAGAGAGTGTGAGAGTTAGAATGCAGATGGGAGAGAGTGTGAGAGCGAGAGTGAGATTGCGGATGGGAGAGTGTGTTACAGTGAGAGTGAGGATGGGAGAGTGTGAGACTGAGAGTGACAATTGGAGATAGAGAGTGAGAGTAAGAGTGAGATTGAGGATGGGAGAGAGAGTGTTGGGGTGAGAGTTAGGATTGGAGAGAGAGTGTGAGTGACAGTGAGAATGGGAGAGAGAGTGTGAGAGTGAGAGTGTTGATGGAAGAGAGAGTGTGAGAATGAGAGTGAGGATGGGTAGGAGAGTGTGAGAGTGAGAGTGAGGATGGGAGAGAGTGTGAGAGTGAGAGTGAGTGTGAGGATGTGTGAGAGAGTGTGAGATTGAGAGCGAGGATGGGAGAGAGAGTGACAGTGACAGTGAGGATGCGAGAGAATGTGAGAGTGAGAGTGAGGATGGGAGAGAGTGTGAGAGTGAGACTGAGGATGGCGAGAGAGTGTGAGAATGAAACTGCGGATGGGGGAGTGTGTGATAGTGGGAGTGAGAGTGAGAGTGCGGATGGGAGAGAGTGTTACAGTGAGAGTGAGGATGGGAGAGTGTGAGACTGAGAGTGACAATTGGAGATAGAGTGTGAGAGTAAGAGTGAGATTGAGGATGGGAGAGAGAGTGTTGGGGTGAGAGTTAGGATTGGAGAGAGAGTGTGAGTGACAGTGAGAATGGGAGAGAGAGTGTGAGAGTGAGAGTGAGAGTGAGGATGGGAGAGAGTGTGAGAGTGAGACTGAGGATGGCGAGAGAGTGTGAGAATGAAACTGCGGATGGGGGAGTGTGTGATAGTGGGAGTGAGAGTGAGAGTGCGGATGGGAGAGAGTGTTACAGTGAGAGTGAGGATGGGATAGTGTGAGACTGAGAGTGACAATTGGAGATAGAGTGTGAGAGTAAGAGTGAGATTGAGGATGGGAGAGAGAGTGTTGGGGTGAGAGTTAGGATTGGAGAGAGAGTGTGAGTGACAGTGAGAATGGGAGAGAGAGTGTGAGAGTGAGAGTGTTGATGGAAGAGAGAGTGTGAGAATGAGAGTGAGGATGGGTAGGAGAGTGTGAGAGTGAGAGTGAGGATGGGAGAGAGTGTGAGATTGAGAATGAGGATGGGGAGAGAGTGTGAGAGTGCGAGAAAGGATGGGAGAGAGAGTGAGAGTGAGAGCGTGGATGGGAGAGAGAGTGAGTGTGAGAGTGAGAGTGAGAATGGGAGAGAGTGTGCGAGTTAGGACGAGGATGGGTGAGAGAGTGTGAGAGAGAGAGTGCGAATAGAAGAGAGAGTGTGAGAGTGACAGCGAGGATGGGAGAGTGAGTGTGAGACTGAGAGTGCGGATGGGAGAGAGCGTGAGAGCGAGAGTGAGAGCGCGGATGGGAGAGAGTGAGTGTGAGAGTGAGAATGAGAATGGGAGAGAGTGTGAGAGTGAGGGTGAGAATGTGTGAGAGAGTGTGAGAGAGAGAGAGCGAATGGAAGAGAGAGTGTGAGAGTGACAGCGAGGATGGGAGAGAGAGTGTGAGAGTTAGAATGCGGATGGGAGAGAGTGTGAGAGTGAGAGTGAGAATGGGAGAGAGTGTGTGAGTGAGAGTGAGGATGGGAAGGGGAGTGTGCGAGTGAGAGTGATGATGGTGGAGAGAGTGTGAGAGTGAGAGTGAGGATGGGAGAGAGTGTGAGAGTGAGAGTGAGGATGGGGAGAGTGTGAGACTGAGAGTGAGAATTGGAGATAGAGTGTGAGAATGAGAGTGAGATTGAGGGTGGGAGAGAGAGTGTTAGGGTGAGATTTAGGATTTGAGAGAGAGAGTGAGTGACAGTGAAGTTGGGAGAGAGTGTGAGAGTGAGAGTGGCGAATAAAGAGAGAATGTGAGAGTGAGAGTGAGGATGGGAGAGTGTGTGAGAGTGAGAGTGAGGATGGGAGAGAGAGTGTGAGAGTGAGAGCGAGGATGGGAGAGACTGTGTGAGAATAAAACTGCTGATGGGAGAGAGTGTGAGAGTGAGTGTGAGAGTGAGGATGGAGGAGAGTGTGAGAGTGAGAGTGAGGATGGGGAGAGAGTGTGAGAGTGAGAGTGAGGATGGGAGAGAGAGTGTGAGAGTGACAGCGAGGATGGGAGAGAGAGTGTGAAAGTGAGAGTGAGGATGGGGAAAGAGGGTGAGAATGAAACTGCGTATGGGAGAGAAAGAGTGAGACTGAGAGTGAAGATGGGAGAGAGTGTGAGAGTGAGAGTGAGTGTGAGGATGGGAGAGAGTGTGTGAGAATGAAACTGCGGATGGGAGAGAGTGTCAGAGTGAGAGTGAGAGTGAGAGTGAGGATGGGAGACAGTGTGAGAGTGAGAATGAGGATGGGGAGAGAGTGTGAGAGTGAGAGCGTGGATGGGAGAGAGAGTGAGTGTGAGAGTGAGAGTGAGAATGGGAGAGAGTGTGAGAGTGAGGACGAGGATGGGTGAGAGAGTGTGAGAGAGAGAGTGCGAATAGAAGAGAGAGTGTGTGAGTGACAGCGAGGATGGGAGAGTGAGTGTGAGACTGAGAGTGTGGATGGGAGAGAGTGTGAGAGCGAGACTGAGAGCGCGGATGGGAGAGAGAGTGAGTGTGAGAGTGAAAGTGAGGATGGGGAGAGAGGGTGAGAATGAAACTGCGGATGGGAGAGAAAGAGTGAGAGTGAGAGTGAAGATGGGAGAGAGTGTGAGAGTGAGAGTGAGTGTGAGGATGGGAGAGAGTGTGTGAGAATGAAACTGCGGATGGGAGAGAGTGTCAGAGTGAGAGTGAGAGTGAGAGTGAGGATGGGAGAGAGTGTGAGAGTGAGAATGAGGATGGGGAGAGAGTGTGAGAGTGAGAGTGAGGTTGGGAGGGAGATTGTGAGAGTGACAGCGAGGATGGGAGAGAGAATGTGAGAGTGAGAGTGCGGATGGGAGAGAGAGCGAGAGTGAGACTGCGAGTGAGGATGGGAGAGAGAGTGTGAGAATGAAACTGCTGATGGGAGAGAAAGAGTGAGAGTGAGAGTGAAGATAGGAGAGAGAGTGTGAGATTGAGAGCGAGGATGGGAGAGAGAGTGAGAGTGACAGGGAGGATGGGAGAGAGTGTGAGTGTGAGAGTGAGGATTGGTGAGAGTGTGAGATTGAGACTGAGGATGGGGGAGAGAGTGTGAGAATGAAACTGCGGATGGGAGAGAGAGTGAGAGTGAGAGTGAGAATGGGAGAGAGAGTGTGAGATTGAGAGCGAGGATGGGAGAGAGTGTGAGAGTGAGGGTGAGGATGGGAGAGAGTGTGAGAGTGAGAGTGAGAATGGGGAGAGTGTGAGACTGAGAGTGAGAATTGGAGATAGAGTGTGAGAGTGAGAGTGAGATTGAGGATGGGAGAGAGAGTGTTAGGTTGAGAGTTAGGATTGGAGAGAGAGTGTGAGTGACAGTGAAGTTGGGAGAGAGAGTGTGAGAGTGAGAGTGACGAATAAAGAGACAGTGTGAGAGTGAGAGTGAGGATGGGAGAGTGTGTGAGAGTGAGAGTGAGGATGGGAGAGAGAGTGTGAGAGTGAGAGCGAGGATGGGAGAGAGTGTGTGAGAATGAAACTGCGGATGGGAGAGAGTGTGAGAGTGAGTGTGAGAGTGAGGATGGAGGAGAGTGTGAGAGTGAGAATGAGGATGGGGAGAGAGTGTGAGAGTGAGAGTGAGGATGGGAGAGAGAGTGTGAGAGTGACAGCGAGGATGGGAGAGAGAGTGTGAAAGTGAGAGTGAGGATGGGGAAAGAGGGTGAGAATGAAACTGCGGATGGGAGAGAAAGAGTGAGACTGAGAGTGAAGATGGGAGAGAGTGTGAGAGTGAGAGTGAGTGTGAGAATGGGAGAGAGTGTGTGAGAATGAAACTGCGGATGGGAGAGAGTGTCAGAGTGAGAGTGAGAGTGAGAGTGAGGATGGGAGAGAGTGTGAGAGTGAGAATGAGGATGGGGAGAGAGTGTGAGAGTGAGAGTGAGGTTGGGAGGGAGATTGTGAGAGTGACAGCGAGGATGGGAGAGAGAATGTGAGAGTGAGAGCGAGGATGGGAGAGAGTGTGTGAGAATAAAACTGCGGATGGGAGAGAGTGTGAGAGTGAGTGTGAGAGTGAGGTTGGAAGAGAGTGTGAGAGTGAGAATATGGATGGGGAGAGAGTGTGAGAGTGAGAGTGAGGATGGGAGAGAGAGTGTGAGAGTGACAGCGAGGATGGCAGAGAGAGTGTGAAAGTGAGAGTGAGGATGGGGAGAGAGGGTGAGAATGAAACTGTGGATGGGGGAGAAAGAGTGAGAGTGAGAGTGAAGATGGGAGAGAGTGTGAGAGTGAGAGTGCGGATGGGAGAGAGAGCGAGAGTGAGACTGCGAGTGAGGATGGGAGAGAGAGTGTGAGAATGAAACTGCTGATGGGAGAGAAAGAGTGAGAGTGAGAGTGAAGATGGGAGAGAGTGTGAGAGTGAGAGTGAGTGTGAGGATGGGAGAGAGAGTGTGAGATTGAGAGCGAGGATGGGAGAGAGAGTGAGAGTGACAGGGAGGATGGGAGAGAGTGTGAGTGTGAGAGTGAGGATTGGTGAGAGTGTGAGATTGAGACTGAGGATGGGGGAGAGAGTGTGAGAATGAAACTGCGGATGGGAGAGAGAGTGAGAGTGAGAGTGAGAATGGGAGAGAGAGTGTGAGATTGAGAGCGAGGATGGGAGAGAGTGTGAGAGTGAGAGTGAGGATGGGAGAGAGTGTGAGAGTGAGAGTGAGAATGGGGAGAGTGTGAGACTGAGAGTGAGAATTGGAGATAGAGTGTGAGAGTGAGAGTGAGATTGAGGATGGGAGAGAGAGTGTTAGGTTGAGAGTTAGGATTGGAGAGAGAGTGTGAGTGACAGTGAAGTTGGGAGAGAGAGTGTGAGAGTGAGAGTGACGAATAAAGAGAGAGTGTGAGAGTGAGAGTGAGGATGGGAGAGTGTGTGAGAGTGAGAGTGAGGATGGGAGAGAGAGTGTGAGAGTGAGAGCGAGGATGGGAGAGAGTGTGTGAGAATAAAACTGCGGATGGGAGAGAGTGTGAGAGTGAGTGTGAGAGTGAGGATGGAAGAGAGTGTGAGAGTGAGAATATGGATGGGGAGAGAGTGTGAGAGTGAGAGTGAGGATGGGAGAGAGAGTGTGAGAGTGACAGCGAGGATGGCAGAGAGAGTGTGAAAGTGAGAGTGAGGATGGGGAGAGAGGGTGAGAATGAAACTGCGGATGGGGGAGAAAGAGTGAGAGTGAGAGTGAGAGTGAAGATGGCTGAGAGTGTGAGAGTGAGAGTGAGTGTGAGGATGGGTGAGAGAGTGTGAGATTGAGAGCGAGGATGGGAGAGAGAGTGAGAGTGACAGTGAGGATGGGAGAGAGTGTGAGAGTGAGGATGGGAGAAAGTGTGAGAGTGAGACTGAGGATGGGGGAGAGATTGTGAGAATGAAACTGCGGATGGGAGAGAGTGTGATAGTGAGAGTGAGAGTGAGGATGGGAGACAGTGTGAGAGTGAGAATGAGGATGGGGAGAGAGTGTGAGAGTGAGAGCGTGGATGGGAGAGAGAGTGAGTGTGAGAGTGAGAGTGAGAATGGGAGAGAGTGTGAGAGTGAGGACGAGGATGGGTGAGAGAGTGTGAGAGAGAGAGTGCGAATAGAAGAGAGAGTGTGTGAGTGACAGCGAGGATGGGAGAGTGAGTGTGAGACTGAGAGTGTGGATGGGAGAGAGTGTGAGAGCGAGACTGAGAGCGCGGATGGGAGAGAGAGTGAGTGTGAGAGTGAAAGTGAGGATGGGGAGAGAGGGTGAGAATGAAACTGCGGATGGGAGAGAAAGAGTGAGAGTGAGAGTGAAGATGGGAGAGAGTGTGAGAGTGAGAGTGAGTGTGAGGATGGGAGAGAGTGTGTGAGAATGAAACTGCGGATGGGAGAGAGTGTGAGAGTGAGAGTGAGATTGAGGATGGGAGAGAGTGTGAGAGTGAGAATGAGGAAGGGGTGAGAGTGTGAGAGTGAGAGTGAGGTTGGGAGAGAGATTGTGAGAGTGACAGCGAGGATGGGAGAGAGAGTGTGAGAGTGAGAATGCGGATGGGAGAGAGAGTGAGAGTGAGACTGAGAGTGAGGATGGGAGAGAGAGTGTGAGAATGAAACTGCTGATGGGAGAGAAAGAGTGAGAGTGAGAGTGAAGATGGGAGAGAGTGTGAGAGTGAGAGTGAGTGTGAGGATGGGAGAGAGAGTGTGAGATTGAGAGCGAGGATGGGAGAGAGAGTGAGAGTGACAGGGAGGATGGGAGAGAGTGTGAGAGTGAGAGTGAGGTTTGGTGAGAGTGTGAGAGTGAGACTGAGGATGGGGGAGAGAGTGTGAGAATGAAACTGCGGATGGGAGTGAGTGTGAGAGTGAGAGTGAGAGTGAGAATGGGAGAGAGAGTGTGAGATTGAGAGCGAGGATGGGAGAGAGTGTGAGAGTGAGAGTGAGGATGGGAGAGAGTGTGAGAGTGAGAGTGAGGATGGGGAGAGTGTGAGACTGAGAGTGAGAATTGGAGATAGAGTGTGAGAGTGAGAGTGTGAGTGAGATTGAGGATGGGAGAGAGAGTGTTAGGTTGAGAGTTAGGATTGGAGAGAGAGTGTGAGTGACAGTGAAGTTGGGAGAGAGAGTGTGAGAGTGAGAGTGACGAATAAAGAGACAGTGTGAGAGTGAGAGTGAGGATGGGAGAGTGTGTGAGAGTGAGAGTGAGGATGGGAGAGAGAGTGTGAGAGTGAGAGCGAGGATGGGAGAGAGTGTGTGAGAATGAAACTGCGGATGGGAGAGAGTGTGAGAGTGAGTGTGAGAGTGAGGATGGAAGAGAGTGTGAGAGTGAGAATGAGGATGGGGAGAGAGTGTGAGAGTGAGAGTGAGGATGGGAGAGAGAGTGTGAGAGTGACAGCGAGGATGGGAGAGAGAGTGTGAAAGTGAGAGAGAGGATGGGGAGAGAGGGTGAGAATGAAACTGCGGATTGGAGAGAAAGAGTGAGTGTGAGAGTGAAGATGGCTGAGAGTGTGAGAGTGAGAGTGAGTGTGAGGATGGGTGAGAGAGTGTGAGATTGAGAGCGAGGATGGGAGAGAGAGTGAGAGTGACAGTGAGGATGGGAGAGAGTGTTAGAGTGAGAGTGAGGATGGGAGAGAGTGTGAGAGTGAGACTGAGGATGGTGGAGAGATTGTGAGAATGAAACTGCGGATGGGAGAGAGTGTGATAGTGAGAGTGAGAGTGAGGATGGGAGACAGTGTGAGAGTGAGAATGAGGATGGGGAGAGAGTGTGAGAGTGAGAATGAGGATGGGGAGAGAGTGTGAGAGTGAGAGTAAGGATGGGAGAGTGAGTGTGAGAGTGCGAGTAAGGATGGGAGAGTGAGTGTGAGAGTGAGAGCGTGGATGGGAGAGAGAGTGAGTGTGAGAGTGAGAGTGAGAATGGGAGAGAGTGTGAGAGTGAGGACGAGGATGGGTGAGAGAGTGTGAGAGAGAGAGTGCGAATAGAAGAGAGAGTGTGAGAGTGACAGCGAGGACGGGAGAGTGAGTGTGAGACTGAGAGTGCGGATGGGTGAGAGTGTGAGAGCGAGACTGAGAGCGCGGATTGGAGAGAGACTGAGTGTGAGAGTGAAAGTGAGAATGGGAGAGAGTGTGAGAGTGGGGATGAGGATGTATGAGAGAGTGTGAGAGAGACAGTGCGAATGGGAGTGAGTGTGAGATTGAGAATGAGGATGGGGAGAGAGTGTGAGAGTGCGAGTAAGGATGGGAGAGTGAGTGTGAGAGTGAGAGCGTGGATGGGAGAGAGACTGAGTGTGAGAGTGAAAGTGAGAATGGGAGAGAGTGTGAGAGTGAGGATGAGGATGTATGAGAGAGTGTGTGAGAGAGAGTGCGAATGGAAGAGAGAGTGTGAGAGTGACAGTGAGGATGGGAGAGAGAGTGTGAGACTGAGAGTGCGGATGGGAGAGAGTGTGAGAGCGAGATTGAGAGCGCAGATTGGAGAGAGACTGAGTGTGAGAGTGAAAGTGAGAATGGGAGAGAGTGTGAGAGTGAGGATGAGGATGTATGAGAGAGTGTGTGAGAGAGAGTGCGAATGGAAGAGAGAGTGTGAGAGTGACAGTGAGGATGGGAGAGAGAGTGTGAGAGTTAGAGTGCGGATGGGAGAGAGTGTGAGAGCGAGAGTGAGATTGCGGATGGGAGAGTGTGTGAGAGTGAGAGTGAGGATGGGAGAGAGTGTGTGAGAATGAAACTGCGGATGGGAGAGAGTGTGAGAGTGAGAGTGAGAGTGAGGATGGGAGAGAGTGTGAGAGTGATAATGAGGATGGGGGAGAGAGTGTGAGAGTGAGAGTGAGGATAGGAGGGAGCGTGTGAGTGTGACAGCGAGGATGGTTGAGAGAGTGTGAGAGTGAGAGTGCGGATGGGAGAGAGAGTGAGAGTGAGACTGAGAGTGAGGATGGGAGAGAGAGTGTGAGAGTGAGAGTGAGGATGGGAGAGAGAGTGTGAGAGTGAGAGTGCGGATGGGAGAGAGAGTGAGTGTGACAGTGAGGATGGGAGAGAGAGTGTGAGAGTTCGAGTGAGAGTGAGAGTAAGGATGGGAGAGAGAGAATGTGAGAGTGAGAGGGAGGATGGGAGAGAGAGTGTGAGAGTGAGAGTGCGGATGGGAGAAAGAGTGAGAGTGGGAGT
Source organism: Chiloscyllium plagiosum (assembly GCF_037043375.1). NCBI lineage: Eukaryota > Metazoa > Chordata > Chondrichthyes > Orectolobiformes > Hemiscylliidae > Chiloscyllium > Chiloscyllium plagiosum. Next base: position 28,008,246 of record NW_028270180.1, read on the forward strand.
GAGAGTGAGGATGGGAGAGAGAGTGTGAGAGTGAGAGTGAGGATGGGAGAGCGAGTGAGAGTGAGAATGGGAGACTGTGTGAGAGTGAGAGTGCAAATGGCAGAGAGTGTGAGAGTGAGAGTGAGGATGGTAGACTGTGTGAGTGTGAGAGTGCAGATGGCAGAGAGTGTGAGAGTGAGAGTGAGATTCAGGATGGGAGAGAGAGAGTGTGAGAGTGAGAGTGTGGATGGGAGAGAGTGTGAGAGCGAGAGTGAGAGCGTGGGTGGGAGAGAGAGTGAGTGTGAGACTGAGAGTGAGAATTGGAGATAGAGTGTGAGAGTAAGAGTGAGATTGAGGATGGGAGAGAGAGTGTTAGGATGAGAGTCAGGATTTGAGAGAGAGTGTGAGTGACAGTGAGGATGGGAGAGAGAGTGAGAGTGACGATGGAAGAGAGTGTGAGAGTGAGAGTGAGGATGGGAAGGAGAGTGTGAGAGTGAGAGTGAGGATGGGAGAGAGAGCGTGAGAGTGAGAGTGAGGATGGGAGAGAGTGTGAGAGTGAGAGTGAGGATGGGGAGAGTGTGAGACTGAGAGTGAGAATTGGAGATAGAGTGTGAGAGTTTGAGTGAGATTGAGGATGGGAGAGAGAGTGTTAGGTTGAGAGTTAGGATTGGAGAGAGAGTGTGAGTGACAGTGAAGTCGGGAGAGAGAGTGTGAGAGTGAGAGTGACGAATAAAGAGAGAGTGTGAGAGTGAGAGTGAGGATGGGAGAGTGTGTGAGAGTGAGAGTGAGGATGAGAGAGAGTGTGTGACCGTGAGAGTGAGGATGGGGAGAGAGGTTGAGAATGTAACTGCGGATGGGAGAGAAAGAGTGAGAGTGAGAGTGAAGATGGGAGAGAGTGTGAGAGTGAGATTGAGTGTGAGGATGGGAGAGAGTGTGAGAGTGAGAATGAGGATGGGGAGAGAGTGTGAGAGTGAGAGTAAGGATGGGAGAGTGAGTGTGAGAGTGCGAGTAAGGATGGGAGAGTGAGTGTGAGAGTGAGAGCGTGGATGGGAGAGAGAGTGAGTGTGAGAGTGAGAGTGAGAATGGGAGAGAGTGTGAGAGGGAGGACGAGGATGGGTGAGAGAGTGTGAGAGAGAGAGTGCGAATAGAAGAGAGATGTGTGAGTGACAGTGACGATGGGAGAGAGAGTGTGAGAGTGAGAGTGACGATGGAAGAGAGAGTGTGAGAATGAGAGTGAGGATGGGTAGGAGAGTGTGAGAGTGAGAGTGAGGATGGGAGAGAGTGTGAGATTGAGAATGAGGATGGGGAGAGAGTGTGAGAGTGCGAGTAAGGATGGGAGAGTGAGTGTGAGAGTGAGAGCGTGGATGGGAGAGAGAGTGAGTGTGAGAGTGAGAGTGAGAATGGGAGAGAGTGTGAGAGTGAGGACGAGGATGGGTGAGAGAGTGTGAGAGAGAGAGTGCGAATAGAAGAGAGAGTGTGAGAGTGACAGCGAGGATGGGAGAGTGAGTGTGAGACTGAGAGTGCGGATGGGAGAGAGTGTGAGAGCGAGACTGAGAGCACAGATGGGAGAGAGTGAGTGTGAGAGTGAAAGTGAGAATGGGAGAGATTGTGAGAGTGAGGATGAGGATGTATGAGAGAGTGTGAGAGAGAGAGTGCGAATGGAAGAGAGAGTGTGAGAGTGACAGCGAGGATGGGAGAGAGTGTGTGAGAGTTGGAGTGCGGATGGGAGAGAGTGTGAGAGCGACAGTGTGATTGCGGATGGGAGAGTGTGTGAGAGTGAGAGTGCGGATGGGAGAGAGAGTGAGAGTGAGACTGAGAGTGAGGATGGGAGAGAGAGTGCGAGAGTGAGAGTGAGGATGGGAGAGAGAGTGTGAGAGTGAGAGTGAGGATGGGAGAGAGAGTGTGAGAGTGAGAGTGCGGATGGGTGAGAGAGTGAGTGTGACAGTGAGGATGGGAGAGAGAGTGTGAGAGTTCGAGTGAGAGTGAGAGTAAGGATGGGAGAGAGAGAATGTGAGATGAGAGTGAGGATGGGAGAGAGAGTGTGAGAGTGAGAGTGCGGAGGGAGAGAGAGTGAGAGTGGGAGTGAGAGTGAGAATGGGAGAGAGAGTGTGAGAGTGAGAGTGAGGAAAGGAGAGCGATTGTGAGAGAGAGAGTGCGGATGGGAGAGAGAGTGAGTGTGAGAGTGAGAGTGAGAATGGGAGACTGTGTGAGAGTGAGAGTGCAGATGGCAGAGAGTGTGAGAGTGAGACTGAGATTCAGGATGGGAGAGAGAGTGTGAGAGTGAGAGTGCGGATGGGAGAGAGAGTGAGAGTGGGAGTGAGAGTGAGGATGGGAGAGAGAGTGTGAGAGTGAGAGTGAGGATGGGAGAGCGAGTGTGAGAGCGATAGTGCGGATGGGAGAGAGAGTGAGTGTGAGAGTGAGCGTGTGAATGGGAGACTGTGTGAGAGTGAGAGTGCAGATGTCAAACAGTCTGAGAGTGAGAGTGAGATTGAGGATGGGAGAGAGAGTGTGAGATTGAGAGCGAGGATGCGAAAGAGAGTGAGAGTGACAGTGAGGATGGGAGAGAGTGTGAGAGTGAGAGTGAGGATGGGAGAGAGTTTGAGAGTGAGACTGAGGATGGGGGAGAGAGTGTGAGAATGAAACTGCGGATGGGAGAGAGTGTGAGATTGAGAGTGAGAGTGAGGATGGGAGAGAGAGTGTGAGATTGAGATTGAGGATGGGAGAGAGTGTGAGAGTGAGAGTGAGGATGGGAGAGAGTGTGAGAGTAAGAGAAAGGAATGCGAGAATGTGTGAGACTGAGAGTGAGAATTGGAGATAGAGTGTGAGAGTAAGAGTGAGATTGAGAATGGGAGAGAGAGTGTTAGGGTGAGAGTTAGGATTGGAGAAAGAGTGTGAGTGACAGTGAGGATGGGACAGAGAGTGTGAGAGAGAGAGTGACGATGGAAGAGAGAGTGTGAGAGTGAGAGTGAGGATGGGAAGGAGAGTGTGAGAGTGAGAGTGAGGATGGGAGAGAGTGTGAGAGTGAGAGTGAGGATGGGGAGAGTGTGAGACTGAGAGTGAGAATTGGAAATAGAGTGTGAGAGTAAGAGTGAGATTGAGGATGGGAGGGAGAGTGTTAGGGTGAGAGTTAGGATTGGATAGAGAGTGTGAGTGACAGTGAGGTTGGGGAAGAGAGTGTGAGAGTGAGAGTGACGAATAAAGAGAGAGTGTGAGAGTGAGAGTGAGGATGGGAGAGAGAGTGTGAGTGTGAGAGTGAGGATGGGAGAGAGTGTATGAGAATGAAACTGCGGATGGAAGAGAGTGTGAGAGTGACAGTGAGAGTGAGGATGGGAGAGAGTGTGAGAGTGAAAATGAGGATGGGAGAGAAAGAGTGAGAGTGAGAGTGAAGATGTGAAAGAGTGTGAGAATGAGAGCGAGAATGGGTGAGAGAGTGAGAGTGACAGTGAGGATGGGAAAGAGTGTGAGAGTGAGAGTGAGGATGGGAGAGAGTGTGAGAGTGAGACTGAGATTGGGGGAGAGAGTGTGAGAATGAAACTGCGGATGGGAGAGAGTGTGATAGTGAGAGTGAGAGAGAGTGAGGATGGGAGAGAGAGTGTGAGATTGAGAGTGAGGATGGGCGAGAGTGTGAGAGTGAGAGTGAGGACGGGAGAGAGTGTGAGATTGAGAGTGAGGATGGGGAGAGTGTGAGACTGAGAGTGAGAATTGGAGATAGAGTGTGAGAGTAAGAGTGAGATTGTGGATGGGACAGAGAGTGTGAGAGTGAGAGTGACGATGGAAGAGAGATTGTGAGAGTGTCAGTGAGGATGGGAGAGAGAGTATGAGAGTGAGAGTGACGAGGGGAGGGATGGGAGAGAGTGTGAGAGTGACTGCGAGGATGGGAGAGAGAGTGTGAGAGTGAGAGTGAGGATGGGAGAGAGCGTGAGAGTGAGAAAGAGGATAGGGAGAGAGGGTGAGAATAATACTGCGGATGGGAGAGAAAGAGTGAGAGTGAGACTGAAGATGGGAGAGAGTTTGAGAGTGAGAGTGAGAGTGAGGATGGGAGAGAGTGTGTGAGATTGAGATGGAGGAAGGGAGAGAGTGTGAGAGTGACAGTGAGGATGGGAGAGAGTGTGAGAGTGAGAGTGAGGATGGGAGAGAGTGTGAGAGTGAGACTGAGGATAGGGGAGAGAGTGTGAGAATGAAACTGCGGATGGGAGAGAGTGTGAGAGTGAGAGTGAGAGTGAGGATGGGAGAGAGAGTGTGAGATTGAGAGCGAGGATGGGAGAGAGTGTGAGAGTGAGAGTGAGGATGGCAGAGAGTGTGAGACTGAGAGTGAGAATTGGAGATAGAGTGTGAGAGTAAAAGTGAGAGTGAGGATGGGAGAGAGAGTTTTAGGGTGAGAGTTAGGATTGTAGAGAGAGTGTGAGTGACTGTGAGGATGGGAGAGAGAGTGTGAGAGTGAGAGTGACGATGGAAGAGAGAGTGTGAGAGTGAGAGTGAGGATGGGAAGGAGAGTGTGAGAGTGAGGATTGGAGAGAGTGTGTGAATGAGAGTGAAGATTGGAGACAGAGTGTAAGAGTGAGAGTGAGGATGGTAGAGTGTGTGTGAGAGTGAGAGTGAGATGGGAGTCAGTGAGAGTGAGGATCGCAGAGAGAGTGTGAGAGTGAGAGTGAGGATGGGAGATAGTGTGAGAGTGAGAGTGAGAATGGGAGAGAGAATGTGAGAGTGAAAGTGAGGATGGGAGAGAATGTGAGAGTGAAAGTGAGGATGGGAGAGAAAGAGTGAGAGTGAGAATGTGAGAGAGTGAGAGAGTGAGAGTTTTAGTGAGGATGGGAAAGATAGTGTTAGAGTGACAGTGAGAATGAGAATTAGGATGGGAGAGAGATTGAGAATGGGAGAGAGAGTGTGAGAGTGTGAGTGCGGATGGTAGAGAGAGTGTGAGAGTGAGATGGGAGAGCGTGAGAGTGAGGATCGGACAGAGAGTGTAAGAGTGAAAGTGCGAATGCGAGAGAGTGTGAGAGTGAGAATGAGGATGGGAGAGAGTGAAAGAGTGAGCGTGAGGATGGGAGAGAGAGTGTGAGAGTGAGAATGAGGATGGGAGAGAGTGTGAGAGTGAGAGTGTGAAGGCAGAGATTGTGAGAGTGAGGATGAGGATGAGGATGGGAGAGAGAGTGTGAGAGTGAGAGTGAGGATGGGAGAGAGAGTGTGTGAATGAGAGTGAGGATGGGAGAGAGAGTGTGAGAGTGAGAGTGAGGATGGGAGAGAGTGTGGGAGTGAGAGTGAGGATGGGAGAGAGAGTGTGACAGTGAGAGTGAGAGTGAGGATGGGAGAGAGTGTGTGAGGGTGAGAGTGAGGATTGGAGAGAGAGTGTGAGAGTGAGAGTGAGGATGGGAGAGAGAGTGCGAGAGTGAGAGTGAGGAAGGGAGAGAGTGTGAGAGTGAGAGTGGGGATGGGAGAGAGTGTGTGACAGTGAGAGTGAGAGTGAGGATGGGAGAGAGTGTGTGAGGGTGAGAGTGAGAATTGGAGAGAGAGTGTAAGAGTGAGAGTGAGGATGGGAGAGAGCGTGTGAGAGTGAGAGTGAGGATGGGAGAGAGTGTGAGAGTGAGAGTGAGGATGGGAGAGAGTGTGTGAGAGTGATAGTGAGGACTGGAGAGAGAGTGTGAGAGTGAGAGTGAGGTTTGGAGAGAGAGTGTGAGAGTGAAAGTGAGGATGGGAGAGAGAGTGTGAGAGTGAAAGTGAGGATGGGAGAGATATTGAGAGAGTGAGAGTGACAGTGAGGATGGCAGAGAGATTGTGAGAGTGAGAGTGAGATTGGTAGAGAGAGTGTGAGAGTGAGATTGAGAGTGAGGATGGGAGAGAGAGTGTGAGAGTGAGAGTGTGGATGGGAGAGAGAGTGTGAGAGTGTGTGTGAGGATGGGAGAGAGTGTGGGAGTGAGAATGAGGATGGGTGAGAGTGTGAAAGTGAGGATGGGAGAGAGAGTGTGAGAGTGAGAGTGAGGGTGGGAGGGAGAGTGTGTGAGTGAGAATTGGAGAGAGTGTGAGAGTGAAAGTTCGAATGGGAGAGAGTGTGAGGGTGAGAGTGCGGATGGGAGAGAGTGTGAGAGTGAGAGTGAGGATGTGAGAGACTGTGAGAGTGAGAGTGCGGATGGGAGAGAGAGTGTGGGAGTGAGAGTGAGGATGGGAGAGAGAGTGTGAGAGTCACAGTGAGGATGGGAGAGAGAGTGTGAGAGCGAGAATGGGAGAGAGTGGGGGAGTGGAAGTGCGGATGGGAGTGAGTGTGAGAGTGAGAGTGAGGGCGGGAGAGAGAGTGTGAGGGTGAGTGAGGATGGGAGAGAGTGTGTGAAAGTGAGAATGAGAATGGGAGAGAGAGTGAGAATGGGAGATGGAGCGTGAAAATAACAGTGAGGATGGAAGAGAGAGTTTGAGAGTGAGAGTGAGGATGGGAGAGAGAGTGTGAGAGTGAGAGTGCGAATGGGAGAGAGTGTGAGAGCGAGAGTGAGGATGGGAGAGAAAGTGTGAGAGTGAGAGTGAGAGTGAGGATGGGAGAGAGAGGGTGAGAGTGAGAGTGAGAATGGGAGAGCGAGTGTGAGAGCGATAGTGCGGAATGGAGAGAGAGTGAGTGTGAGAGTGAGCGTGAGAATGGGAGACTATGTGAGAGTGAGAGTGCAGATGTCAAACAGTCTGAGAGTGAGAGTGCGATTGAGGATGTGAGAGAGAGTGTGAGATTGAGAGCGAGGATGCGAAAGAGAGTGAGAGTGACAGTGAGGATGGGAGAGAGTGTGAGAGTGAGAGTGAGGATGGGAGAGAGTGTGAGAGTGAGACTGAGGATGGGGGAGTGAGTGTGAGAATGAAACTGCAGATGGGAGAGAGTGTGAGATTGAGAGTGAGAGTGAGGATGGGAGAGAGAGTGTGAGATTGAGAGCGAGGATGGGAGAGAGTGTGAGAGTGAGAGTGAGGATGGCAGAGAGTGTGAGAGTAAGAGAAAGGAATGCGAGAATGTGTGAGACTGAGAGTGAGAATTGGAGATAGAGTGTGAGAGTAAGAGTGAGATTGAGAATGGGAGAGAGAGTGATAGGGTGAGAGTTAGGATTGGAGAGAGAGTGTGAGTGACAGTGAGGATGGGACAGAGAGTGTGAGAGTGAGAGTGAGGATGGGAAAGAGAGCGTGAGAGTGAGAGTGAGGATGGGAGAGAGTGTGAGAGTGAGAGTGAGGATGGGGAGAGTGTGAGACTGAGAGTGAGAATTGGAAATAGAGTGTGAGAGTAAGAGTGAGATTGAGGATGGGAGGGAGAGTGTTAGGGTGAGAGTTGGGATTGGATAGAGAGTGTGAGTGACAGTGAGGTTGGGGAAGAGAGTGTGAGAGTGAGAGTGACGAATAAAGAGAGAGTGTGAGAGTGAGAGTGAGGATGGGAGAGAGAGTGTGAGTGTGAAAGTGAGGATGGGAGAGAGTGTATGAGAATGAAACTGCGGATGGAAGAGAGTGTGAGAGTGACAGTGAGAGTGAGGATGGGAGAGAGTGTGAGAGTGAAAATGAGGATGGGAGAGAAAGAGTGAGAGTGAGAGTGAGAGTGAAGATGTGAAAGAGTGTGAGAGTGAGAGTGAGGATGGGAGAGAGTGTGAGAGTGACAGTGAGGATGGGAGAGAGTGTGAGAGTGAGAGTGAGGATGGGAGAGAGTGTGAGAATGAGACTGAGATTGGGGGAGAGAGTGTGAGAATGAAACTGCGGATGGGAGAGAGTGTGATAGTGAGAGTGAGAGAGAGAGTGAGGATGGGAGAGAGAGTGTGAGATTGAGAGCGAGAATGGGCGAGAGTGTGAGAGTGAGAGTGAGGACGAGAGAGAGTGTGAGATTGAGAGTGAGGATGGGGAGAGTGTGAGACTGAGAGTGAGAATTGGAGATAGAGTGTGAGAGTAAGAGTGAGATTGTGGATGGGACAGAGAGTGTGAGAGTGAGAGTGACGATGGAAGAGAGATTGTGAGAGTGTCAGTGAGGATGGGAGAGAGAGTATGACAGTGAGAGTGACGAGGGGAGGGATGGGAGAGAGTGTGAGAGTGAGAGTGAGGATGGGAGAGAGTGTGAGAGTGAGAATGAGGATGGGGATAGAGTGTGAGAGTGACTGCGAGGATGGGAGAGAGAGTGTGAGAGTGAGAGTGAGGATGGGAGAGAGCGTGAGAGTGAGAATGAGGATGGGGAGAGAGGGTGAGAATAATACTGCGGATGGGAGAGAAAGAGTGAGAGTGAGACTGAAGATGGGAGAGAGTCTGAGAGTGAGAGTGAGAGTGAGGATGGGAGAGAGAGTGTGAGATTGAGAGCGAGGAAGGGAGAGAGTGTGAGAGTGACAGTGAGGATGGGAGAGAGTGTGAGAGTGAGAGTGAGGATGGGAGAGAGTGTGAGAGTGAGACTGAGGATAGGGGAGAGAGTGTGAGAATGAAACTGCGGATGGGAGAGAGTGTGAGAGTGAGAGTGAGAGTGAGGATGGGAGAGAGAGTGTGAGATTGAGAGCGAGGATGGGAGAGAGTGTGAGAGTGAGAGTGAGGATGGCAGAGAGTGTGAGACTGAGAGTGAGAATTGGAGATAGAGTGTGAGAGTAAAAGTGAGAGTGAGGATGGGAGAGAGAGTTTTAGGGTGAGAGTTAGGATTGTAGAGAGAGTGTGAGTGACTGTGAGGATGGGAGAGAGAGTGTGAGAGTGAGAGTGACGATGGAAGAGAGAGTGTGAGAGTGAGAGTGAGGATGGGAAGGAGAGTGTGAGAGTGAGGATTGGAGAGAGTGTGTGAATGAGAGTGAAGATTGGAGACAGAGTGTGAGAGTGAGAGTGAGGATGGTAGAGAGTGTGTGAGAGTGAGAGTGAGATGGAAGTCAGTGAGAGTGAGGATCGCAGAGAGAGTGTGAGAGTGAGAGTGAGGATGGGAGATAGTGTGAGAGTGAGAGTGAGAATGGGAGAGAGAATGTGAGAGTGAAAGTGAGGATGGGAGAGAATGTGAGAGTGAAAGTGAGGATGGGAGAGAAAGAGTGAGAGTGAGAATGTGAGAGAGTGAGAGAGTGAGAGTTTTAGTGAGGATGGGAAAGATAGTGTTAGAGTGACAGTGAGAATGAGAATTAGGATGGGAGAGAGATTGAGAATGGGAGAGAGAGTGTGAGAGTGTGAGTGCGGATGGTAGAGAGAGTGTGAGAGTGAGATGGGAGAGCGTGAGAGTGAGGATCGGACAGAGAGTGTAAGAGTGAAAGTGCGAATGCGAGAGAGTGTGAGAGTGAGAATGAGGATGGGAGAGAGTGTGAGAGTGAGAGTGTGAAGGCAGAGATTGTGAGAGTGAGGATGAGGATGAGGATGGGAGAGAGAGTGTGAGAGTGAGAGTGAGGATGGGAGAGAGAGTGTGTGAATGAGAGTGAGGATGGGAGAGAGAGTGTGAGAGTGAGAGTGAGGATGGGAGAGAGTGTGGGAGTGAGAGTGAGGATGGGAGAGAGAGTGTGACAGTGAGAGTGAGAGTGAGGATGGGAGAGAGTGTGTGAGGGTGAGAGTGAGGATTGGAGAGAGAGTGTGAGAGTGAGAGTGAGGATGGGAGAGAGAGTGCGAGAGTGAGAGTGAGGATGGGAGAGAGTGTGAGAGTGAGAGTGGGGATGGGAGAGAGTGTGTGACAGTGAGAGTGAGAGTGAGGATGGGAGAGAGTGTGTGAGGGTGAGAGTGAGAATTGGAGAGAGAGTGTGAGAGTGAGAGTGAGGATGGGAGAGAGCGTGAGAGTGAGAATGAGGATAGGGAGAGAGGGTGAGAATAATACTGCGGATGGGAGAGAAAGAGTGAGAGTGAGACTGAAGATGGGAGAGAGTTTGAGAGTGAGAGTGAGAGTGAGGATGGGAGAGAGAGTGTGAGATTGAGAGCGAGGAAGGGAGAGAGTGTGAGAGTGACAGTGAGGATGGGAGAGAGTGTGAGAGTGAGAGTGAGGATGGGAGAGAGTGTGAGAATGAGACTGAGGATAGGGGAGAGAGTGTGAGAATGAAACTGCGGATGGGAGAGAGTGTGAGAGTGAGAGTGAGAGTGAGAGTGAGGATGGGAGAGAGAGTGTGAGATTGAGAGCGAGGATGGGAGAGAGTGTGAGAGTGAGAGTGAGGATGGCAGAGAGTGTGAGACTGAGAGTGAGAATTGGAGATAGAGTGTGAGAGTAAAAGTGAGAGTGAGGATGGGAGAGAGAGTTTTAGGGTGAGAGTTAGGATTGTAGAGAGAGTGTGAGTGACTGTGAGGATGGGAGAGAGAGTGTGAGAGTGAGAGTGACGATGGAAGAGAGAGTGTGAGAGTGAGAGTGAGGATGGGAAGGAGAGTGTGAGAGTGAGGATTGGAGAGAGTGTGTGAATGAGAGTGAAGATTGGAGACAGAGTGTGAGAGTGAGAGTGAGGATGGTAGAGAGTGTGTGAGAGTGAGAGTGAGATGGGAGTCAGTGAGAGTGAGGATCGCAGAGAGAGTGTGAGAGTGAGAGTGAGGATGGGAGATAGTGTGAGAGTGAGAGTGAGAATGGGAGAGAGAATGTGAGAGTGAAAGTGAGGATGGGAGAGAATGTGAGAGTGAAAGTGAGGATGGGAGAGAAAGAGTGAGAGTGAGAATGTGAGAGAGTGAGAGAGTGAGAGTTTTAGTGAGGATGGGAAAGATAGTGTTAGAGTGACAGTGAGAATGAGAATTAGAATGGGAGAGAGATTGAGAATGGGAGAGAGAGTGTGAGAGTGTGAGTGCGGATGGTAGAGAGAGTGTGAGAGTGAGATGGGAGAGCGTGAGAGTGAGGATCGGACAGAGAGTGTAAGAGTGAAAGTGCGAATGCGAGAGAGTGTGAGAGTGAGAATGAGGATGGGAGAGAGTGAAAGAGTGAGCGTGAGGATGGGAGAGAGAGTGTGAGAGTGAGAATGAGGATGGGAGAGAGTGTGAGAGTGAGAGTGTGAAGGCAGAGATTGTGAGAGTGAGAATGAGGATGAGGATGGGAGAGAGAGTGTGAGAGTGAGAGTGAGGATGGGAGAGAGAGTGTGTGAATGAGAGTGAGGATGGGAGAGAGAGTGTGAGAGTGAGAGTGAGGATGGGAGAGAGTGTGGGAGTGAGAGTGAGGATGGGAGAGAGAGTGTGACAGTGAGAGTGAGAGTGAGGATGGGAGAGAGTGTGTGAGGGTGAGAGTGAGGATTGGAGAGAGAGTGTGAGAGTGAGAGTGAGGATGGGAGAGAGAGTGCGAGAGTGAGAGTGAGGATGGGAGAGAGTGTGAGAGTGAGAGTGGGGATGGGAGAGAGTGTGTGACAGTGAGAGTGAGAGTGAGGATGGGAGAGAGTGTGTGAGGGTGAGAGTGAGAATTGGAGAGAGAGAGTAAGAGTGAGAGTGAGGATGGGAGAGAGCGTGTGAGAGTGAGAGTGAGGATGGGAGAGAGTGTGAGAGTGAGAGTGAGGATGGGAGAGAGTGTGTGAGAGTGATAGTGAGGACGGGAGAGAGAGTGTGAGACTGAGAGTGAGGTTTGGAGAGAGAGTGTGAGAGTGAAAGTGAGGATGGGAGAGAGAGTGTGAGAGTGAAAGTGAGGATGGGAGAGATATTGAGAGAGTGAGAGTGACAGTGAGGATGGCAGAGAGATTGTGAGAGTGAGAGTGAGATTGGTAGAGAGAGTGTGAGAGTGAGAGTGTGGATGGGAGAGAGAGTGTGAGAGTGAGACTGAAGATGGGGAGAGAATGTGAGAGTGTGTGTGAGGATGGGAGAGAGTGTGGGAGTGAGAATGAGGATGGGTGAGAGTGTGAAAGTGAGGATGGGAGAGAGAGTGTGAGAGTGAGAGTGAGGGTGGGAGGGAGAGTGTGTGAGTGAGAATTGGAGAGAGTGTGAGAGTGAAAGTTCGAATGGGAGAGAGTGTGAGGGTGAGAGTGCGGATGGGAGAGAGTGTGAGAGTGAGAGTGAGGATGTGAGAGACTGTGAGAGTGAGAGTGCGGATGGGAGAGAGAGTGTGGGAGTGAGAGTGAGGAAGGGAGAGAGAGTGTGAGAGTCACAGTGAGGATGGGAGAGAGAGTGTGAGAGCGAGAATGGGAGAGAGTGGGGGAGTGGAAGTGCGGATGGGAGTGAGTGTGAGAGTGAGAGTAAGGGCGGGAGAGAGAGTGTGAGAATGAAACTGCGGATGGGAGAGAGTGTGATAGTGAGAGTGAGAGAGAGAGTGAGGATGGGAGAGAGTGTGAGAGTGAAAATGAGGATGGGAGAGAAAGAGTGAGAGTGAGAGTGAAGATGTGAAAGAGTGTGAGAGTGAGAGTGAGGATGGGAGAGAGTGTGAGAGTGACAGTGAGGATGGGAGAGAGTGTGAGAGTGAGAGTGAGGATGGGAGAGAGTGTGAGAGTGAGACTGAGATTGGGGGAGAGAGTGTGAGAATGAAACTGCCCATGGGAGAGAGTGTGATAGTGAGAGTGAGAGAGAGAGTGAGGATGGGAGAGAGAGTGTGAGATTGAGAGCGAGAATGGGCGAGAGTGTGAGAGTGAGAGTGAGGACGGGAGAGAGTGTGAGATTGAGAGTGAGGATGGGGAGAGTGTGAGACTGAGAGTGAGAATTGGAGATAGAGTGTGAGAGTAAGAGTGAGATTGTGGATGGGACAGAGAGTGTGAGAGTGAGAGTGACGATGGAAGAGAGATTGTGAGAGTGTCAGTGAGGATGGGAGAGAGAGTATGACAGTGAGAGTGACGAGGGGAGCGATGGGAGAGAGTGTGAGAGTGAGAGTGAGGATGGGAGAGAGTGTGAGAGTGAGAATGAGGATGGGGATAGAGTGTGAGAGTGACTGCGAGGATGGGAGAGAGAGTGTGAGAGTGAGAGTGAGGATGGGAGAGAGCGTGAGAGTGAGAATGAGGATAGGGAGAGAGGGTGAGAATAATACTGCGGATGGGAGAGAAAGAGTGAGAGTGAGACTGAAGATGGGAGAGAGTCTGAGAGTGAGAGTGAGAGTGAGGATGGGAGAGAGAGTGTGAGATTGAGAGCGAGGAAGGGAGAGAGTGTGAGAGTGACAGTGAGGATGGGAGAGAGTGTGAGAGTGAGAGTGAGGATGGGAGAGAGTGTGAGAGTGAGACTGAGGATAGGGGAGAGAGTGTGAGAATGAAACTGCGGATGGGAGAGAGTGTGAGAGTGAGAGTGAGAGTGAGAGTGAGGATGGGAGAGAGAGTGTGAGATTGAGAGCGAGGATGGGAGAGAGTGTGAGAGTGAGAGTGAGGATGGCAGAGAGTGTGAGACTGAGAGTGAGAATTGGAGATAGAGTGTGAGAGTAAAAGTGAGAGTGAGGATGGGAGAGAGAGTGTGAGAGTGAGAGTGAGGATGGGAGAGAGTGTGAGAGTGAGAGTGAGGATGGCAGAGAGTGTGAGACTGAGAGTGAGAATTGGAGATAGAGTGTGAGAGTAAAAGTGAGAGTGAGGATGGGAGAGAGAGTTTTAGGGTGAGAGTTAGGATTGTAGAGAGAGTGTGAGTGACTGTGAGGATGGGAGAGAGAGTGTGAGAGTGAGAGTGACGATGGAAGAGAGATTGTGAGAGTGTCAGTGAGGATGGGAGAGAGAGTATGACAGTGAGAGTGACGAGGGGAGCGATGGGAGAGAGTGTGAGAGTGAGAGTGAGGATGGGAGAGAGTGTGAGAGTGAGAATGAGGATGGGGATAGAGTGTGAGAGTGACTGCGAGGATGGGAGAGAGAGTGTGAGAGTGAGAGTGAGGATGGGAGAGAGCGTGAGAGTGAGAATGAGGATAGGGAGAGAGGGTGAGAATAATACTGCGGATGGGAGAGAAAGAGTGAGAGTGAGACTGAAGATGGGAGAGAGTCTGAGAGTGAGAGTGAGAGTGAGGATGGGAGAGAGAGTGTGAGATTGAGAGCGAGGAAGGGAGAGAGTGTGAGAGTGACAGTGAGGATGGGAGAGAGTGTGAGAGTGAGAGTGAGGATGGGAGAGAGTGTGAGAGTGAGACTGAGGATAGGGGAGAGAGTGTGAGAATGAAACTGCGGATGGGAGAGAGTGTGAGAGTGAGAGTGAGAGTGAGAGTGAGGATGGGAGAGAGAGTGTGAGATTGAGAGCGAGGATGGGAGAGAGTGTGAGAGTGAGAGTGAGGATGGCAGAGAGTGTGAGACTGAGAGTGAGAATTGGAGATAGAGTGTGAGAGTAAAAGTGAGAGTGAGGATGGGAGAGAGAGTGTGAGAGTGAGAGTGAGGATGGGAGAGAGTGTGGGAGTGAGAGTGAGGATGGGAGAGAGAGTGTGACAGTGAGAGTGAGAGTGAGGATGGGAGAGAGTGTGTGAGGGTGAGAGTGAGGATTGGAGAGAGAGTGTGAGAGTGAGAGTGAGGATGGGAGAGAGAGTGCGAGAGTGAGAGTGAGGATGGGAGAGAGTGTGAGAGTGAGAGTGGGGATGGGAGAGAGTGTGTGACAGTGAGAGTGAGAGTGAGGATGGGAGAGAGTGTGTGAGGGTGAGAGTGAGAATTGGAGAGAGAGTGTGAGAGTGAGAGTGAGGATGGGAGAGAGCGTGAGAGTGAGAATGAGGATAGGGAGAGAGGGTGAGAATAATACTGCGGATGGGAGAGAAAGAGTGAGAGTGAGACTGAAGATGGGAGAGAGTTTGAGAGTGAGAGTGAGAGTGAGGATGGGAGAGAGAGTGTGAGATTGAGAGCGAGGAAGGGAGAGAGTGTGAGAGTGACAGTGAGGATGGGAGAGAGTGTGAGAGTGAGAGTGAGGATGGGAGAGAGTGTGAGAATGAGACTGAGGATAGGGGAGAGAGTGTGAGAATGAAACTGCGGATGGGAGAGAGTGTGAGAGTGAGAGTGAGAGTGAGAGTGAGGATGGGAGAGAGAGTGTGAGATTGAGAGCGAGGATGGGAGAGAGTGTGAGAGTGAGAGTGAGGATGGCAGAGAGTGTGAGACTGAGAGTGAGAATTGGAGATAGAGTGTGAGAGTAAAAGTGAGAGTGAGGATGGGAGAGAGAGTTTTAGGGTGAGAGTTAGGATTGTAGAGAGAGTGTGAGTGACTGTGAGGATGGGAGAGAGAGTGTGAGAGTGAGAGTGACGATGGAAGAGAGAGTGTGAGAGTGAGAGTGAGGATGGGAAGGAGAGTGTGAGAGTGAGGATTGGAGAGAGTGTGTGAATGAGAGTGAAGATTGGAGACAGAGTGTGAGAGTGAGAGTGAGGATGGTAGAGAGTGTGTGAGAGTGAGAGTGAGATGGGAGTCAGTGAGAGTGAGGATCGCAGAGAGAGTGTGAGAGTGAGAGTGAGGATGGGAGATAGTGTGAGAGTGAGAGTGAGAATGGGAGAGAGAATGTGAGAGTGAAAGTGAGGATGGGAGAGAATGTGAGAGTGAAAGTGAGGATGGGAGAGAAAGAGTGAGAGTGAGAATGTGAGAGAGTGAGAGAGTGAGAGTTTTAGTGAGGATGGGAAAGATAGTGTTAGAGTGACAGTGAGAATGAGAATTAGAATGGGAGAGAGATTGAGAATGGGAGAGAGAGTGTGAGAGTGTGAGTGCGGATGGTAGAGAGAGTGTGAGAGTGAGATGGGAGAGCGTGAGAGTGAGGATCGGACAGAGAGTGTAAGAGTGAAAGTGCGAATGCGAGAGAGTGTGAGAGTGAGAATGAGGATGGGAGAGAGTGAAAGAGTGAGCGTGAGGATGGGAGAGAGAGTGTGAGAGTGAGAATGAGGATGGGAGAGAGTGTGAGAGTGAGAGTGTGAAGGCAGAGATTGTGAGAGTGAGAATGAGGATGAGGATGGGAGAGAGAGTGTGAGAGTGAGAGTGAGGATGGGAGAGAGAGTGTGTGAATGAGAGTGAGGATGGGAGAGAGAGTGTGAGAGTGAGAGTGAGGATGGGAGAGAGTGTGGGAGTGAGAGTGAGGATGGGAGAGAGAGTGTGACAGTGAGAGTGAGAGTGAGGATGGGAGAGAGTGTGTGAGGGTGAGAGTGAGGATTGGAGAGAGAGTGTGAGAGTGAGAGTGAGGATGGGAGAGAGAGTGCGAGAGTGAGAGTGAGGATGGGAGAGAGTGTGAGAGTGAGAGTGGGGATGGGAGAGAGTGTGTGACAGTGAGAGTGAGAGTGAGGATGGGAGAGAGTGTGTGAGGGTGAGAGTGAGAATTGGAGAGAGAGAGTAAGAGTGAGAGTGAGGATGGGAGAGAGCGTGTGAGAGTGAGAGTGAGGATGGGAGAGAGTGTGAGAGTGAGAGTGAGGATGGGAGAGAGTGTGTGAGAGTGATAGTGAGGACGGGAGAGAGAGTGTGAGACTGAGAGTGAGGTTTGGAGAGAGAGTGTGAGAGTGAAAGTGAGGATGGGAGAGAGAGTGTGAGAGTGAAAGTGAGGATGGGAGAGATATTGAGAGAGTGAGAGTGACAGTGAGGATGGCAGAGAGATTGTGAGAGTGAGAGTGAGATTGGTAGAGAGAGTGTGAGAGTGAGAGTGTGGATGGGAGAGAGAGTGTGAGAGTGAGACTGAAGATGGGGAGAGAATGTGAGAGTGTGTGTGAGGATGGGAGAGAGTGTGGGAGTGAGAATGAGGATGGGTGAGAGTGTGAAAGTGAGGATGGGAGAGAGAGTGTGAGAGTGAGAGTGAGGGTGGGAGGGAGAGTGTGTGAGTGAGAATTGGAGAGAGTGTGAGAGTGAAAGTTCGAATGGGAGAGAGTGTGAGGGTGAGAGTGCGGATGGGAGAGAGTGTGAGAGTGAGAGTGAGGATGTGAGAGACTGTGAGAGTGAGAGTGCGGATGGGAGAGAGAGTGTGGGAGTGAGAGTGAGGAAGGGAGAGAGAGTGTGAGAGTCACAGTGAGGATGGGAGAGAGAGTGTGAGAGCGAGAATGGGAGAGAGTGGGGGAGTGGAAGTGCGGATGGGAGTGAGTGTGAGAGTGAGAGTAAGGGCGGGAGAGAGAGTGTGAGAATGAAACTGCGGATGGGAGAGAGTGTGATAGTGAGAGTGAGAGAGAGAGTGAGGATGGGAGAGAGTGTGAGAGTGAAAATGAGGATGGGAGAGAAAGAGTGAGAGTGAGAGTGAAGATGTGAAAGA
Source organism: Chiloscyllium plagiosum (assembly GCF_037043375.1). NCBI lineage: Eukaryota > Metazoa > Chordata > Chondrichthyes > Orectolobiformes > Hemiscylliidae > Chiloscyllium > Chiloscyllium plagiosum. The sequence goes on from NW_028270180.1 coordinate 28,025,175, forward strand.
GTGTGAGAGTGAGAGTGAGGATGGGAGAGAGTGTGAGAGTGACAGTGAGGATGGGAGAGAGTGTGAGAGTGAGAGTGAGGATGGGAGAGAGTGTGAGAGTGAGACTGAGATTGGGGGAGAGAGTGTGAGAATGAAACTGCCCATGGGAGAGAGTGTGATAGTGAGAGTGAGAGAGAGAGTGAGGATGGGAGAGAGAGTGTGAGATTGAGAGCGAGAATGGGCGAGAGTGTGAGAGTGAGAGTGAGGACGGGAGAGAGTGTGAGATTGAGAGTGAGGATGGGGAGAGTGTGAGACTGAGAGTGAGAATTGGAGATAGAGTGTGAGAGTAAGAGTGAGATTGTGGATGGGACAGAGAGTGTGAGAGTGAGAGTGACGATGGAAGAGAGATTGTGAGAGTGTCAGTGAGGATGGGAGAGAGAGTATGACAGTGAGAGTGACGAGGGGAGCGATGGGAGAGAGTGTGAGAGTGAGAGTGAGGATGGGAGAGAGTGTGAGAGTGAGAATGAGGATGGGGATAGAGTGTGAGAGTGACTGCGAGGATGGGAGAGAGAGTGTGAGAGTGAGAGTGAGGATGGGAGAGAGCGTGAGAGTGAGAATGAGGATAGGGAGAGAGGGTGAGAATAATACTGCGGATGGGAGAGAAAGAGTGAGAGTGAGACTGAAGATGGGAGAGAGTCTGAGAGTGAGAGTGAGAGTGAGGATGGGAGAGAGAGTGTGAGATTGAGAGCGAGGAAGGGAGAGAGTGTGAGAGTGACAGTGAGGATGGGAGAGAGTGTGAGAGTGAGAGTGAGGATGGGAGAGAGTGTGAGAGTGAGACTGAGGATAGGGGAGAGAGTGTGAGAATGAAACTGCGGATGGGAGAGAGTGTGAGAGTGAGAGTGAGAGTGAGAGTGAGGATGGGAGAGAGAGTGTGAGATTGAGAGCGAGGATGGGAGAGAGTGTGAGAGTGAGAGTGAGGATGGCAGAGAGTGTGAGACTGAGAGTGAGAATTGGAGATAGAGTGTGAGAGTAAAAGTGAGAGTGAGGATGGGAGAGAGAGTTTTAGGGTGAGAGTTAGGATTGTAGAGAGAGTGTGAGTGACTGTGAGGATGGGAGAGAGAGTGTGAGAGTGAGAGTGACGATGGAAGAGAGAGTGTGAGAGTGAGAGTGAGGATGGGAAGGAGAGTGTGAGAGTGAGGATTGGAGAGAGTGTGTGAATGAGAGTGAAGATTGGAGACAGAGTGTGAGAGTGAGAGTGAGGATGGTAGAGAGTGTGTGAGAGTGAGAGTGAGATGGGAGATTGAGTGTGAGAGTGAGAGACAGGATAGTGAGAGAGTGTGAGAGTGAGAGTAAGAATGGGAGGGGGTGTGAGAGTGAGAGTGAGAGTGAGAATGGGAGATGGAGTGTCAGAGTGAGAGTGAGGATGGGTGAGAGAGTGTGAGAGTGACAGTGAGGATGGAATAGCATGTGTGAGAGTGAGAGTGAAAATGGGAGAGAGTGTGGGAGTGAGGATGGGAGAGAGAGTGTGAGAGTGAGAGTGAGGATGGGAGAGAGAGTGTGAGAGTGAGAGTGAGAATGGGAGAGAGTGTGGGAGTGAGGATGGGAGAGAGATTGTGAGAGTGAGAGTGAGAATGGGAGAGAGTGTGTGATAGGGAGAGTGAGAATGGTAGTGAGGGTGGGAGAGAGAGTGTGTGAGTGAGAGTAAGGAAGGAGAGAGTGAGTGAGAGTGAGGATGGGAGAGAGTGTGGGATTGCGGATGGGAGAGAGAGTGTGAGAGTGATAGTGAGGATGGGAGAGAGAGTGTGAGAGTGTGAGGATGGGAGAGAGTGTGTGAGGGTGAGAGTCAGAATGGGAGAGAGAGTGTGAGAGTGAGAGTGAGAGTGAGGATGGGACAGAGTGTGAGAGTGAGAGTGAGGATTTGAGAGAGAGTTTGAGAGTGAGAGTGCGAATGGGAGAGAGTGTGAGAGTGAGCGTGAGAATGAGAATGGGAGAGAGAGTGTGTGAGAGAGAGTGACGATGGGGAGAGAGTGTGAGAGTGAGAGTGAGGATGCGAGAGAGTGTGAGAGAGAGAGTGACGATGGGAGAGAGTGTGTGAGAGAGAGTGAGAGTGAGGATGGGAGAGAGTGTGATAGTGAGAGTAAGGATGGAGAGAGTGTGTGAGAGTGAGAGTGAGTATGGGAGAGAGTGTGGGATTGAGGATGGGAGAGAGAGTGTGAGAGTGAGAGTGAGAATGGGAGAGAGTGTGTGAGAGTGAGAGTGAGAATGGGAGGGAGTGCGGGAGTGAGGATGGGAGAGAGAGTGTGAGAGTGATAGTGAGGATGGGACAGTGAGTGTGCGAGTGAGAGTGAGGATGGGAGAGAGTGCGTGAGGTTGAGAGTGAGGATGGGAGAGAGAGTTTCACAGTGAGAGTGAGAGTGAGCATGGGACAGAGTGTGTGAGTGAGAGTGAGGATTTGAGAGAGAGTGTGAGAGTGAGAGTGAGGATGGGAGAGAGAGTGTGAGAGTGAGAGTGAGGATGGGAGAGAGAGTGTGAGGGTGAGAGTGAGAGTGAGAGTGAGGATGGGAGAGAAGGTGTGAGTGAGAGTGCGGATAGGGGAGAGAGTGTGAGAGTGAGAGAGAGGATGGGTAGAGAGTGTGACAGTGAGAGTAAGAATGGGATGGAGTGTGAGAGTGAGAGTGAGAGTGAGAGTGTGGATGGGAGCGGGTGTGAGAGTGAGTGAGGATGGGCGAGATATTGCGAGAGTGAGAGTGAGAGTGAGGATGGGAGAGAGAGTTAGAGGGTGAGAGTGAGGATGGGCGAGAGAGTATGAGAGTGAGAGTGAGGGTGATGATGGGAGAGAGTGTGTGAGAGTGAGGATGGGCGAGGGAGTGTGAAAGTGAGAGTGAGGATGGGAGAGAGAGTGTGAGAGTGAGAGTGAGAATCGGAGAGTGTGTGGAATGAGGATGGGAGAGCGAGTGTGAGAGTGAGAGTGAGAATGGGAGGGAGTGCGGGAGTGAGGATGGGAGAGAGAGTGTGAGAGTGATAGTGAGGATGGGACAGTGAGCGTGCGAGTGAGAGTGAGGATGGGAGAGAGTGCGTGAGGTTGAGAGTGAGGATGGGAGAGAGAGTTTCACAGTGAGAGTGAGAGTGAGCATGGGACAGAGTGTGTGAGTGAGAGTGAGGATTTGAGAGAGAGTGTGAGAGTGAGAGTGAGGATGGGAGAGAGAGTGTGAGAGTGAGAGTGAGGATGGGAGAGAGAGTGTGAGGGTGAGAGTGAGAGTGAGAGTGAGGATGGGAGAGAAGGTGTGAGTGAGAGTGCGGATAGGGGAGAGAGTGTGAGAGTGAGAGAGAGGATGGGCAGAGAGTGTGACAGTGAGAGTAAGAATGGGATGGAGTGTGAGAGTGAGAGTGAGAGTGTGGATGGGAGCGGGTGTGAGAGTGAGTGAGGATGGGCGAGATATTGCGAGAGTGAGAGTGAGAGTGAGGATGGGAGAGAGAGTATGAGAGTGAGAGTGAGGGTGATGATGGGAGAGAGTGTGTGAGAGTGAGGATGGGCGAGGGAGTGTGAAAGTGAGAGTGAGGATGGGAGAGAGAGTGTGAGAGTGAGAGTGAGAATCGGAGAGTGTGTGGAATGAGGATGGGAGAGCGAGTGTGAGAGTGAGAGTGAGAAAGGGAGAGAGTGTGTGAGAGTGAGAGTGAGAATGGGACTGAGTGTGGGGTGAGGATGGAAGAGAGTGTGTGAGAGTGAGAGTGAGGATGGGGACAGAGTGTGAGAGTGAGTGTGAGGATGGGAGAGATTGTGAGAGTGAGAGTGCAGATGGGACAGAGTGTGTGAGTGAGAGTGAGGAATTGGGACGAGAGTGTGAGAGTGAGAGTGCGAATGGGAGAGAGTGAGAGAGTGAGAGTGAGAATGAGGATGGGAGAGAGAGTGTGAGAGTGAGATTGAGAATGGGAGAGAGTGGGTGAGAGTGAGAGTGAGAATGGGAGTGAGTGTGGGAGTGAGGATAGGAGAGAGTGAGTGAGAGTGAGAGTGAGGATGGTGGACAGAGTGTGAGAGTGAGCGTGAGGATGGGAGCGAGGTTGAGAGTGAGAGTGCAGATGGGACCGTGTGAGTGAGTGAGAGGGAGGATTCGGGAGAGAGTGTGAGAGTGAGAGTGCGAATGGGAGAGAGTGTGAGAGTGAGAGTGAGAATGAGAATGGGAGAGAGAGTGTGCGAGTAAGATTGAGGATGGGAGAAAGAGTGTGAGAGTGAGAGTGAGAATGGGAGAGAGTGTGTGAGAGTGAGAGTGAGGATGGGAGAGAGAATGTGAGAGTGAGAGTGAGGATAGGGGAGAGAGTGTGAGAGTGAGAGAGAGGATGGGGAGAGAGTGTGAGAGTGAGAGTAAGAATGGTTGGGAGTGTGAGACTCAGAGTAAGAGCGAAGATGGGAGAGAGTGTGTGCGAGTGAGAGTGATGATGGGAAAGAGAGTGTGAGAGTGAGAGTGAGGATGGGAGAGGGTGTGTGAGAGTGAGATTGAGAATGGGAAAGAGTGTGGGAGTGAGGATGGGAGAGAGTGTTTGAGTGAGAGTGTGGATGGGAGAGAATGTGAGAGTGAGAGTGAGGATGGGGAGAGAGTATGAGAGTGAGAGTGAGGATGGGAGAGAGTGTGTGAGTGAGAGTGAGGATAGGGGAGTGAGTGTGAGAGTGAGAGAGAGGATAGGGAGAGAGTGTGAGAGTGTTAGTAAGAAAGGGAGGGAGAGTGAGAGTGAGGATGGGAGAGAGAGAGTGTCAGAGTGAGAGTGAGAATGAGAGAGAGTGTGGGAGTGTGGATGGGAGAGAGATTGTGAGAGTGAGAGTGAGAATGGGAGAGTGTGTGAGAGTGAGAGTGAGAATGGTAGTGAGTGTGGGATTGAGGATGGGAGAGAGAGTGTGAGAGTGAGAGTAAGGATGGAGAGAGCGTGTGAGAGTGAGAGTGAGTATGGGAGTGAGTGTGGGATTGAGGATGGGAGAGAGAGTGTGAGAGTGAGAGTGAGAATGGGAGGGAGTGTGGGAGTGAGAGTGAGGATGGGAGAGAGTGTGTGAGGGTGAGAGTCAGAATGGGAGAGAGAGTGTGAGAGTGAGAGTGAGAGTGAGGATGGAGCAGAGCGTGTGAGTGAGATTGAGAATTTGAGAGAGTGTGAGAGTGAGAGTGAGAATGAGAATGGGAGAGAGACTGTGAGAGTGAGAGTGAGGATGGGAGAGAATGTGTGAGAGTGAGAGTGAGGATGCGAGAGAGTGTGTGAGTGAGAGTGAGGATAGGGGAGAGTGTGTGAGAGTGAGAGAGAGGATGGGTAGAGAGTGTGAGAGTGAGAGTAAGAATGGGATGGAGTGTGAGAGTGAGGATGGGAGAGGGTGTGAGAGTGAGTGAGGATGGGCGAGAGAGTGCGAGAGTGAGAGTGAGAGTGAGGATGGGCGAGAGATTGTGAGAGTGAGAGTGAGAGTGAGGATGGGAGAGAGTGTGTGAGAGTGAGGATGGGCGAGGGAGTGTGAAAGTGAGAGTGAGGATGGGAGAGAGAGTGTGAGAGTGAGAGTGAGGATGGAAGAGAGAGTGTGAGAATGAGAGTGAGAATGGGAGAGAGTGTGGGAATGAGGATGGGAGAGAGAGTGTGAGAGTGAGAGTGAGAATGGGAGAGAGTGTGTGAGAGTGAAAGTGAGAATGGGAGTGAGTGTGGGGGTGAGGATGGAAGAGAGTGTGTGAGAGTGAGAGTGAGGATGGGGGACAGAGTGTGAGAGTGAGAGTGAGGATGGGAGAGAGTGTGAGAGTGAGAGTGCAGATGGGACAGAGTGTTTGAGTGAGAGTGAGGATTTGGGAGAGAGTGTGAGAGTGAGAGTGCAAATGGGAGAGAGTGTGAGAGTGAGAGTGAGAATGAGGATGGGAGATAGAGTGTGAGAGTGAGTGAGAATGGGAGAGAGTGTGTGAGAGTGAGAGTGAGAATGGGAGTTAGTGTGGGAGTCAGGATGGAAGAGAGTGTTGGAGAGTGAGAGTGACGTTGGGGGACAGAGTGTGAGAGTGAGAGTGAGGATGGGAGAGAGTGAGTGAGAGTTAGAGTGAGAATGGGAGTGAGTGTGGGAGTGAGGATGGGAGACAGAGTGTGAGAATGAGAGTGAGAATGGGAGAGAGTGTGGGAATGAGGATGGGAGAGAGAGTGTGAGAGTGAGAGTGAGAATGGGAGAGAGAGTGTGAGAGTGAAAGTGAGAATGGGAGTGAGTGTGGGGGTGAGGATGGAAGAGAGTGTGTGAGAGTGAGAGTGAGGATGGGGGACAGAGTGTGAGAGTGAGAGTGAGGATGGGAGAGAGTGTGAGAGTGAGAGTGCAGATGGGACAGAGTGTTTGAGTGAGGTTGAGGATTTGGGAGAGAGTGTGAGAGTGAGAGTGCAAATGGGAGAGAGTGTGAGAGTGAGAGTGAGAATGAGGATGGGAGATAGAGTGTGAGAGTGAGAGTGAGAATGGGAGAGAGTGTGTGAGAGTGAGAGTGAGAATGGGAGTTAGTGTGGGGGTGAGGATGGAAGAGAGTGTTTGAGAGTGAGAGGGAGGTTGGGGGACAGAGTGTGAGAGTGAGAGTGAGGATGGGAGTGAGTGTGAGAGTGAGAGTGCAGATGGGACAGAGTGTGTGAGTGAGAGTGAGGATTTGGGAGCGAGATTGAGAGTGACAGTGCGAATGGGAGAGAGTGTGAGAGTGAGAGTGAGAATGAGAATGGGAGAGAGTGTGTGCGAGTAAGATTGAGGATGGGAGAAAGAGTGTGAGAGTGAGATTGAGAATGGGAGAGAGTGTGAGAGTGAGAGAGAGGATGGGGAGAGAGTGTGAGAGTGAGAGTAAGAATGGGAGGGAGTGTGAGAGTCAGAGTAAGAGTGAAGATGGGAGAGAGAGTATGAGAGTGAGAGTGATGATGGGCGAGAGAGTGTTAGAGTGAGAGTGAGGATGGGGAGAGAGTTTGAGAGTGAGAGTGATGATGGTAGAGAAAGTGTGAGAGTGAGAATGGGTAAGAGAGTGAGAGTGAGAGTGAGGATAGAGGAGAGAGTCTGAGAGTGTGAGAGAGAGGATGGGGGAGAGTGTGAGAGTGAGAGTGATGATGGGCGAGAGAGTGTGAGAGTGAGAGTGATGATGGGGAGAGAGTGTGAGAGTGAGAGTGAGGATGGGAGAGAGTGTGAGAGAGAGAGTGACTATGGGGAGAGGGAGTGAGAGTGAGAGTGAGGATGGGAGAGAGTGTGATAGTGGGAGTAAGGATGGAGAGAGTGTGTGAGAGTGAGATTGAGGATGGAGAGAGAGTGTGGGAGTGAGGATGGGAGAGAGAGTGTGAGAGTGATAGTGAGGATGGGAGAGAAAGTGTGAGAGTGAGAGTGAGGATGGGAGAGAATGTGTGAGAGTGAGGATGGGCGAGGGAGTGTGAAAGTGAGAGTGAGGATGGGAGAGAGAGTGTGAGAGTGAGAGTGAGGATGGAAGAGAGAGTGTGAGAATGAGAGTGAGAATGGGAGAGAGTGTGGGAATGAGGATGGGAGAGAGAGTGTGAGAGTGAGAGTGAGAATGGGAGAGAGTGTGTGAGAGTGAAAGTGAGAATGGGAGTGAGTGTGGGGGTGAGGATGGAAGAGAGTGTGTGAGAGTGAGAGTGAGGATGGGGGACAGAGTGTGAGAGTGAGAGTGAGGATGGGAGAGAGTGTGAGAGTGAGAGTGCAGATGGGACAGAGTGTTTGAGTGAGAGTGAGGATTTGGGAGAGAGTGTGAGAGTGAGAGTGCAAATGGGAGAGAGTGTGAGAGTGAGAGTGAGAATGAGGATGGGAGATAGAGTGTGAGAGTGAGTGAGAATGGGAGAGAGTGTGTGAGAGTGAGAGTGAGAATGGGAGTTAGTGTGGGAGTCAGGATGGAAGAGAGTGTTGGAGAGTGAGAGTGACGTTGGGGGACAGAGTGTGAGAGTGAGAGTGAGGATGGGAGAGAGTGAGTGAGAGTTAGAGTGAGAATGGGAGTGAGTGTGGGAGTGAGGATGGGAGACAGAGTGTGAGAATGAGAGTGAGAATGGGAGAGAGTGTGGGAATGAGGATGGGAGAGAGAGTGTGAGAGTGAGAGTGAGAATGGGAGAGAGAGTGTGAGAGTGAAAGTGAGAATGGGAGTGAGTGTGGGGGTGAGGATGGAAGAGAGTGTGTGAGAGTGAGAGTGAGGATGGGGGACAGAGTGTGAGAGTGAGAGTGAGGATGGGAGAGAGTGTGAGAGTGAGAGTGCAGATGGGACAGAGTGTTTGAGTGAGGTTGAGGATTTGGGAGAGAGTGTGAGAGTGAGAGTGCAAATGGGAGAGAGTGTGAGAGTGAGAGTGAGAATGAGGATGGGAGATAGAGTGTGAGAGTGAGAGTGAGAATGGGAGAGAGTGTGTGAGAGTGAGAGTGAGAATGGGAGTTAGTGTGGGGGTGAGGATGGAAGAGAGTGTTTGAGAGTGAGAGGGAGGTTGGGGGACAGAGTGTGAGAGTGAGAGTGAGGATGGGAGTGAGTGTGAGAGTGAGAGTGCAGATGGGACAGAGTGTGTGAGTGAGAGTGAGGATTTGGGAGCGAGATTGAGAGTGACAGTGCGAATGGGAGAGAGTGTGAGAGTGAGAGTGAGAATGAGAATGGGAGAGAGTGTGTGCGAGTAAGATTGAGGATGGGAGAAAGAGTGTGAGAGTGAGATTGAGAATGGGAGAGAGTGTGAGAGTGAGAGAGAGGATGGGGAGAGAGTGTGAGAGTGAGAGTAAGAATGGGAGGGAGTGTGAGAGTCAGAGTAAGAGTGAAGATGGGAGAGAGAGTATGAGAGTGAGAGTGATGATGGGCGAGAGAGTGTTAGAGTGAGAGTGAGGATGGGGAGAGAGTTTGAGAGTGAGAGTGATGATGGTAGAGAAAGTGTGAGAGTGAGAATGGGTAAGAGAGTGAGAGTGAGAGTGAGGATAGAGGAGAGAGTCTGAGAGTGTGAGAGAGAGGATGGGGGAGAGTGTGAGAGTGAGAGTGATGATGGGCGAGAGAGTGTGAGAGTGAGAGTGATGATGGGGAGAGAGTGTGAGAGTGAGAGTGAGGATGGGAGAGAGTGTGAGAGAGAGAGTGACTATGGGGAGAGGGAGTGAGAGTGAGAGTGAGGATGGGAGAGAGTGTGATAGTGGGAGTAAGGATGGAGAGAGTGTGTGAGAGTGAGATTGAGGATGGAGAGAGAGTGTGGGAGTGAGGATGGGAGAGAGAGTGTGAGAGTGATAGTGAGGATGGGAGAGAAAGTGTGAGAGTGAGAGTGAGGATGGGAGAGAATGTGTGAGGGTGAGAGTCAGGATGGGAGAGAGAGTGTGAGAGTGAGAGTGAGAGTGAGGATGGGACAGATCGTGTGAGTGAGATTGAGGATTTGAGAGAGTGTGAGAGTGAGAATGGGACAGAGTGTGAGAGTGAGAGTGAGAATGAGAATGGGAGAGAGACTGTGAGAGTGAGAGTGAGGATGGGAGAGAATGTGTGAGAGTGAGAGTGAGAGTGAGGATGCGAGAGAGTGTGTGAGTGAGAGTGAGGATAGGGGAGAGTGTGTGAGAGTGAGAGAGAGGATGGGTAGAGAGTGTGAGAGTGAGAGTAAGAATGGGATGGAGTGTGAGAGTGAGGATGGGAGAGGGTGTGAGAGTGAGTGAGGATGGGCGAGAGAGTGCGAGAGTGAGAGTGAGAGTGAGGATGGGCGAGAGATTGTGAGAGTGAGAGTGAGAGTGAGGATGGGAGAGAGTGTGTGAGAGTGAGGATGGGCGAGGGAGTGTGAAAGTGAGAGTGAGGATGGGAGAGAGAGTGTGAGAGTGAGAGTGAGGATGGAAGAGAGAGTGTGAGAATGAGAGTGAGAATGGGAGAGAGTGTGGGAATGAGGATGGGAGAGAGAGTGTGAGAGTGAGAGTGAGAATGGGAGAGAGTGTGTGAGAGTGAAAGTGAGAATGGGAGTGAGTGTGGGGGTGAGGATGGAAGACAGTGTGTGAGAGTGAGAGTGAGGATGGGGGACAGAGTGTGAGAGTGAGAGTGAGGATGGGAGAGAGTGTGAGAGTGAGAGTGCAGATGGGACAGAGTGTTTGAGTGAGAGTGAGGATTTGGGAGAGAGTGTGAGAGTGAGAGTGCAAATGGGAGAGAGTGTGAGAGTGAGAGTGAGAATGAGGATGGGAGATAGAGTGTGAGAGTGAGAGTGAGAATGGGAGAGAGTGTGTGAGAGTGAGAGTGAGAATGGGAGTTAGTGTGGGGGTGAGGATGGAAGAGAGTGTTTGAGAGTGAGAGTGACGTTGGGGGACAGAGTGTGAGAGTGAGAGTGAGGATGGGAGAGAGTGAGTGAGAGTTAGAGTGAGAATGGGAGTGAGTGTGGGAGTGAGGATGGGAGAGAGAGTGTGAGAATGAGAGTGAGAATGGGAGAGAGTGTGGGAATGAGGATGGGAGAGAGAGTGTGAGAGTGAGAGTGAGAATGGGAGAGAGTGTGTGAGAGTGAAAGTGAGAATGGGAGTGAGTGTGGGGGTGAGGATGGAAGAGAGTGTGTGAGAGTGAGAGTGAGGATGGGGACAGAGTGTGAAAGTGAGAGTGAGGATGGGAGAGAGTGTGAGAGTGAGAGTGCAGATGGGACAGAGTGTTTGAGTGAGGTTGAGGATTTGGGAGAGAGTGTGAGAGTGAGTGAGGATGGGCGAGAGGGTGCGAGAGTGAGAGTGAGAGTGAGGATGGGAGATAGAGTGTGAGAGTGAGAGTGAGAATGGGAGAGAGTGTGTGAGAGTGAGAGTGAGAATGGGAGTTAGTGTGGGGGTGAGGATGGAAGAGAGTGTTTGAGAGTGAGAGTGAGGTTGGGGGACAGAGTGTGAGAGTGAGAGTGAGGATGGGAGTGAGTGTGAGAGTGAGAGTGCAGATGGGAGAGAGTGTGAGAGTGAGAGTGAGAATGAGAATGGGAGAGAGTGTGTGCGAGTAAGATTGAGGATGGGAGAAAGAGTGTGAGAGTGAGATTGAGAATGGGAGAGAGTGTGTGAGAGTGAGAGTGAGGATGGGAGAGAGAGTGTGAGAGTGAGAGTGAGGATAGGGGAGAGAGTGTGAGAGTGAGAGAGAGGATGGGGAGAGAGTGTGAGAGTGAGAGTAAGAATGGGAGGGAGTGTGAGAGTCAGAGTAAGAGTGAAGATGGGAGAGAGAGTATGAGAGTGAGAGTGATGATGGGCGAGAGAGTGTTAGAGTGAGAGTGAGAGTGAGGATGGGGAGAGAGTTTGAGAGTGAGAGTGATGATGGTAGAGAAAGTGTGAGAGTGAGAATGGGTAAGAGAGTGAGAGTGAGAGTGAGGATAGAGGAGAGAGTCTGAGAGTGTGAGAGAGAGGATGGGGGAGAGTGTGAGAGTGAGAGTGATGATGGGCGAGAGAGTGTGAGAGTGAGAGTGACTATGGGGAGAGAGAGTGAGAGTGAGAGTGAGGATGGGAGAGAGTGTGATAGTGGGAGTAAGGATGGAGAGAGTGTGTGAGAGTGAGATTGACGATGGGAGAGAGAGTGTGGGAGTGAGGATGGGAGAGAGAGTGTGAGTGTGATAATGAGGATGGGAGAGAGAGTGTGAGAGTGAGAGTGAGGATGGGAGAGAATGTGTGAGGATGAGAGTCAGGATGGGAGAGAGAGTGTGAGAGTGAGAGTGAGAGTGAGGATGGGACAGATCGTGTGAGTGAGATTGAGGATTTGAGAGAGTGTGAGAGTGAGAATGGGACAGAGTGTGAGAGTGAGAGTGAGAATGAGAATTGGAGGCAGACTGTGAGAGTGACAGTGAGAGTGAGGATGTGAGAGAGTGTGTAAGAGTGAGAGTGAGAGTGAGGATGGGAGAGAGTGTGTGAGTTAGAGTGAGGATAGGGGAGAGAGTGTGAGAGTGAGAGAGAGAGGATGGGTAGAGAGTGTGAGAGTGAGAGTAAGAATGGGATGGACTGTGAGAGTGAGGATGGGAGAGGGTGTGAGAGTGAGTGAGGATGGGCGAGAGGGTGCGAGAGTGAGAGTGAGAGTGAGGATGGGAGAGAGAGTTTGAGGGTGAGAGTGAGGATGGGCGAGAGATTGTGAGAGTGAGAGTGAGAGTGAGAGAGAGGATGGGAGAGAGTGTGTGAGAGTGAGGATGGGCGAGGGAGTGTGAAAGTGAGAGTGAGGATGGGAGAGAGAGTGTGAGAGTGAGAGTGAGGATGGAAGAGAGAGTGTGAGAATGAGAGTGAGAATGGGAGAGAGTGTGAGAGTGAGAGTGCAGATGGGACAGAGTGTGTGAGTGAGAGTGAGGATTTGGGAGAGAGTTTGAGAGTGACAGTGCGAATGGGAGAGAGTGTGAGAGTGAGAGTGAGAATGAGAATGGGAGAGAGTGTGTGCGAGTAAGATTGAGGATGGGAGAAAGAGTGTGAGAGTGAGAGTGAGAATGGGAGAGAGTGTGTGAGAGTGAGAGTGAGGATAGGGGAGAGAGTGTGAGAGTGAGAGAGAGGATGGGGAGAGAGTGTGAGAGTGAGAGTAAGAATGGGAGGGAATGTGAGAGTCAGAGTAAGAGTGAAGATGTGAGATAGAGTGTGAGAGTGATGATGGGCGAGAGAGTGTTAGAGTGAGAGTGAGAGTGAGGATGGGAGAGAGTGTGTGTGAGTGAGAGTGAGAGTGTGGATGGGAGAGAGAGTTTGAGGGTGAGAGTGAGGATGGGCGACAGAGTGTGAGAGTGAGATTGAGAGTGAGGATGGGAGAGAGTGTGTGAGATTGAGAGTGAGGTTGGGGAGAGAGTTTGAGAATGAGAGTGATGATGGTAGAGAAATTGTGAAAGTGAGAATGGGTGAGAGTGTGAGAGTGAGAGTGAGGATAGAGGAGAGAGTCTGAGAGTGTGAGAGAGAGGATGGGAGAGAGTGTGAGAGTGAGAGTGATGATGGGCGAGAGAGTTTGAGAGTGAGAGTGAGAGTAAGAATGGGAGAGAGAGTTTGAGAGTGACAGTGATGATGGGTGAGAGAGTGTGAGAGTGAGAGTGAGGTTGGGAGAGAGTGTGTGAGAGTGAGAGTGAGGATGGGAGAGAGTGTGTGAGTTAGAGTGAGGATAGGGGAGAGAGTGTGAGAGTGAGAGAGAGAGGATGGGTAGAGAGTGTGAGAGTGAGAGTAAGAATGGGATGGACTGTGAGAGTGAGGATGGGAGAGGGTGTGAGAGTGAGTGAGGATGGGCGAGAGGGTGCGAGAGTGAGAGTGAGGATGGGAGAGAGAGTTTGAGGGTGAGAGTGAGGATGGGCGAGAGATTGTGAGAGTGAGAGTGAGAGAGAGGATGGGAGAGAGTGTGTGAGAGTGAGGATGGGCGAGGGAGTGTGAACGTGAGAGTGAGGATGGGAGAGAGAGTGTGAGAGTGAGAGTGAGGATGGAAGAGAGAGTGTGAGAATGAGAGTGAGAATGGGAGAGAGTGTGAGAGTGAGAGTGCAGATGGGACAGAGTGTGTGAGTGAGAGTGAGGATTTGGGAGAGAGTTTGAGAGTGACAGTGCGAATGGGAGAGAGTGTGAGAGTGAGAGTGAGAATGAGAATGGGAGAGAGTGTGTGCGAGTAAGATTGAGGATGGGAGAAAGAGTGTGAGAGTGAGAGTGAGAATGGGAGAGAGTGTGTGAGAGTGAGAGTGAGGATGGGAGAGAGAGTGTGAGAGTCAGAGTGAGGATAGGGGAGAGAGTGTGAGAGTGAGAGAGAGGATGGGGAGAGAGTGTGAGAGTGAGAGTAAGAATGGGAGGGAGTGTGAGAGTCAGAGTAAGAGTGAAGATGTGAGATAGAGTGTGAGAGTGATGATGGGCGAGAGAGTGTTAGAGTGAGAGTGAGAGTGAGGATGGGAGAGAGTGTGTGTGAGTGAGAGTGAGAGTGTGGATGGGAGAGAGAGTTTGAGGGTGAGAGTGAGGATGGGCGACAGAGTGTGAGAGTGAGATTGAGAGTGAGGATGGGAGAGAGTGTGTGAGAGTGAGAGTGAGGTTGGGGAGAGAGTTTGAGAATGAGAGTGATGATGGTAGAGAAATTGTGAAAGTGAGAATGGGTGAGAGTGTGAGAGTGAGAGTGAGGATAGAGGAGAGAGTCTGAGAGTGTGAGAGAGAGGATGGGAGAGAGTGTGAGAGTGAGAGTGATGATGGGCGAGAGAGTTTGAGAGTGAGAGTGAGAGTAAGAATGGGAGAGAGAGTTTGAGAGTGACAGTGATGATGGGTGAGAGAGTGTGAGAGTGAGAGTGAGGTTGGGAGAGAGTGTGTGAGAGTGAGAGTGAGGATGGGAGAGAGTGTGTGAGTGAGAGGGAGGATAGGGGAGAGAGAGTGAGAGTGACAGAGAGGATGGGGAGAGAGTGTGAGAGTGAGAGTAAGAATGGAAGGGAGTGTGAGAGTCAGAGTGAGAGTGAGGATGGGCGAGAGAGTGTGAGAGTGAGAGTGATAATGGGCGAGAGAGTGTGTGAGGGAGAGTGAGGATGGGGAGAGAGTGTGAGAGTGAAAGTGAGGATGGTGGAGATAGTGTGAGAGTAAGAGTAAGAATGGGAGGGAGTGTGACATTGAGATTGAGAGTGAACATGGGAGACAGAGTGTGAGAGTGAGAGTTAGAATGGGAGAGTGTGTTTGAGTCAGAGTGCGGATGGGAGAGAGTGTGAGAGTGAAAGTGAGAATGGGAGAGAGTGTGAGAGTGAGAGTGAGGATTGGGGAGAGAGTGTGATAGTGAGAGTGAGGATGGGAGAGAGTGTGTGAGTGAGAGTGAGGATAGGGGAGAGAGTGTGAGAGTGAGAGAGAGAATGGGGAGAGGGTGTGAGAGTGAGAGCAAGAATGGGAGGGAGTGTGAGAGTGAGAGTGAGAGTGAGGATGGGAGATAGAGAGTGAGAGTGAGAGTGAGGATGGGCGAGAGTGTGTGAGAGTGAGAGTGAGAGTGAGAATGAGGATGTGAAAGAGTGTGTGAGAGTGAGAGTGAGAATGAGCATGGGAGAGAAAGTGTGAGGGCGAGAGTGAGGATGAGCGTGAGAGTGTGAGAGTGACAGTGAGAGTGAGGATGGGAGAGAGAGTGTGAGAGTGACAGTGAGGATGGGAGAGACAGTGTGAGAGTGAGATTGCGGATGGGAGAGAGTGTGAGAGTGAGAGTGAGGATGGGAGAGAGAGGGTGAGAGTGACTGTGAGGATGGGAGAGAGAGTGTGAGAGTGAGAGTGATGATGGGAGAGAGAGTGTGAGCGTGAGAATGGGAGAGAGTGTGAGAGTGAGAGTGAGGATGGGAGAGAGAGTGTGAGAGTGAGAGTGAGGGTGGGAGGGAGAGAGTGTGAGAGTGAGGGTGAGGAAGGGAGAGAGTGTGTGAGTGAGAGTGAGGATGTGAGAGAGTGTGAGAGTGAGAGTGAGTATGGGAGAGAGAAAGTGAAAGTGAGGATGGGAGAGAGAGTGTGTGAGTGAGAGTGAGTACAGGGGAGTGAGTGTGAGAGTGAGAGAGAGGATGGGGAGAGAGTGAGAGAGAGAGAGTAAGAATGGGAGGGAGTGTGAGAGTGAGAGTGTGAGTGAGGATGGGAGAGAGAGTCTGAGCGTGAGAATGGGAGAGAGTGTGAGAGTGAGAGAGAGGATGGGAGAGAGAGTGACAGAGTGAGAGTGAGGATGGGAGCGAGAGAGAGTGAGAGTGAGGGTGAGGATGGGAGAGAGTGTGTGAGTGAGAGTGAGGCTTGGAGACAGTGGGAGAGTGAGAGTGAGGACAGCGGAGTGAGTGTGAGAGTGAGAGAGTGGATGGGGAGAGAGTGTGAGAGTGAGAGTAAGAATGGGGGGAGTGTGAGAGTGAGAGTGAGGATAGGAGAGAGAGTGTGAGAGTGAGAGTGAGGATGGGCGAGAGATTGTGAGAGTGAGAGTGAGGATGGGAGAGAGAAAGTGAGAGTGAGGATGGGAGAGAGAGTGTGTGAGTGAGAGTGAGGACAGCGGAGTGAGTCTGAGAGTGAGAGAGAGGATGGGGAGAGAGTGTGAGAATGAGAGTAAGAATGGGAGGGAGTGTGAGAGTGAGAGTGAGGATGGGAGAGAGAGTGTGAGAGTGAGAGTGAGGATAGGTGAGAGATTGTGAGAGTGAGAGTGAGGATGGGAGAGCGTGTGTGAGAGTGAGAGTGAGAATGGGAGTGTGTGTGGGAGTGAGGATGGGAGAGAGATTGTGAGAGTGAGAGTGGGAATGGGAGAGAGTGTGTGAGAGTGAGAGTGAGATTGTGAGTGATTGTGGGAGTGAGGATGGGAGAGAGAGTGTGAGAGTGAGAATAAGTTTGGAGAGAGAGTGTGAGAGTGAGAATGAGGTTGGGAGAGAGTGTGGGATTGAGGATGGGAGAGAGTGCGTGAGAGTGAGAGTGAGATTGTGAGTGAGTGTGGGAGTGAGGATGGGAGAGAGAGTGTGAGAGTGAGAATAAGTTTGGAGAGAGAGTGTGAGAGTGAGAATGAGGTTGCGAGAGAGTGTGGGTTTGGGGATGGGAGAGAGTGTGTGAGGGTGAGAGTGAGAATGGGAGAGAGAGCGTGAGATTGAGAGTGAGGATGGGAGAGAGTGTAAGAGTGAAAGTGCAGATGGTTGAGAGAGTGTGAGAGTGAGTGAGAATGGGAGAGAGAGTGTGAGAGTGAGAGTGAGAGTGAGGATTGGAGAGAGAGTGTGACAATGAGTGTGAGGATGGGACAGAGTTTGTTAGTGAGAGTGAGGATTTGAGAGTGAGTCTGAGAGTGAGAGTGCGAATGGGAGAGAGTGTGAGACCGAGAGAGAGAATGAGAATGGGAGAGAGAAAGTGAGAGAGAGAGTGACGATAGGGAGAGAGTGTGAGAGTGAGAGTGAGGATAGGGGAGAGAGTGTGAGAGTCAGAGAGAGGATGGGGAGAGAGTGTGAGAGTGAGAGTGAGATTGTGAGTGAGTGTGGGAGTGAGGATGGGAGAGAGAGTGTGAGAGTGAGAGTGAGAGTGAGGATGGGTGAGAGAGTGTGAGAGTGTGAGAGAGTGTGAGAGTGAGAGTGAGAGTGAGGATGGGAGAGAGAGTGCGAGAGTGAGAATGAGGAAGGGGAGGGAGTGTGAGAGTGAGAGTGAGATTGTGAGTGAGTGTGGGAGTGAGGATGGGAGAGAGAGTTTGAGAGTGAGAGTAAGGATGGAGAGAGTGTATGAGAGTGAGAGTGAGGTTGGGAGAGAGTGTGGGATTGAGGATGGGAGAGAGTGTGAGAGTGAGAGTGGGAATGGGAGAGAATGTGTGAGAGTGAGAGTAAGGATGGGAGAGAGTGTGTGACGGTGAGAGTGAGAATGGGAGAGAGAGCGTGAGATTGAGAGTGAGGATGGGAGAGAGTGTAAGAGTGAGAGTGCAGATGGTTGAGAGTGTGTGACAGTGAGAGTGAGATTGTGAGTGAATGTGGGAGTGAGGATGGGGGAGAGAGTGTGAGAGTGAGAATAAGTTTGGAGAGAGAGTGTGGGAGTGAGAGTGAGGTTGGGAGAGAGTGTGGGATTGAGGATGGGAGAGAATGTGTGAGAGTGAGAGTGAGGATGGGAGAGAGTGTGTGAGGGTGTGAGTGAGAATGGGAGAGAGAGCGTGAGATTGACAGTGAGGATGGAAGAGAGTGTAAGAGTGAGAGTGCAGATGGTTGAGAGAATGTGGGAGTGAGAGTGAGAATGGGAGAGAGAGTGTGAGAGTGAGAGTGAGAGTGAGGATTGGAGAGAGAGTGTGACAATGAGTGTCAGGATGGGACAGAGTTTGTGAGTGAGAGTGAGGATTTGAGAGTGAGTCTGAGAGTGAGAGTGCGAATGGGAGAGAGTGTGAGAGCGAGAGAGAGAATGAGAATGGGAGAGAGAAAGTGAGAGAGAGAGTGACAATAGGGAGAGAGTGTGAGAGTGAGAGTGAGGATGGGAGAGAGTGTGTGAGTGAGAGTGAGGATAGGGGAGAGAGTGTGAGAGTCAGAGAGAGGATGGGGAGAGAATGTGAGAGTGAGAGTAAGAATGGAAGGGAGTGTGAGAGTGAGAGTGAGAGTGAGGATGGGAGAGGGTGTGAGAGTCAGAGTGAGGATGGGCGAGAGAGTGTGAGAGTGAGAGTGAGAGTGAGGATGGGTGAGAGAGTTTGAGAGTGTGAGAGTGAGGATGGGCGAGAGAGTGTGAGAGTGAGAGTGAGAGTGAGAGTGAGGATGGGAGAGAGAGTGCGAGAGTGAGAGTGAGGATGGGGAGGGAGTGTGAGTGTGAGAGTGAGATTGTGAGTGAGTGTGGGAGTGACGATGGGAGAGAGAGTGTGAGAGTGAGAGTAAGGTTGGAGAGAGTGTGTGAGAGTGAGAGTGAGGTTGGGAGAGAGTGTGGGATTTAGGATGGGAGAGAGTGTGAGAGTGAGAGTGGAAATGGGAGAGAATGTGTGAGAGTGAGAGTGAGGATGGGAGAGAGTGTGTGATGGTGAGAGTGAGAATGGGAGAGAGAGCGTGAGATTGAGAGTGAGGATGGGAGAGAGTGTAAGAGTGAGAGTGCAGATGGTTGAGAGAGTGTGAGAGTGAGAGTGAGAATGGGAGAGAGTGTGAGAGAGTGAGAGTGAGAGAGAGGATTGGAGAGAGAGTGTGACAATGAGTGTGAGGATGGGACAGAGTTTGTGAGTGAGAGTGAGGATTTGAGAGTGAGTCTGAGAGTGAGAGTGCGAATGGGAGAGAGTGTGAGAGCGAGAGTGAGAATGAGAATGGGAGAGAGAAAGTGAGAGAGAGAGTGACGATAGGGAGAGCGTGTGAGAGTGAGAGTGAGGATGGGAGAGAGTGTGTGAGTGAGAGTGAGGATAGGGGAGAGAGTGTGAGAGTGAGAGAGGGGATGGGGAGAGAGTGTGAGAGTGAGAGTAAGAATGAAAGGGAGTGGGAGAGTGAGAGTGAGCGTGATGATGGGAGAGGGGGTGAGAGACAGAGTGAGGATTGGCGAGAGAGTGTGAGAGTGAGAGTGAGAGTGAGGATGGGTGTGAGAGTGTGAGAGTGAGGATGGGCGAGAGTGTGTGAGAGTGAGTGAGAGTCAGGAGCGGTGAGAGAGTGCGAGAGTGAGAGTGAGGATGGGGAGGGAGTGTGAGAGTGAGAGTGAGCATGGGGAGAGAGTGTGAGAGTGAGACTGAGGATGGGAGAGAGAGTGTGAGAGTGAGAGTGAGAATGGGAGAGAGTGTGGGAGTGAGGATGGGAGAGAGAGTGTGTGAGTGAGAGTCAGAATGGGAGAGAGTGTGTGAGAGTGAGTGAGAATGGGAGGGAATGTGGGTGTGAGACGGGAGAGAGAGTGTGAGAGTGAGAGTGAGGATGGGAGAGAGAGTGTGAGAGTAGAAGTGAGGATGGGAGAGAGTGTGAGAGTGAGAGTGACGATGGGAGAGAGAGTGCGAGAGTGAGAGTGAGGATGGGGAGGGAGTGTGAGAGTGAGAGTGAGATTGTGAGTGAGTGTGGGAGTGACGATGGGAGAGAGAGTGTGAGAGTGAGAGTAAGGTTGGAGAGAGTGTGTGAGAGTGAGAGTGAGGTTGGGAGAGAGTGTGGGATTGAGGATGGGAGAGAGTGTGAGAGTGTGAGTGGGAATGGGAGAGAATGTGTGAGAGTGAGAGTGAGGATGGGAGAGAGTGTGTGATGGTGATAGTGAGAATGGGAGAGAGAGCGTGAGATTGAGAGTGAGGATGGGGGAGAGTGTAAGAGTGAGAGTGCAGATGGTTGAGAGAGTGTGAGAGTGAGAATGAGAATGGGAGAGAGAGTGAGAGAGTGAGAGTGAGAGTGAGGATTGGAGAGAGAGTGTGACAATGAGTGTGAGGATGGGACAGAGTTTGTGAGTGAGAGTGAGGATTTGAGAGTGAGTCTGAGAGTGAGAGTGCGAATGGGAGAGAGTGTGAGAGCGAGAGAGAGAATGAGAATGGGAGAGAGAAAGTGAGAGAGAGAGTGACGATAGGGAGAGAGTGTGAGAGTGAGAGTGAGGATGGGAGAGAGTGTGTGAGTGAGAGTGAGGATAGGGGAGAGAGTGTGAGAGTCAGAGAGAGGATGGGGAGAGAATGTGAGAGTGAGAGTAAGAATGGAAGGGAGTGTGAGAGTGAGAGTGAGAGTGAGGATGGGAGAGGGTGTGAGAGTCAGAGTGAGGATGGGCGAGAGAGTGTGAGAGTGAGAGTGAGAGTGAGGATGGGTGAGAGAGTTTGAGAGTGTGAGAGTGAGGATGGGCGAGAGAGTGTGAGAGTGAGAGTGAGAGTGAGAGTGAGAGTGAGGATGGGAGAGAGAGTGCGAGAGTGAGAGTGAGGATGGGGAGGGAGTGTGAGTGTGAGATTGAGATTGTGAGTGAGTGTGGGAGTGACGATGGGAGAGAGAGTGTGAGAGTGAGAGTAAGGTTGGAGAGAGTGTGTGAGAGTGAGAGTGAGGTTGGGAGAGAGTGTGGGATTTAGGATGGGAGAGAGTGTGAGAGTGAGAGTGGAAATGGGAGAGAATGTGTGAGAGTGAGAGTGAGGATGGGAGAGAGTGTGTGATGGTGAGAGTGAGAATGGGAGAGAGAGCGTGAGATTGAGAGTGAGGATGGGAGAGAGTGTAAGAGTGAGAGTGCAGATGGTTGAGAGAGTGTGAGAGTGAGAGTGAGAATGGGAGAGAGAGTGAGAGAGTGAGAGTGAGAGTGAGGATTGGAGAGAGTGTGTGACAATGAGTGTGAGGATGGGACAGAGTTTGTGAGTGAGAGTGAGGATTTGAGAGTGAGTCTGAGAGTGAGAGTGCGAATGGGAGAGAGTGTGAGAGCGAGAGTGAGAATGAGAATGGGAGAGAGAAAGTGAGAGAGAGAGTGACGATAGGGAGAGCGTGTGAGAGTGAGAGTGAGGATGGGAGAGAGTGTGTGAGTGAGAGTGAGGATAGGGGAGAGAGTGTGAGAGTGAGAGAGGGGATGGGGAGAGAGTGTGAGAGTGAGAGTAAGAATGAAAGGGAGTGGGAGAGTGAGAGTGAGCGTGATGATGGGAGAGGGGGCGAGAGACAGAGTGAGGATTGGCGAGAGAGTGTGAGAGTGAGAGTGAGAGTGAGGATGGGTGTGAGAGTGTGAGAGTGAGGATGGGGAGGGAGTGTGAGAGTGAGAGTGAGCATGGGGAGAGAGTGTGAGAGTGAGACTGAGGATGGGAGAGAGAGTGTGAGAGTGAGAGTGAGAATGGGAGAGAGTGTGGGAGTGAGGATGGGAGAGAGAGTGTGTGAGTGAGAGTCAGAATGGGAGAGAGTGTGTGAGAGTGAGTGAGAATGGGAGGGAATGTGGGGATGAGACGGGAGAGAGAGTGTGAGAGTGAGAGTGAGGATGGGAGAGAGAGTGTGAGAGTAGAAGTGAGGATGGGAGAGAGTGTGAGAGTGAGAGTGACGATGGGAGAGAGAGTGCGAGAGTGAGAGTGAGGATGGGGAGGGAGTGTGAGAGTGAGAGTGAGATTGTGAGTGAGTGTGGGAGTGACGATGGGAGAGAGAGTGTGAGAGTGAGAGTAAGGTTGGAGAGAGTGTGTGAGAGTGAGAGTGAGGTTGGGAGAGAGTGTGGGATTGAGGATGGGAGAGAGTGTGAGAGTGTGAGTGGGAATGGGAGAGAATGTGTGAGAGTGAGAGTGAGGATGGGAGAGAGGGTGTGATGGTGATAGTGAGAATGGGAGAGAGAGCGTGAGATTGAGAGTGAGGATGGGAGAGAGTGTAAGAGTGAGAGTGCAGATGGTTGAGAGAGTGTGAGAGTGAGAATGAGAATGGGAGAGAGAGTGAGAGAGTGAGAGTGAGAGTGAGGATTGGAGAGAGAGTGTGACAATGAGTGTGAGGATGGGACAGAGTTTATGAGTGAGAGTGAGGATTTGAGAGTGAGTCTGAGAGTGAGAGTGCGAATGGGAGAGAGTGTGAGAGCGAGAGTGAGAATGAGAATGGGAGAGAGAAAGTGAGAGAGAGAGTGACGATAGGGAGAGCGTGTGAGAGTGAGAGTGAGGATGGGAGAGAGTGTGTGAGTGAGAGTGAGGATAGGGGAGAGAGTGTGAGAGTGAGAGAGGGGATGGGGAGAGAGTGTGAGAGTGAGGATGGGCGAGAGTGTGTGAGAGTGAGAGTGAGAGTCAGGAGCGGTGAGAGAGTGCGAGAGTGAGTGTGAGGATGGGGAGGGAGTGTGAGAGTGAGAGTGAGCATGGGGGAGAGAGTGTGAGAGTGAGAGTGAGGATGGGAGAGAGTGTGTGAGAGAGAGTGAGGATAGGGGAGAGAGTGTGAGAGTGAGAGAGGGGATGGGGAGAAAGTGTGAGAGTGAGGATGGGCGAGAGTGTGTGAGAGTGAGAGTGAGAGTCAGGAGCGGTGAGAGAGTGCGAGAGTGAGAGTGAGGATGGGGAGGGAGTGTGAGAGTGAGAGTGAGCATGGGGGAGAGAGTGTGAGAGTGAGAGTGAGGATGGGACAGAGTGTGTGAGTGAGAGTGAGGACAGGGGAGAGAGTGTGAGAGTGAGAGAGGGGATGGGGAGAGAGTGTGAGAGTGAGAGGAAGAATGAAAGGGAGTGTGAGAGTGAGAGTGAGCGTGAGGATGGGTGAGGGGGTGAGAGACAGAGTGAGGATTGGCGAGAGAGTGTGAGAGTGAGAGTGAGAGTGAGGATGGGTGTTAGAGTGTGAGAGTGAGGATGGGCGAGAGTGTGTGAGAGTGAGAGTGAGAGTCAGGAGCGGTGAGAGAGTGCGAGAGTGAGAGTGAGGATGGAGAGGGAGTGTGAGAGTGAGAGTGAGCATGGGGAGAGAGTGTGAGAGTGAGACTGAGGATGGGAGAGAGAGTGTGAGAGTGAGAGTGAGAATGGGAGAGAGTGTGGGAGTGAGGATGGGAGAGAGAGTGTGTGAGTGAGAGTCAGAATGGGAGAGAGGGTGTGAGAGTGAGTGAGAATGGGAGGGAATGTGGGGGTGAGGAAGGGAGAGAGTGTGTGAGAGTGAGAGTGAGGATGGGAGAGAGAGTGTGAGAGTCAGAGTGAGAATAGGGGAGAGAGTGTGAGAGTGAGAGAGAGGATGGGGAGAGAGTGTGAGAGTGAGAGTAAGAATGGGAGGGAGTGTGAGAGTCAGAGTAAGAGTGAAGATGTGAGATAGAGTGTGAGAGTGATGATGGGCGAGAGAGTGTTAGAGTGAGAGTGAGAGTGAGGATGGGAGAGAGTGTGAGTGAGAGTGAGAGTGTGGATGGGAGAGAGAGTTTGAGGGTGAGAGTGAGGATGGGCGACAGAGTGTGAGAGTGAGATTGAGAGTGAGGATGGGAGAGAGTGTGTGAGAGTGAGAGTGAGGTTGGGGAGAGAGTTTGAGAGTCAGAGTGATGATGGTAGAGAAATTGTGAATGTGAGAATGGGTGAGAGTGTGAGAGTGAGAGTGAGGATAGAGGAGAGAGTCTGAGAGTGTGAGAGAGAGGATGGGAGAGAGTGTGAGAGTGAGAGTGATGATGGGCGAGAGAGTTTGAGAGTGAGAGTGAGAATGGGAGAGAGAGTTTGAGAGTGACAGTGATGATGGGTGAGAGAGTGTGAGAGTGAGAGTGAGAGTGAGAGTGAGGTTGGGAGAGAGTGTGTGAGAGTGAGAGTGAGAATGGGAAAGAGTGTGTGAGTGAGAGGGAGGATAGGGGAGAGAGAGTGAGAGTGACAGAGAGGATGGGGAGAGAGTGTGAGAGTGAGAGTAAGAATGGAAGGGAGTGTGAGAGTCAGAGTGAGAGTGAGGATGGGCGAGAGAGTGTGAGAGTGAGAGTGATAATGGGCGAGAGAGTGTGTGAGGGAGAGTGAGGATGGGGAGAGAGTGTGAGAGTGAAAGTGAGGATGGTGGAGATAGTGTGAGAGTAAGAGTAAGAATGGGAGGGAGTGTGACATTGAGATAGAGAGTGAACATGGGAGACAGAGTGTGAGAGTGAGAGTTAGAATGGGAGAGAGTGTTTGAGTCAGAGTGCGGATGGGAGAGAGTGTGAGAGTGAAAGTGAGAATGGGAGAGAGTGTGAGAGTGAGAGTGAGGATTGGGGACAGAGTGTGATAGTGAGAGTGAGGATGGGAGAGAGTGTGTGAGTGAGAGTGAGGATAGGGGAGAGAGTGTGAGAGTGAGAGAGAGAATGGGGAGAGGGAGTGAGAGTGAGAGCAAGAATGGGAGGGAGTGTGAGAGTGAGAGTGAGAGTGAGAGTGAGGATGGGAGATAGAGCGTGAGAGTGAGAGTGAGGATGGGCGAGAGTGTGTGAGAGTGAGAGTGAGAGTGAGAATGAGGATGTGAAAGAGTGTTTGAGAGTGAGAGTGAGAGTGAGCATGGGAGAGAGAGTGTGAGGGCGAGAGTGAGGATGAGCGTGAGAGTGTGAGAGTGACAGTGAGAGTGAGGATGGGAGAGAGAGTGTGAGAGTGACAGTGAGGATGGGAGAGACAGTGTGAGAGTGAGATTGCGGATGGGAGAGAGTGTGAGAGTGAGAGTGAGGATGGGAGAGAGAGGGTGAGAGTGACTGTGAGGATGGGAGAGAGAGTGTGAGAGTGAGAGTGATGATGGGAGAGAGAGTGTGAGCGTGAGAATGGGAGAGAGTGTGAGAGTGAGAGTGAGGATGGGAGAGAGAGTGTGAGAGTGAGAGTGAGGGTGGGAGGGAGAGAGTGTGAGAGTGAGGGTGAGGAAGGGAGAGAGTGTGTGAGTGAGAGTGAGGATGTGAGAGAGTGTGAGATTGAGAGTGAGTATGGGAGAGAGAAAGTGAGAGTGAGAATGGGAGAGAGAGTGTGTGAGTGAGAGTGAGTACAGGGGAGTGAGTGTGAGAGTGAGAGAAAGGATGGGGAGAGAGTGAGAGAGAGAGAGTAAGAATGGGAGGGAGTGTGAGAGTGAGAGTGTGAGTGAGGATGGGAGAGAGAGTCTGAGCGTGAGAATGGGAGAGAGTGTGAGAGTGAGAGAGAGGATGGGAGAGAGAGTGACAGAGTGAGAGTGAGGATGGGAGCGAGAGAGAGTGAGAGTGAGGGTGAGGATGGGAGAGAGTGTGTGAGTGAGAGTGAGGCTTGGAGACAGTGCGAGAGTGAGAGTGAGGACAGCGGAGTGAGTGTGAGAGTGAGAGAGTGGATGGGGAGAGAGTGTGAGAGTGAGAGTATGAATGGGGGGAGTGTGAGAGTGAGAGTGAGGATGGGAGAGAGAGTGTGAGAGTGAGAGTGAGGATGGGCGAGAGATTGTGAGAGTGAGAGTGAGGATGGGAGAGAGAAAGTGAGAGTGAGGATGGGAGAGAGAGTGTGTGAGTGAGAGTGAGGACAGCGGAGTGAGTCTGAGAGTGAGAGAGAGGATGGGGAGAGAGTGTGAGAGTGAGAGTAAGAATGGGAGGGAGTGTGAGAGTGAGAGTGAGGATGGGAGAGAGAGTGTGAGAGTGAGAGTGAGGATGGGTGAGAGATTGTGAGAGTGAGAGTGAGGAAGGGAGAGCGTGTGTGAGAGTGAGAGTGAGAATGGGAGTGTGTGTGGGAGTGAGGATGGGAGAGAGATTGTGAGAGTGAGAGTGGGAATGGGAGAGAGTGTGTGAGAGTGAGAGTGAGATTGTGAGTGAGTGAGGGAGTGAGGATGGGAGAGAGAGTGTGAGAGTGAGAAAAAGTTTGGAGAGAGAGTGTGAGAGTGAGAATGAGGTTGGGAGAGAGTGTGGGATTGAGAATGGGAGAGAGTGTGTGAGAGTGAGAGTGAGATTGTGAGTGAGTGTGGGAGTGAGGATGGGAGAGAGAGTGTGAGAGTGAGAATAAGTGTTGAGAGAGTGTGTGAGAGTGAGAATGAGGTTGGGAGAGAGTGTGGGATTGAGGATGGGAGAGAGTGTGTGAGGGTGAGAGTGAGAATGGGAGAGAGAGCGTGAGATTGAGAGTGAGGATGGGAGAGAGTGTAAGAGTGAAAGTGCAGATGGTTGAGAGAGTGTGAGAGTGAGAGTGAGAATGGGAGAGAGAGTGTGAGAGTGAGAGTGAGAGTGAGGATTGGAGAGAGAGTGTGACAATGAGTGTGAGGATGGGACAGAGTTTGTTAGTGAGAGTGAGGATTTGAGAGTGAGTCTGAGAGTGAGAGTGCGAATGGGAGAGAGTGTGAGAGCGAGAGAGAGAATGAGAATGGGAGAGAGAAAGTGAGAGAGAGAGTGACGATAGGGAGAGAGTGTGAGAGTGAGAGTGAGGATGGGGAGAGAGTGTGAGAGTGAGAGTGAGATTGTGAGTGAGTGTGGGAGTGAGGATGGGAGAGAGAGTGTGAGAGTGAGAGTGAGAGTGAGGATGGGTGAGAGAGTGTGAGAGTGTGAGAGAGTGTGAGAGTGAGAGTGAGAGTGAGGATGGGAAAGAGAGTGCGAGAGTGAGAATGAGAATGGGGAGGGAGTGTGAGAGTGAGCGTGAGATTGTGAGTGAGTGTGGGAGTGAGGATGGGAGAGAGAGTTTGAGAGTGAGAGTAAGGTTGGAGAGAGTGTATGAGAGTGAGAGTGAGGTTGGGAGAGAGTGTGGGATTGAGGATGGGAGAGAGTGTGAGAGTGTGAGTGGGAATGGGAGAGAATGTGTGAGAGTGAGAGTGAGGATGGGAGAGTGTGTGATGGTGATAGTGAGAATGGGAGAGAGAGCGTGAGATTGAGAGTGAGGATGGGAGAGAGTGTAAGAGTGAGAGTGCAGATGGTTGAGAGAGTGTGGGAGTGAGAGTTAGAATGGGAGAGAGAGTGTGAGAGGGAGAGTGCAGATGGTTGAGAGTGTGTGACAGTGAGAGTGAGATTGTGAGTGAGTGTGGGAGTGAGGATGGGAGAGAGAGTGTGAGAGTGAGAACAAGTTTGGAGAGAGAGTGTGAGAGTGAGAGTGAGGTTGGGAGAGAGTGTGGGAATGAGGATGGGAGAGAATGTGTGAGAGTGAGAGTGAGGATGGGAGAGAGTGTGTGAGGGTGTGAGTGAGAATGGGAGAGAGAGCGTGAGATTGACAGTGAGGATGGAAGAGAGTGTAAGAGTGAGAGTGCAGATGGTTGAGAGTGTGTGACAGTGAGAGTGAGATTGTGAGTGAGTGTGGGAGTGAGGATGGGAGAGAGAGTGTGAGAGTGAGAATAAGTTTGGAGAGAGAGTGTGAGAGTGAGAGTGAGGTTGGGAGAGAGTGTGGGATTGAGGATGGGAGAGAATGTGTGAGATTGACAGTGAGGATGGAAGAGAGTGTAAGAGTGAGAGTGCAGATGGTTGAGAGAGTGTGGGAGTGAGAGTGAGAATGGGAGAGAGAGTGTGAGAGTGAGAGTGAGAGTGAGGATTGGAGAGAGAGTGTGACAATGAGTGTGAGGATGGGACAGAGTTTGTGAGTGAGAGTGAGGATTTGAGAGTGAGTCTGAGAGTGAGAGTGCGAATGGGAGAGATTGTGAGAGCGAGAGAGAGAATGAGAATGGGAGAGAGAAAGTGAGAGAGAGAGAGTGACGATAGGGAGAGAGTGTGAGAGTGAGAGTGAGGATGGGAGAGAGTGTGTGAGTGAGAGTGAGGATAGGGGAGAGAGTGTGAGAGTCAGAGAGAGGATGGGGAGAGAATGTGAGAGTGAGAGTAAGAATGGAAGGGAGTGTGAGAGTGAGAGTGAGAGTGAGGATGGGAGAGGGTGTGAGAGTCAGAGTGAGGATGGGCGAGAGAGTGTGAGAGTGAGAGTGAGAGTGAGGATGGGTGAGAGAGTTTGAGAGTGTGAGAGTGAGGATGGGCGAGAGAGTGTGAGAGTGAGAGTGGAAATGGGAGAGAATGTGTGAGAGTGAGAGTGAGGATGGGAGAGAGTGTGTGATGGTGAGAGTGAGAATGGGAGAGAGAGCGTGAGATTGAGAGTGAGGATGGGAGAGAGTGTAAGAGTGAGAGTGCAGATGGTTGAGAGAGTGTGAGAGTGAGAGTGAGAATGGGAGAGAGAGTGAGAGAGTTAGAGTGAGGATTGGAGAGAGAGTGTGACAATGAGTGTGAGGATGGGAGAGAATGTGTGAGTGAGAGTGAGGATTTGAGAGTGAGTCTGAGAGTGAGAGTGCGAATGGGAGAGAGTGTGAGAGCGAGAGTGAGAATGAGAATGGGAGAGAGAAAGTGAGAGAGAGAGTGACGATAGGGAGAGCGTGTGAGAGTGAGAGTGAGGATGGGAGAGAGTGTGTGATGAGAGTGAGGATAGGGGAGAGAGTGTGAGAGTGAGAGAGGGGATGGGGAGAGAGTGTGAGAGTGAGAGTAAGAATGAAAGGGAGCGGGAGAGTGAGAGTGAGCGTGAGGATGGGAGAGGGGGTGAGAGACAGAGTGAGGATTGGCGAGAGAGTGTGAGAGTGAGAGTGAGAGTGAGGATGGGTGTGAGAGTGTGAGAGTGAGGATGGGCGAGAGTGTGTGAGAGTGAGAGTGAGAGTCAGGAGCGGTGAGAGAGTGCGAGAGTGAGAGTGAGGATGGGGAGGGAGTGTGAGAGTGAGAGTGAGCATGGGGAGAGAGTGTGAGAGTGAGACTGAGGATGGGAGAGAGAGTGTGAGAGTGAGAGTGAGAATGGGAGAGAGTGTGGGAGTGAGGATGGGAGAGAGAGTGTGTGAGTGAGAGTCAGAATGGGAGAGAGTGTGTGAGAGTGAGTGAGAATGGGAGGGAATGTGGGGATGAGACGGGAGAGAGAGTGTGAGAGTGAGAGTGAGGATGGGAGAGAGAGTGTGAGAGTAGAAGTGAGGATGGGAGAGAGTGTGAGAGTGAGAGTGAGGATGGGAGAGAGAGTGCGAGAGTGAGAGTGAGGATGGGGAGGGAGTGTGAGAGTGAGAGTGAGATTGTGTGTGAGTGTGGGAGTGACGATGGGAGAGAGAGTGTGAGAGTGAGAGTAAGGTTGGAGAGAGTGTGTGAGAGTGAGAGTGAGGTTGGGAGAGAGTGTGGGATTGAGGATGGGAGAGAGTGTGAGAGTGTGAGTGGGAATGGGAGAGAATGTGTGAGAGTGAGAGTGAGGATGGGAGAGTGTGTGATGGTGATAGTGAGAATGGGAGAGAGAGCGTGAGATTGAGAGTGAGGATGGGAGAGAGTGTAAGAGTGAGAGTGCAGATGGTTGAGAGAGTGTGAGAGTGAGAATGAGAATGGGAGAGAGAGTGAGAGAGTGAGAGTGAGGATTGGAGAGAGAGTGTGACAATGAGTGTGAGGATGGGACAGAGTTTGTGAGTGAGAGTGAGGATTTGAGAGTGAGTCTGAGAGTGAGAGTGCGAATGGGAGAGAGTGTGAGAGCGAGAGTGAGAATGAGAATGGGAGAGAGAAAGTGAGAGAGAGAGTGACGATAGGGAGAGCGTGTGAGAGTGAGAGTGAGGATGGGAGAGAGTGTGTGAGTGAGAGTGAGGATAGGGGAGAGAGTGTGAGAGTGAGAGAGGGGATGGGAAGAGAGTGTGAGAGTGAGAGTAAGAATGAAAGGGAGTGTGAGAGTGAGAGTGAGCGTGAGGATGGGTGAGGGGGTGAGAGACAGAGTGAGGATTGGCGAGAGAGTGTGAGAGTGAGAGTGAGAGTGAGAGTGAGAGTGAGGATGGGTGTGAGAGTGTGAGAGTGAGGATGGGCGAGTGTGTGTGAGAGTGAGAGTGAGAGTCAGGAGCGGTGAGAGAGTGCGAGAGTGAGAGTGAGGATGGGGAGGGAGTGTGAGAGTGAGAGTGAGAATGGGGGAGAGAGTGTGAGAGTGAGACTGAGGATGGGAGAGAGAGTGTGAGAGTGAGAGTGAGAATGGGAGAGAGTGTGGGAGTGAGGATGGGAGAGAGAGTGTGTGAGTGAGAGTCAGAATGGGAGAGAGTGTGTGAGAGTGAGTGAGAATGGGAGGGAATGTGGGGGTGAGGAAGGGAGAGAGAGTGTGAGAGTGAGAGTGAGGATGGGAGAGAGAGTGTGAGAGTAGAGGTGAGGATGGGAGAGAGTGTGAGAGTGACAGTGAGGATGGGAGAGAGTGTGAGAATGAGAATGCAGATGGGACAAAGTGTGTGAGTGAGAGTGAGGATTTGGGAGAGAGTGTGAGATTGAGAGTGAGAATGAGAATGGGAGAGAGAGTGTGCGACTGAGAGTGAGGATGGGAGAGAGTGTGAGAGTGAGAGTGAGGATAGGAGAGAGAGTGTGAGAGTGAGAGTAATAATGGGAGGGAGTGTGAGATTCAGAGTGAGAGTGAGGACGGGAGAGAGATTGTGAGAGTGAGAGTGATGATGTGCGAGAGAGTTTGGGAGTGAGAGTGAGAGTGATGATGGGAGTGAGTGTATGAGAGTGAGAGTGAGGATGGGAGAGAGTGTGTGAGTGAGAGTGAGGATAGGGGAGAGAGTCTGAGAGTGAGAGAGAGGATGGGAGAGACTGTGAGAGTGAGAGTAAGAATGGGAGGTAGTGTGAGTGTCAGAGTGAGAGTGAGGATGGGAGAGAGAGGTTGAGCGTGAGAGTGATGATGGGCGAGAGAGTGTGAGAGTGAGAGTGAGAGTGAGAGTGAGGATGAGAGAGAGTGTTTGAGAGTGAGAGTGAGAGTGAGGATGGGAGAGAGTGAGTGAGTGAGAGTGAGGATCGGGGAGAGAGAGTGAGAGTGAGAGAGAGGAAGGGGAGAGAGTGTGAGAGTGAGTGTCAGGATGGGAGAGAGAGTGTGAGAGTGAGGATGGGAGAGAGTGTGAGAGTGAGAGTGAGGATGGGAGGGAGAGAGAGTGTGAGATTGAGAATGGGAGAGAGATTGTGAGAGTGATAGTGAGGATGGGAGAGAGAGTGTGAGAGCGAGAGTGAGGATGGGAGAGATTGTGTGAGTGAGAGTGAGGATGGGAGAGAGTGTGAGAGTGAGAGTGAGGATGGGGAGAGAGTGTGAGTGTGTGAGTGAGGATGGGAGAGTGTATGTGAGTGAGAGTGAGGATAGTGGAGAGACTGTGAGAGTGAGAGTGAGGATTGGGGAGAGAGTGTGATCGTGAGAGTGAGGATGGGAGAGAGTGTGTGTTTGAAAGTGAGTATGGGGAGAGAGTGTGAGAGTGAGAGAGAGGATGGGGAGAGACTGTGAGAGTGAGAGTGAGAATGGGAGGGAGTGTGATAGTGAGAGTGAGGATTGGAGAGCGTGTGTGAGAGTGAGTGAGAATGGGAGGGAATGTGGGGGTGAGGAAGGGAGAGAGAGTGTGAGAGTGAGAGTGAGGATGGGAGAGAGAGTGTGAGAGTAAAAGTGAGGATGGGAGAGAGTGTGAGAGTGACAGTGAGGATGGGAGAGAGTGTGGGAGTGAGGATGGGAGAGAGAGTGTGTGAGTGAGAGTGATGATGTGCGAGAGAGTTTGGGAGTGAGAGTGAGAGTGATGATGGGAGTGAGTGTGTGAGAGTGAGAGTGAGGATGGGAGAGAGTGTGTGAGTGAGAGTGAGGATAGGGGAGAGAGTCTGAGAGTGAGAGAGAGGATGGGAGAGACTGTGAGAGTGAGAGTAAGAATGGGAGGTAGTGTGAGTGTCAGAGTGAGAGTGAGGATGGGAGAGAGAGTTTGAGCGTGAGAGTGATGATGGGCGAGATAGTGTGAGAGTGAGAGTGAGAGTGAGGATGAGAGAGAGTGTGTGAGAGTGAGAGTGAGAGTGAGGATGGGAGAGAGTGAGTGAGTGAGAGTGAGGATCGGGGAGAGAGAGTGAGAGGGAGAGAGAGGAAGGGGAGAGAGTGTGAGAGTGAGTGTGAGGATGGGAGAGAGAGTGTGAGAGTGAGGATGGGAGAGAGTGTGAGAGTGAGAGTGAGGATGGGAGGGAGAGAGAGTGTGATATTGAGGATGGGAGAGAGAGTGTGAGAGTGATAGTGAGGATGGGAGAGAGAGTGTGAGAGCGAGAGTGAGGATGGGAGAGATTGTGTGAGTGAGAGTGAGGATGGGAGAGAGTGTGAGAGTGAGAGTGAGGATGGGGAGAGAGTGTGAGTGTGTGAGTGAGGATGGGAGAGTGTATGTGAGTGAGAGTGAGGATAGTGGAGAGACTGTGAGAGTGAGAGTGAGGATTGGGGAGAGAGTGTGATAGTGAGAGTGAGGATGGGAGAGAGTGTGTGTTTGAAAGTGAGTATGGGGAGAGAGTGTGAGAGTGAGAGTGAGGATGGGGAGAGACTGTGAGAGTGAGAGTGAGAATGGGAGGGAGTGTGAGAGTGAGAGTGAGGATGGGAGAGAGAGTGTGAGAGTGAGAGTGAGGATGGGCGAGAGAGTGAGAGAGTGAGAGTGAGGATTGGAGAGCGTGTGTGAGAGTGAGTGAGAATGGGAGGGAATGTGGGGGTGAGGAAGGGAGAGAGAGTGTGAGAGTGAGAGTGAGGATGGGAGAGAGAGTGTGAGAGTAGAAGTGAGGATGGGAGAGAGTGTGAGAGTGACAGTGAGGATGGGAGCTAGTGTGGGAGTGAGGATGGCAGAGAGAGTGTATGAGTGAGAGTCAGAATGGGAGAGAGTGTGTGAGAGTGAGTGAGAATGGGAGGGATGTGGGGGTGAGGAAGGGAGAGAGAGTGTGAGAGTGAGAGTGAGGATGGGAGAGAGAGTGTGAGAGTAGAAGTGAGGATGGGAGAGAGTGTGAGAATGAGAATGCAGATGGGACAAAGTGTGTGAGTGAGAGTGAGGATTTGGGAGAGAGTGTGAGATTGAGAGTGAGAATGAGAATGGGAGAGAGAGTGTGCGACTGAGAGTGAGGATGGGAGAGAGTGTGAGAGTGAGAGTGAGGATAGGAGAGAGAGTGTGAGAGTGAGAGTAATAATGGGAGGGAGTGTGAGATTCAGAGTGAGAGTGAGGACGGGAGAGAGATTGTGAGAGTGAGAGTGATGATGTGCGAGAGAGTTTGAGAGTGAGAGTGAGAGTGATGATGGGAGTGAGTGTGTGAGAGTGAGAGTGAGGATGGGAGAGAGTGTGTGAGTGAGAGTGAGGATAGGGGAGAGAGTCTGAGAGTGAGAGAGAGGATGGGAGAGACTGTGAGAGTGAGAGTAAGAATGGGAGGTAGTGTGAGTGTCAGAGTGAGAGTGAGGATGGGAGGGAGAGTTTGAGCGTGAGAGTGATGATGGGCGAGAGAGTGTGAGAGTGAGAGTGAGGATGAGAGAGAGTGTGTGAGAGCGAGAGTGAGAGTGAGGATGGGAGAGAGTGAGTGAGTGAGAGTGAGGATCGGGGAGAGAGAGTGAGAGTGAGAGAGAGGAAGGGGAGAGAGTGTGAGAGTGAGTGTAAGAATGGGAGAGAGTGTGAGAGTAAGAGTGAGAGAGAGGATGGGAGAGAGTGTGCGAGAGTGAGAGTGAGAGTGAGGATGGGTGAGAGAGTTTGAGGTTGAGAGTGAGGATGGGCGAGAGAGTGTGCGAATGAGGATGGGAGAGAGTGTGTGAGAGTGACAGTGAGGATGAGAGAGAGTGTGAGAGTGAGAGTGAGAATGGGAGAGAGTGAGGGAGTGATGATGCGAGAGAGAGTGTGAGAGTGAGAGTGCGAATGGGAGAGAGTGTGAGTGTGACAGTGAGGATGGGAGAGAGAGTGTGAGAGTGAGAGTGAGGATGGGAGAGAGTGTGAGAGTGAGAATGGGGGAGTATGTGTGAGACTGAGAGTGCGAACGGGAGAGTGTGTGTGAGTGTAAGAGTGAGGATGGGAGAGGGTGTGAGAGTGAGAGTGAGGATGGGGGAGCAGTGTGAGAGTGAGAGTGAGGATGGGAGAGAGCGTGAGAGTGACAGTGAGGATGGGAGAGAGAGTGTGAGAGTGAGAGTGAGAATGAGAATGGGAGAGAGTGTGGGAGTGGGGATGCGAGAGAGAGTGTGAGAGTGAGAGTGCGGATGGGAGCGAGAGTGTGAGTGAGAGTGACGATGGTATAGAGAGCGTGAGAGTGAGAGTGCGAATGGGAGAGAGTGTGTGAGTGAGAGTGAGGATGGGAGAGAGTTTGAGAGTGAGGATCGCGGAGAGAGTGTGAGAGTGAGAGTGCGGATGGGAGAGAGAGTGAGAGTGAGAGTGAGGATAGGTGAGAGAGTCTGAGAGTGAGAGAGAGGATGGGAGACACTGGGAGAGTGAGAGTAAGAATGGGAGGTAGTTTGAGTGTCAGAGTGAGAGTGAGGATGGGAGAGAGAGTTTGAGCGTGAGAGTGATGATGGGCGAGAGAGTGTGAGAGTGAGAGTGAGAGTGAGGATGAGAGAGAGTGTGTGAGAGTGAGAGTGAGAGTGAGGATGGGAGAGAGTGAGTGAGTGAGAGTGAGGATCGGGGAGAGAGAGTGAGAGTGAGAGAGAGGAAGGGGAGTGAGTGTAAGAGTGAGTGTGAGGATGGGAGGTGGAGTGTGAGAGTGAGGATGGGAGAGAGTGTGAGAGTGAGAGTGAGGATGGGAGAGAGAGTGTGAGATTGAGGATGGGAGAGAGAGTGTGAGAGTGATAGTGAGGATGGGAGAGAGAGTGTGAGAGCGAGAGTGAGGATGGGAGAGAGTGTGAGAGTGAGAGTGAGGATGGGGAGAGAGTGTGAGTGTGTGAGTGAGGATGGGAGAGTGTATGTGAGTGAGAGTGAGGATAGTGGAGAGACTGTGAGAGTGAGAGTGAGGATTGGGGAGAGAGTGTGATAGTGAGAGTGAGGATGGGAGAGAGTGTGTGTTTGAAAGTGAGTATGGGGAGAGAGTGTGAGAGTGAGAGAGAGGATGGGGAGAGACTGTGAGAGTGAGAGTGAGAATGGGAGGGAGTGTGAGAGTGAGAGTGAGGATGGGAGAGAGAGAGTGTGAGATTGAGAGTGAGGATGGGCGAGAGAGTGTGAGAGTGAGAGTGAGGATTGGAGAGCGTGTGTGAGAGTGAGTGAGAATGGGAGGGAATGTGGGGGTGAGGAAGGGAGAGAGAGTGTGAGAGTGAGAGTGAGGATGGGAGAGAGAGTGTGAGAGTAGAAGTGAGGATGGGAGAGAGTCTGAGAGTGACAGTGAGGATGGGAGAGAGTGTGGGAGTGAGGATTGGAGAGAGAGTGTGTGAGTGAGAGTCAGAATGGGAGAGAGTGTGTGAGAGTGAGTGAGAATGGGAGGGAATGTGGGGGTGAGGAAGGGAGAGAGAGCGTGAGAGTGACAGTGAGGATGGGAGAGAGAGTGTGAGAGTGAGAGTGAGAATGAGAATGGGAGAGAGTGTGGGAGTGGGGATGCGAGAGAGAGTGTGAGAGTGAGAGTGCGGATGGGAGCGAGAGTGTGAGTGAGAGTGACGATGGTATAGAGAGCGTGAGAGTGAGAGTGCGAATGGGAGAGAGTGTGTGAGTGAGAGTGAGGATGGGAGAGAGTTTGAGAGTGAGGATCGCGGAGAGAGTGTGAGAGTGAGAGTGCGGATGGGAGAGAGAGTGAGAGTGAGAGTGAGGATAGGTGAGAGAGTCTGAGAGTGAGAGAGAGGATGGGAGAGACTGGGAGAGTGAGAGTAAGAATGGGAGGTAGTTTGAGTGTCAGAGTGAGAGTGAGGATGGGAGAGAGAGTTTGAGCGTGAGAGTGATGATGGGCGAGAGAGTGTGAAGTGAGAGTGAGAGTGAGGATGAGAGAGAGTGTGTGAGAGTGAGAGTGAGAGTGAGGATGGGAGAGAGTGAGTGAGTGAGAGTGAGGATCGGGGAGAGAGAGTGAGAGTGAGAGAGAGGAAGGGGAGAGAGTGTAAGAGTGAGTGTGAGGATGGGAGAGAGAGTGTGAGAGTGAGGATGGGAGAGAGTGTGAGAGTGAGAGTGAGGATGGGAGAGAGAGTGTGAGATTGAGGATGGGAGAGAGAGTGTGAGAGTGATAGTGAGGATGGGAGAGAGAGTGTGAGAGCGAGAGTGAGGATGGGAGAGAGTGTGAGAGTGAGAGTGAGGATGGGGAGAGAGTGTGAGTGTGTGAGTGAGGATGGGAGAGTGTATGTGAGTGAGAGTGAGGATAGTGGAGAGACTGTGAGAGTGAAAGTGAGGATTGGGGAGAGAGTGTGATAGTGAGAGTGAGGATGGGAGAGAGTGTGTGTTTGAAAGTGAGTATGGGGAGAGAGTGTGAGAGTGAGAGAGAGGATGGGGAGAGACTGTGAGAGTGAGAGTGAGAATGGGAGGGAGTGTGAGAGTGAGAGTGAGGATGGGAGAGAGAGAGTGTGAGAGTGAAGGTGAGGATGGGCGAGAGAGTGTGAGAGTGAGAGTGAGGATTGGAGAGCGTGTGTGAGAGTGAGTGAGAATGGGAGGGAATTTGGGGGTGAGGAAGGGAGAGAGAGTGTGAAAGTGAGAGTGAGGATGGGAGAGAGAGTGTGAGAGTAGAAGTGAGGATGGGAGAGAGTGTGAGAGTGACAGTGAGGATGGGAGAGAGTGTGGGAGTGAGGATGGGAGAGAGAGTGTGTGAGTGAGAGTCAGAATGGGAGAGAGTGTGTGAGAGTGAGTGAGAATGGGAGGGAATGTGGGGGTGAGGAAGGGAGAGAGAGTGTAAGAGTGAGAGTGAGGATGGGAGAGAGAGTGTGAGAGTAGAAGTGCGAATGGGACAGAGTGTGTGCGTGAGAGTGAGGATGGGAGAGAGTTTGAGAGTGAGGATCGCGGAGAGAGTGTGAGAGTGAGAGTGCGGATGGGAGAGAGAGTGAGAGTGAGAGTGAGGATAGGGGAGAGAGTCTGAGAGTGAGAGAGAGGATGGGAGAGACTGTGAGAGTGAGAGTAAGAATGGGAGGTAGTTTGAGTGTCAGAGTGAGAGTGAGGATGGGAGAGAGAGTTTAGCGTGAGAGTGATGATGGGCGAGAGAGTGTGAGAGTGAGAGTGAGAGTGAGGATGAGAGAGAGTGTGTGAGAGTGAGAGTGAGAGTGAGAGTGAGGATGGGAGAGAGTGAGTGAGTGAGAGTGAGGATCGGGGAGAGAGAGTGAGAGTGAGAGAGAGGAAGGGGAGAGAGTGTGAGAGTGAGTGTGAGGATGGGAGAGAGAGTGTGAGAGTGAGGATGGGAGAGAGTGTGAGAGTGAGAGTGAGGATGGGAGAGAGAGTGTGAGATTGAGGATGGGAGAGAGAGTGTGAGAGTGATAGTGAGGATGGGAGAGAGAGTGTGAGAGCGAGAGTGAGGATGGGAGAGATTGTGTGAGTGAGAGTGAGGATGGGAGAGAGTGTGAGAGTGAGAGTGAGGATGGGGAGAGAGTGTGAGTGTGTGAGTGAGGATGGGAGAGTGTATGTGAGTGAGAGTGAGGATAGTGGAGAGACTGTGAGAGTGAGAGTGAGGATTGGGGAGAGAGTGTGATAGTGAGAGTGAGGATGGGAGGGAGTGTGAGAGTGAGAGTGAGGATGGGAGAGAGAGAGTGTGAGAGTGAGAGTGAGGATGGGCGAGAGAGTGTGAGAGTGAGAGTGAGGATTGGAGAGCGTGTGTGAGAGTGAGTGAGAATGGGAGGGAATGTGGGGGTGAGGAAGGGAGAGAGAGTTTGAGAGTGAGAGTGAGGATGGGAGAGAGAGTGTGAGAGTAGAAGTGAGGACGGGAGAGAGTGTGAGAGTGACAGTGAGGATGGGAGAGAGTGTGGGAGTGAGGATGGGAGAGAGAGTGTGTGCGTGAGAGTCAGAATGGGAGAGAGTGTGTGAGAGTGAGTGAGAATGGGAGTGAATGTGGGGGTGAGGAAGGGAGAGAGAGTGTGAGAGTGAGAGTGAGGATGGGAGAGAGAGTGTAAGAGTAGAAGTGAGGATGGGAGAGAGTGTGAGAGTTACAGTGAGGATGGGAGAGAGTGTGGGAGTGAGGATGGGAGAGAGAGTGTGTGAGTGAGAGTCAGAATGGGAGAGAGTGTGTGAGAGTGAGTGAGAATGGGAGGGAATGTGGGGGTGAGGAAGGGAGAGAGAGTGTGAGAGTGAGAGTGAGGATGGGAGAGAGAGTGTGAGAGTAGAAGTGAGGATGGGAGAGAGTGTGAGAGTGACAGTGAGGATGGGAGAGAGTGTGAGAATGAGAATGCAGATGGGACAAAGTGTGTGAGTGAGAGTGAGGATTTGGGAGAGAGTGTGAGATTGAGAGTGAGAATGAGAATGGGAGAGAGAGTGTGCGACTGAGAGTGAGGATGGGAGAGAGTGTGAGAGTGAGAGTGAGGATAGGAGAGAGAGTGTGAGAGTGAGAGTAATAATGGGAGGGAGTGTGAGATTCAGAGTGAGAGTGAGGACGGGAGAGAGATTGTGAGAGTGAGAGTGATGATGTGCGAGAGAGTTTGAGAGTGAGAGTGAGAGTGATGATGGGAGTGAGTGTGTGAGAGTGAGAGTGAGAGTGAGGATGGGAGAGAGTGTGTGAGTGAGAGTGAGGATAGGGGAGAGAGTCTGAGAGTGAGAGAGAGGATGGGAGAGACTGTGAGAGTGAGAGTAAGAATGGGAGGTAGTGTGAGTGTCAGAGTGAGAGTGAGGATGGGAGAGAGAGTTTGAGCGTGAGAGTGATGATGGGCGAGAGAGTGTGAGAGTGAGAGTGAGGATGAGAGAGAGTGTGTGAGAGTGAGAGTGAGAGTGAGGATGGGAGAGAGTGAGTGAGTGAGAGTGAGGATCGGGGAGAGAGAGTGAGAGTGAGAGAGAGGAAGGGGAGAGAGTGTGAGAGTGAGTGTAAGAATGGGAGAGAGTGTGAGAGTAAGAGTGAGAGAGAGGATGGGAGAGAGTGTGCGAGAGTGAGAGTGAGAGTGAGGATGGGTGAGAGAGTTTGAGGTTGAGAGTGAGGATGGGCGAGAGAGTGTGCGAATGAGGATGGGAGAGAGTGTGTGAGAGTGACAGTGAGGATGAGAGAGAGTGTGAGAGTGAGAGTGAGAATGGGAGAGAGTGAGGGAGTGATGATGCGAGAGAGAGTGTGAGAGTGAGAGTGCGAATGGGAGAGAGTGTGAGAGTGACAGTGAGGATGGGAGAGAGAGTGTGAGAGTGAGAGTGAGGATGGGAGAGAGTGTGAGAGTGAGAATGGGGGAGTAAGTGTGAGACTGAGAGTGCGAACGGGAGAGTGTGTGTGAGTGTAAGAGTGAGGATGGGAGAGGGTGTGAGAGTGAGAGTGAGGATGGGGGAGCAGTGTGAGAGTGAGAGTGAGGATGGGAGAGAGCGTGAGAGTGACAGTGAGGATGGGAGAGAGAGTGTGAGAGTGAGATTGAGAATGAGAATGGGAGAGAGTGTGGGAGTGGGGATGCGAGAGAGAGTGTGAGAGTGAGAGTGCGGAGGGGAGCGAGAGTGTGAGAGTGAGAGTGACGATGGTATAGAGAGCGTGAGAGTGAGAGTGCGAATGGGAGAGAGTGTGTGAGTGAGAGTGAGGATGGGAGAGAGTTTGAGAGTGAGGATCGTGGAGCGAGTGTGAGAGTGAGAGTGCGGATGGGAGAGAGAGTGAGAGTGAGAGTGAGGATAGGGGAGAGAGTCTGAGAGTGAGAGAGAGGATGGGAGAGACTGTGAGAGTGAGAGTAAGAATGGGAGGTAGTTTGAGTGTCAGAGTGAGAGTGAGGATGGGAGAGAGAGTTTGAGCGTGAGAGTGATGATGGGCGAGAGAGTGTGAAGTGAGAGTGAGAGTGAGGATGAGAGAGAGTGTGTGAGAGTGAGAGTGAGAGTGAGGATGGGAGAGAGTGAGTGAGTGAGAGTGAGGATCGGGGAGAGAGAGTGAGAGTGAGAGAGAGGAAGGGGAGAGAGTGTGAGAGTGAGTGTGAGGATGGGAGAGAGAGTGTGAGAGTGAGGATGGGAGAGAGTGTGAGAGTGAGAGTGAGGATGGGAGAGAGAGTGTGAGGTTGAGGATGGGAGAGAGAGTGTGAGAGTGAGAGTGAGGATGGGAGAGAGAGTGTGAGATTGAGGATGGGAGAGAGAGTGTGAGAGTGATAGTGAGGATGGGAGAGAGAGAGTGTGAGAGCGAGAGTGAGGATGGGAGAGATTGTGTGAGTGAGAGTGAGGATGGGAGAGAGTGTGAGAGTGAGAGTGAGGATGGGGAGAGAGTGTGAGTGTGTGAGTGAGGATGGGAGAGTGTATGTGAGTGAGAGTGAGGATAGTGGAGAGACTGTGAGAGTGAGAGTGAGGATTGGGGAGAGAGTGTGATAGTGAGAGTGAGGATGGGAGGGAGTGTGAGAGTGAGAGTGAGGATGGGAGAGAGAGAGTGTGAGAGTGAGAGTGAGGATGGGCGAGAGAGTGTGAGAGTGAGAGTGAGGATTGGAGAGCGTGTGTGAGAGTGAGTGAGAATGGGAGGGAATGTGGGGGTGAGGAAGGGAGAGAGAGTGTGAGAGTGAGAGTGAGGATGGGAGAGATAGTGTGAGAGTAGAAGTGAGGACGGGAGAGAGTGTGAGAGTGACAGTGAGGATGGGAGAGAGTGTGGGAGTGAGGATGGGAGAGAGAGTGTGTGAGTGAGAGTCAGAATGGGAGAGAGTGTGTGAGAGTGAGTGAGAATGGGAGTGAATGTGGGGGTGAGGAACGGAGAGAGAGTGTGAGAGTGAGAGTGAGGATGGGAGAGAGAGTGTAAGAGTAGAAGTGAGGATGGGAGAGAGTGTGAGAGTTACAGTGAGGATGGGAGAGAGTGTGGGAGTGAGGATGGGAGAGAGAGTGTGTGAGTGAGAGTCAGAATGGGAGAGAGTGTGTGAGAGTGAGTGAGAATGGGAGGGAATGTGGGGGTGAGGAAGGGAGAGAGAGTGTGAGAGTGAGAGTGAGGATGGGAGAGAGAGTGTGAGAGTAGAAGTGAGGATGGGAGAGAGTGTGAGAGTGACAGTGAGGATGGGAGAGAGTGTGAGAATGAGAATGCAGATGGGACAAAGTGTGTGAGTGAGAGTGAGGATTTGGGAGAGAGTGTGAGATTGAGAGTGAGAATGAGAATGGGAGAGAGAGTGTGCGACTGAGAGTGAGGATGGGAGAGAGTGTGAGAGTGAGAGTGAGGATAGGAGAGAGAGTGTGAGAGTGAGAGTAATAATGGGAGGGAGTGTGAGATTCAGAGTGAGAGTGAGGACGGGAGAGAGATTGTGAGAGTGAGAGTGATGATGTGCGAGAGAGTTTGAGAGTGAGAGTGAGAGTGATGATGGGAGTGAGTGTGTGAGAGTGAGAGTGAGAGTGAGGATGGGAGAGAGTGTGTGAGTGAGAGTGAGGATAGGGGAGAGAGTCTGAGAGTGAGAGAGAGGATGGGAGAGACTGTGAGAGTGAGAGTAAGAATGGGAGGTAGTGTGAGTGTCAGAGTGAGAGTGAGGATGGGAGAGAGAGTTTGAGCGTGAGAGTGATGATGGGCGAGAGAGTGTGAGAGTGAGAGTGAGGATGAGAGAGAGTGTGTGAGAGTGAGAGTGAGAGTGAGGATGGGAGAGAGTGAGTGAGTGAGAGTGAGGATCGGGGAGAGAGAGTGAGAGTGAGAGAGAGGAAGGGGAGAGAGTGTGAGAGTGAGTGTAAGAATGGGAGAGAGTGTGAGAGTAAGAGTGAGAGAGAGGATGGGAGAGAGTGTGCGAGAGTGAGAGTGAGAGTGAGGATGGGTGAGAGAGTTTGAGGTTGAGAGTGAGGATGGGCGAGAGAGTGTGCGAATGAGGATGGGAGAGAGTGTGTGAGAGTGACAGTGAGGATGAGAGAGAGTGTGAGAGTGAGAGTGAGAATGGGAGAGAGTGAGGGAGTGATGATGCGAGAGAGAGTGTGAGAGTGAGAGTGCGAATGGGAGAGAGTGTGAGAGTGACAGTGAGGATGGGAGAGAGAGTGTGAGAGTGAGAGTGAGGATGGGAGAGAGTGTGAGAGTGAGAATGGGGGAGTAAGTGTGAGACTGAGAGTGCGAACGGGAGAGTGTGTGTGAGTGTAAGAGTGAGGATGGGAGAGGGTGTGAGAGTGAGAGTGAGGATGGGGGAGCAGTGTGAGAGTGAGAGTGAGGATGGGAGAGAGCGTGAGAGTGACAGTGAGGATGGGAGAGAGAGTGTGAGAGTGAGAGTGAGAATGAGAATGGGAGAAAGTGTGGGAGTGGGGATGCGAGAGAGAGTGTGAGAGTGAGAGTGCGGATGGGAGCGAGAGTGTGAGAGTGAGAGTGACGATGGTATAGAGAGCGTGAGAGTGAGAGTGCGAATGGGAGAGAGTGTGTGAGTGAGAGTGAGGATGGGAGAGAGTTTGAGAGTGAGGATCGTGGAGCGAGTGTGAGAGTGAGAGTGCGGATGGGAGAGAGAGTGAGAGTGAGAGTGAGGATAGGGGAGAGAGTCTGAGAGTGAGAGAGAGGATGGGAGAGACTGTGAGAGTGAGAGTAAGAATGGGAGGTAGTTTGAGTGTCAGAGTGAGAGTGAGGATGGGAGAGAGAGTTTGAGCGTGAGAGTGATGATGGGCGAGAGAGTGTGAGAGTGAGAGTGAGAGTGAGGATGAGAGAGAGTGTGTGAGAGTGAGAGTGAGAGTGAGGATGGGAGAGAGTGAGTGAGTGAGAGTGAGGATCGGGGAGAGAGAGTGAGAGTGAGAGAGAGGAAGGGGAGAGAGTGTGAGAGTGAGTGTGAGGATGGGAGAGAGAGTGTGAGAGTGAGGATGGGAGAGAGTGTGAGAGTGAGAGTGAGGATGGGAGAGAGAGTGTGAGGTTGAGGATGGGAGAGAGAGTGTGAGAGTGATAGTGAGGATGGGAGAGAGAGTGTGAGAGCGAGAGTGAGGATGGGAGAGATTGTGTGAGCGAGAGTGAGGATGGGAGAGAGTGTGAGAGTGAGAGTGATGATGGGGAGAGAGTGTGAGTGTGTGAGTGAGGATGGGAGAGTGTATGTGAGTGAGAGTGAGGATAGTGGAGATACTGTGAGATTGAGAGTGAGGATTGGGGAGAGAGTGTGATAGTGAGAGTGAGGATGGGAGAGAGTGTGTGTTTGAAAGTGAGTATGGGGAGAGAGTGTGAGAGTGAGAGAGAGGATGGGGAGAGACTGTGAGAGTGAGAGTGAGAATGGGAGGGAGTGTGAGAGTGAGAGTGAGGATGGGAGAGAGAGAGTGTGAGAGTGAGAGCGAGGATGGGCGAGAGAGTGTGAGAGTGTGAGAGTGAGAGTGAGGATTGGAGAGCGTGTGTGAGAGTGAGTGAGAATGGGAGGGAATGTGGGGGTGAGGAACGGAGAGAGAGTGTGAGAGTGAGAGTGAGGA
Source organism: Chiloscyllium plagiosum (assembly GCF_037043375.1). Lineage (NCBI taxonomy): Eukaryota > Metazoa > Chordata > Chondrichthyes > Orectolobiformes > Hemiscylliidae > Chiloscyllium > Chiloscyllium plagiosum. Next base: position 28,067,745 of record NW_028270180.1, read on the forward strand.
TGGGAGAAAGAGTGTGAGAGTAGAAGTGAGGATGGGAGAGAGTGTGAGAGTGACAGTGAGAATGGGAGAGAGTGTGGGAGTGAGGATGGGAGAGAGAGTGTGTGAGTGAGAGTCAGAATGGGAGAGAGTGTGTGAGAGTGAGTGAGAATGGGAGGGAATGTGGGGGTGAGGAAGGGAGAGAGAGTGTGAGAGTGAGAGTGAGGAGGGGAGAGAGAGTGTGAGAGTAGAAGTGCGAATGGGAGAGAGTGTGTGAGTGAGAGTGAGGATGGGAGAGAGTTTGAGAGTGAGGATCGCGGAGAGAGTGTGAGAGTGAGAGTCCGGATGGGAGAGAGAGTGAGAGTGAGAGTGAGGATAGGGGAGAGAGTCTGAGAGTGAGAGAGAGGATGGGAGAGACTGTGAGAGTGAGAGTAAGAATGGGAGGTAGTTTGAGTGTCAGAGTGAGAGTGAGGATGGGAGAGAGAGTTTGAGCGTGAGAGTGATGATGGGCGAGAGAGTGTGAGAGTGAGAGTGAGAGTGAGGATGAGAGAGAGTGTGTGAGAGTGAGAGTGAGAGTGAGGATGGGAGAGAGTGAGTGAGTGAGAGTGAGGATCGGGGAGAGAGAGTGAGAGTGAGAGAGAGGAAGTGGAGAGAGTGTGAGAGTGAGTGTGAGGATGGGAGAGAGAGTGTGAGAGTGAGGATGGGAGAGAGTGTGAGAGTGAGAGTGAGGATGGGAGAGAGAGTGTGAGGTTGAGGATGGGAGAGAGTGTGTGAGAGTGATAGTGAGGATGGGAGAGAGAGTGTGAGAGCGAGAGTGAGGATGGGAGAGATTGTGTGAGTGAGAGTGAGGATGGGAGAGAGTGTGAGAGTGAGAGTGAGGATGGGGAGAGAGTGTGAGTGTGTGAGTGAGGATGGGAGAGTGTATGTGAGTGAGAGTGAGGATAGTGGAGATACTGTGAGATTGAGAGTGAGGATTGGGGAGAGAGTGTGATAGTGAGAGTGAGGATGGGAGAGAGTATGTGTTTGAAAGTGAGTATGGGGAGAGAGTGTGAGAGTGAGAGAGAGGATGGGGAGAGACTGTGAGAGTGAGAGTGAGAATGGGAGGGAGTGTGAGAGTGAGAGTGAGGATGGGAGAGAGAGAGTGTGTGAGTGAGAGTGAGGATGGGCGAGAGAGTGTGAGAGTGAGAGTGAGGATTGGAGAGCGTGTGTGAGAGTGAGTGAGAATGGGAGGGAATGTGGGGGTGAGGAAGGGAGAGAGAGTGTGAGAGTGAGAGTGAGGATGGGAGAGAGAGTGTGAGAGTAGAAGTGAGGACGGGAGAGAGTGTGAGAGTGACAGTGAGGATGGGAGAGAGTGTGGGAGTGAGGATGGGAGAGAGAGTGTGTGAGTGAGAGTCAGAATGGGAGAGAGTGTGTGAGAGTGAGTGAGAATGGGAGGGAATGTGGGGGTGAGGAAGGGAGAGAGAGTGTGAGAGTGAGAGTGAGGATGGGAGAGAGAGTGTGAGAGTAGAAGTGAGGATGTGAGAGAGTGTGAGAGTGACAGTGAGGATGGGAGAGAGTGTGGGAGTGAGGATGGGAGAGAGAGTGTGTGAGTGAGAGTCAGAATGGGAGAGAGTGTGTGAGAGTGAGTGAGAATGGGAGGGAATGTGGTGGTGAGGAAGGGAGAGAGAGTGTGAGAGTGAGAGTGAGGATGGGAGAGAGAGTGTGAGAGTAGAAGTGAGAATGGGAGAGAGTGTGAGAGTGACAGTGAGGATGGGAGAGAGTGTGAGAATGAGAATGCAGATGGGACAAAGTGTGTGAGTGAGAGTGAGGATTTGGGAGAGAGTGTGAGATTGAGAGTGAGAATGAGAATGGGAGAGAGAGTGTGCGACTGAGAGTGAGGATGGGAGAGAGTGTGAGAGTGAGAGTGAGGATAGGAGAGAGAGTGTGAGAGTGAGAGTAATAATGGGAGGGAGTGTGAGATTCAGAGTGAGAGTGAGGACGGGAGAGAGATTGTGAGAGTGAGAGTGATGATGTGCGAGAGAGTTTGAGAGTGAGAGTGAGAGTGATGATGGGAGTGAGTGTGTGAGAGTGAGAGTGAGAGTGAGGATGGGAGAGAGTGTGTGAGTGAGAGTGAGGATAGGGGAGAGAGTCTGAGAGTGAGAGAGAGGATGGGAGAGACTGTGAGAGTGAGAGTAAGAATGGGAGGTAGTGTGAGTGTCAGAGTGAGAGTGAGGATGGGAGAGAGAGTTTGAGCGTGAGAGTGATGATGGGCGAGAGAGTGTGAGAGTGAGAGTGAGGATGAGAGAGAGTGTGTGAGAGTGAGAGTGAGAGTGAGGATGGGAGAGAGTGAGTGAGTGAGAGTGAGGATCGGGGAGAGAGAGTGAGAGTGAGAGAGAGGAAGGGGAGAGAGTGTGAGAGTGAGTGTAAGAATGGGAGAGAGTGTGAGAGTAAGAGTGAGAGAGAGGATGGGAGAGAGTGTGCGAGAGTGAGAGTGAGAGTGAGGATGGGTGAGAGAGTTTGAGGTTGAGAGTGAGGATGGGCGAGAGAGTGTGTGAATGAGGATGGGAGAGAGTGTGTGAGAGTGACAGTGAGGATGAGAGAGAGTGTGAGAGTGAGAGTGAGAATGGGAGAGAGTGAGGGAGTGATGATGCGAGAGAGAGTGTGAGAGTGAGAGTGCGAATGGGAGAGAGTGTGAGAGTGACAGTGAGGATGGGAGAGAGAGTGTGAGAGTGAGAGTGAGGATGGGAGAGAGTGTGAGAGTGAGAATGGGGGAGTATGTGTGAGACTGAGAGTGCGAACGGGAGAGTGTGTGTGAGTGTAAGAGTGAGGATGGGAGAGGGTGTGAGAGTGAGAGTGAGGATGGGGAGCAGTGTGAGAGTGAGAGTGAGGATGGGAGAGAGCGTGAGAGTGACAGTGAGGATGGGAGAGAGAGTGTGAGAGTGAGAGTGAGAATGAGAATGGGAGAGAGTGTGGGAGTGGGGATGCGAGAGAGAGTGTGAGAGTGAGAGTGCGGATGGGAGCGAGAGTGTGAGAGTGAGAGTGACGATGGTATAGAGAGCGTGAGAGTGAGAGTGCGAATGGGAGAGAGTGTGTGAGTGAGAGTGAGGATGGGAGAGAGTTTGAGAGTGAGGATCGTGGAGCGAGTGTGAGAGTGAGAGTGCGGATGGGAGAGAGAGTGAGAGTGAGAGTGAGGATAGGGGAGAGAGTCTGAGAGTGAGAGAGAGGATGGGAGAGACTGTGAGAGTGAGAGTAAGAATGGGAGGTAGTTTGAGTGTCAGAGTGAGAGTGAGGATGGGAGAGAGAGTTTGAGCGTGAGAGTGATGATGGGCGAGAGAGTGTGAGAGTGAGAGTGAGAGTGAGGATGAGAGAGAGTGTGTGAGAGTGAGAGTGAGAGTGAGGATGGGAGAGAGTGAGTGAGTGAGAGTGAGGATCGGGGAGAGAGAGTGAGAGTGAGAGAGAGGAAGGGGAGAGAGTGTGAGAGTGAGTGTGAGGATGGGAGAGAGAGTGTGAGAGTGAGGATGGGAGAGAGTGTGAGAGTGAGAGTGAGGATGGGAGAGAGAGTGTGAGGTTGAGGATGGGAGAGAGAGTGTGAGAGTGATAGTGAGGATGGGAGAGAGAGTGTGAGAGCGAGAGTGAGGATGGGAGAGATTGTGTGAGTGAGAGTGAGGATGGGAGAGAGTGTGAGAGTGAGAGTGAGGATGGGGAGAGAGTGTGAGTGTGTGAGTGAGGATGGGAGAGTGTATGTGAGTGAGAGTGAGGATAGTGGAGATACTGTGAGATTGAGAGTGAGGATTGGGGAGAGAGTGTGATAGTGAGAGTGAGGATGGGAGAGAGTGTGTGTTTGAAAGTGAGTATGGGGAGAGAGTGTGAGAGTGAGAGAGAGGATGGGGAGAGACAGTGAGAGTGAGAGTGAGAATGGGAGGGAGTGTGAGAGTGAGAGTGAGGATGGGAGAGAGAGAGTGTGAGAGTGAGAGCGAGGATGGGCGAGAGAGTGTGAGAGTGTGAGAGTGAGAGTGAGGATTGGAGAGCGTGTGTGAGAGTGAGTGAGAATGGGAGGGAATGTGGGGGTGAGGAACGGAGAGAGAGTGTGAGAGTGAGAGTGAGGATGGGAGAGAGAGTGTGAGAGTAGAAGTGAGGATGGGAGAGAGTGTGAGAGTGACAGTGAGAATGGGAGAGAGTGTGGGAGTGAGGATGGGAGAGAGAGTGTGTGAGTGAGAGTCAGAATGGGAGAGAGTGTGTGAGAGTGAGTGAGAATGGGAGGGAATGTGGGGGTGAGGAAGGGAGAGAGAGTGTGAGAGTGAGAGTGAGGATGGGAGAGAGAGTGTGAGAGTAGAAGTGCGAATGGGAGAGAGTGTGTGAGTGAGAGTGAGGATGGGAGAGAGTTTGAGAGTGAGGATCGCGTAGAGAGTGTGAGAGTGAGAGTCCGGATGGGAGAGAGAGTGAGAGTGAGAGTGAGGATAGGGGAGAGAGTCTGAGAGTGAGAGAGAGGATGGGAGAGACTGTGAGAGTGAGAGTAAGAATGGGAGGTAGTTTGAGTGTCAGAGTGAGAGTGAGGATGGGAGAGAGAGTTTGAGCGTGAGAGTGATGATGGGCGAGAGAGTGTGAGAGTGAGAGTGAGAGTGAGGATGAGAGAGAGTGTGTGAGAGTGAGAGTGAGAGTGAGGATGGGAGAGAGTGAGTGAGTGAGAGTGAGGATCGGGGAGAGAGAGTGAGAGTGAGAGAGAGGAAGGGGAGAGAGTGTGAGAGTGAGTGTGAGGATGGGAGAGAGAGTGTGAGAGTGAGGATGGGAGAGAGTGTGAGAGTGAGAGTGAGGATGGGAGAGAGAGTGTGAGGTTGAGGATGGGAGAGAGTGTGTGAGAGTGATAGTGAGGATGGGAGAGAGAGTGTGAGAGCGAGAGTGAGGATGGGAGAGATTGTGTGAGTGAGAGTGAGGATGGGAGAGAGTGTGAGAGTGAGAGTGAGAATGGGGAGAGAGTGTGAGTGTGTGAGTGAGGATGGGAGAGTGTATGTGAGTGAGAGTGAGGATAGTGGAGAGACTGTGAGAGTGAGAGTGAGGATTGGGGAGAGAGTGTGATAGTGAGAGTGAGGATGGGAGAGAGGGTGTGTTTGAAAGTGAGTATGGGGAGAGAGTGTGAGAGTGAGAGAGAGGATGGGGAGAGAATGTGAGAGTGAGAGTGAGAATGGGAGGGAGTGTGAGAGTGAGAGTGAGGATGGGAGAGAGAGAGTGTGAGAGTGAGAGTGAGGATGGGCGAGAGAGTGTGAGAGTGAGAGTGAGGATTGGAGAGCGTGTGTGAGAGTGAGTGAGAATGGGAGGGAATGTGGGGGTGAGGAAGGGAGAGAGAGTGTGAGAGTGAGAGTGAGGATGGGAGAGAGAGTGTGAGAGTAGAAGTGAGGACGGGAGAGAGTGTGAGAGTGACAGTGAGGATGGGAGAGAGTGTGGGAGTGAGGATGGGAGAGAGAGTGTGTGAGTGAGAGTCAGAATGGGAGAGAGTGTGTGAGAGTGAGTGAGAATGGGAGGGAATGTGGGGGTGAGGAAGGGAGAGAGAGTGTGAGAGTGAGAGTGAGGATGGGAGAGAGAGTGTGAGAGTAGAAGTGAGGATGGGAGAGAGTGTGAGAGTGACAGTGAGGATGGGAGAGAGTGTGGGAGTGAGGATGGGAGAGAGAGTGTGTGAGTGAGAGTCAGAATGGGAGAGAGTGTGTGAGAGTGAGTGAGAATGGGAGGGAATGTGGGGGTGAGGAAGGGAGAGAGAGTGTGAGAGTGAGAGTGAGGATGGGAGAGAGAGTGTGAGAGTAGAAGTGAGGATGGGAGAGAGTGTGAGAGTGACAGTGAGGATGGGAGAGAGTGTGAGAATGAGAATGCAGATGGGACAAAGTGTGTGAGTGAGAGTGAGGATTTGGGAGAGAGTGTGAGATTGAGAGTGAGAATGAGAATGGGAGAGAGAGTGTGCGACTGAGAGTGAGGATGGGAGAGAGTGTGAGAGTGAGAGTGAGGATAGGAGAGAGAGTGTGAGAGTGAGAGTAATAATGGGAGGGAGTGTGAGATTCAGAGTGAGAGTGAGGACGGGAGAGAGATTGTGAGAGTGAGAGTGATGATGTGCGAGAGAGTTTGAGAGTGAGAGTGAGAGTGATGATGGGAGTGAGTGTGTGAGAGTGAGAGTGAGAGTGAGGATGGGAGAGAGTGTGTGAGTGAGAGTGAGGATAGGGGAGAGAGTCTGAGAGTGAGAGAGAGGATGGGAGAGACTGTGAGAGTGAGAGTAAGAATGGGAGGTAGTGTGAGTGTCAGAGTGAGAGTGAGGATGGGAGAGAGAGTTTGAGCGTGAGAGTGATGATGGGCGAGAGAGTGTGAGAGTGAGAGTGAGGATGAGAGAGAGTGTGTGAGAGTGAGAGTGAGAGTGAGGATGGGAGAGAGTGAGTGAGTGAGAGTGAGGATCGGGGAGAGAGAGTGAGAGTGAGAGAGAGGAAGGGGAGAGAGTGTGAGAGTGAGTGTAAGAATGGGAGAGAGTGTGAGAGTAAGAGTGAGAGAGAGGATGGGAGAGAGTGTGCGAGAGTGAGAGTGAGAGTGAGGATGGGTGAGAGAGTTTGAGGTTGAGAGTGAGGATGGGCGAGAGAGTGTGCGAATGAGGATGGGAGAGAGTGTGTGAGAGTGACAGTGAGGATGAGAGAGAGTGTGAGAGTGAGAGTGAGAATGGGAGAGAGTGAGGGAGTGATGATGCGAGAGAGAGTGTGAGAGTGAGAGTGCGAATGGGAGAGAGTGTGAGAGTGACAGTGAGGATGGGAGAGAGAGTGTGAGAGTGAGAGTGAGGATGGGAGAGAGTGTGAGAGTGAGAATGGGGGAGTAAGTGTGAGACTGAGAGTGCGAACGGGAGAGTGTGTGTGAGTGTAAGAGTGAGGATGGGAGAGGGTGTGAGAGTGAGAGTGAGGATGGGGGAGCAGTGTGAGAGTGAGAGTGAGGATGGGAGAGAGCGTGAGAGTGACAGTGAGGATGGGAGAGAGAGTGTGAGAGTGAGAGTGAGAATGAGAATGGGAGAGAGTGTGGGAGTGGGGATGCGAGAGAGAGTGTGAGAGTGAGAGTGCGGATGGGAGCGAGAGTGTGAGAGTGAGAGTGACGATGGTATAGAGAGCGTGAGAGTGAGAGTGCGAATGGGAGAGAGTGTGTGAGTGAGAGTGAGGATGGGAGAGAGTTTGAGAGTGAGGATCGTGGAGCGAGTGTGAGAGTGAGAGTGCGGATGGGAGAGAGAGTGAGAGTGAGAGTGAGGATAGGGGAGAGAGTCTGAGAGTGAGAGAGAGGATGGGAGAGACTGTGAGAGTGAGAGTAAGAATGGGAGATAGTTTGAGTGTCAGAGTGAGAGTGAGGATGGGAGAGAGAGTTTGAGCGTGAGAGTGATGATGGGCGAGAGAGTGTGAGAGTGAGAGTGAGAGTGAGGATGAGAGAGAGTGTGTGAGAGTGAGAGTGAGAGTGAGGATGGGAGAGAGTGAGTGAGTGAGAGTGAGGATCGGGGAGAGAGAGTGAGAGTGAGAGAGAGGAAGGGGAGAGAGTGTGAGAGTGAGTGTGAGGATGGGAGAGAGAGTGTGAGAGTGAGGATGGGAGAGAGTGTGAGAGTGAGAGTGAGGATGGGAGAGAGAGTGTGAGGTTGAGGATGGGAGAGAGAGTGTGAGAGTGATAGTGAGGATGGGAGAGAGAGTGTGAGAGCGAGAGTGAGGATGGGAGAGATTGTGTGAGTGAGAGTGAGGATGGGAGAGAGTGTGAGAGTGAGAGTGAGGATGGGGAGAGAGTGTGAGTGTGTGAGTGAGGATGGGAGAGTGTATGTGAGTGAGAGTGAGGATAGTGGAGAGACTGTGAGAGTGAGAGTGAGGATTGGGGAGAGAGTGTGATAGTGAGAGTGAGGATGGGAGAGAGTGTGTGTTTGAAAGTGAGTATGGGGAGAGAGTGTGAGAGTGAGAGAGAGGATGGGGAGAGACTGTGAGAGTGAGAGTGAGAATGGGAGGGAGTGTGAGAGTGAGAGTGAGGATGGGAGAGAGAGAGTGTGAGAGTGAGAGCGAGGATGGGCGAGAGAGTGTGAGAGTGTGAGAGTGAGAGTGAGGATTGGAGAGCGTGTGTGAGAGTGAGTGAGAATGGGAGGGAATGTGGGGGTGAGGAACGGAGAGAGAGTGTGAGAGTGAGAGTGAGGATGGGAGAGAGAGTGTGAGAGTAGAAGTGAGGATGGGAGAGAGTGTGAGAGTGACAGTGAGAATGGGAGAGAGTGTGGGAGTGAGGATGGGAGAGAGAGTGTGTGAGTGAGAGTCAGAATGGGAGTGAGTGTGTGAGAGTGAGTGAGAATGGGAGGGAATGTGGGGGTGAGGAAGGGAGAGAGAGTGTGAGAGTGAGAGTGAGGATGGGAGAGAGAGTGTGAGAGTAGAAGTGCGAATGGGAGAGAGTGTGTGAGTGAGAGTGAGGATGGGAGAGAGTTTGAGAGTGAGGATCGCGTAGAGAGTGTGAGAGTGAGAGTCCGGATGGGAGAGAGAGTGAGAGTGAGAGTGAGGATAGGGGAGAGAGTCTGAGAGTGAGAGAGAGGATGGGAGAGACTGTGAGAGTGAGAGTAAGAATGGGAGGTAGTTTGAGTGTCAGAGTGAGAGTGAGGATGGGAGAGAGAGTTTGAGCGTGAGAGTGATGATGGGCGAGAGAGTGTGAGAGTGAGAGTGAGAGTGAGGATGAGAGAGAGTGTGTGAGAGTGAGAGTGAGAGTGAGGATGGGAGAGAGTGAGTGAGTGAGAGTGAGGATCGGGGAGAGAGAGTGAGAGTGAGAGAGAGGAAGGGGAGAGAGTGTGAGAGTGAGTGTGAGGATGGGAGAGAGAGTGTGAGAGTGAGGATGGGAGAGAGTGTGAGAGTGAGAGTGAGGATGGGAGAGAGAGTGTGAGGTTGAGGATGGGAGAGAGTGTGTGAGAGTGATAGTGAGGATGGGAGAGAGAGTGTGAGAGCGAGAGTGAGGATGGGAGAGATTGTGTGAGTGAGAGTGAGGATGGGAGAGAGTGTGAGAGTGAGAGTGAGGATGGGGAGAGAGTGTGAGTGTGTGAGTGAGGATGGGAGAGTGTATGTGAGTGAGAGTGAGGATAGTGGAGAGACTGTGAGAGTGAGAGTGAGGATTGGGGAGAGAGTGTGATAGTGAGAGTGAGGATGGGAGAGAGTGTGTGTTTGAAAGTGAGTATGGGGAGAGAGTGTGAGAGTGAGAGAGAGGATGGGGAGAGACTGTGAGAGTGAGAGTGAGAATGGGAGGGAGTGTGAGAGTGAGAGTGAGGATTGGAGAGAGAGAGTGTGAGAGTGAGAGTGAGGATGGGCGAGAGAGTGTGAGAGTGAGAGTGAGGATTGGAGAGCGTGTGTGAGAGTGAGTGAGAATGGGAGGGAATGTGGGGGTGAGGAAGGGAGAGAGAGTGTGAGAGTGAGAGTGAGGATGGGAGAGAGAGTGTGAGAGTAGAAGTGAGGACGGGAGAGAGTGTGAGAGTGACAGTGAGGATGGGAGAGAGTGTGGGAGTGAGGATGGGAGAGAGAGTGTGTGAGTGAGAGTCAGAATGGGAGAGAGTGTGTGAGAGTGAGTGAGAATGGGAGGGAATGTGGTGGTGAGGAAGGGAGAGAGAGTGTGAGAGTGAGAGTGAGGATGGGAGAGAGAGTGTGAGAGTAGAAGTGAGGATGGGAGAGAGTGTGAGAGTGACAGTGAGGATGGGAGAGAGTGTGAGAATGAGAATGCAGATGGGACAAAGTGTGTGAGTGAGAGTGAGGATTTGGGAGAGAGTGTGAGATTGAGAGTGAGAATGAGAATGGGAGAGAGAGTGTGCGACTGAGAGTGAGGATGGGAGAGAGTGTGAGAGTGAGAGTGAGGATAGGAGAGAGAGTGTGAGAGTGAGAGTAATAATGGGAGGGAGTGTGAGATTCAGAGTGAGAGTGAGGACGGGAGAGAGATTGTGAGAGTGAGAGTGATGATGTGCGAGAGAGTTTGAGAGTGAGAGTGAGAGTGATGATGGGAGTGAGTGTGTGAGAGTGAGAGTGAGAGTGAGGATGGGAGAGAGTGTGTGAGTGAGAGTGAGGATAGGGGAGAGAGTCTGAGAGTGAGAGAGAGGATGGGAGAGACTGTGAGAGTGAGAGTAAGAATGGGAGGTAGTGTGAGTGTCAGAGTGAGAGTGAGGATGGGAGAGAGAGTTTGAGCGTGAGAGTGATGATGGGCGAGAGAGTGTGAGAGTGTGAGTGAGGATGAGAGAGAGTGTGTGAGAGTGAGAGTGAGAGTGAGGATGGGAGAGAATGAGTGAGTGAGAGTGAGGATCGGGGAGAGAGAGTGAGAGTGAGAGAGAGGAAGGGGAGAGAGTGTGAGAGTGAGTGTAAGAATGGGAGAGAGTGTGAGAGTAAGAGTGAGAGAGAGGATGGGAGAGAGTGTGCGAGAGTGAGAGTGAGAGTGAGGATGGGTGAGAGAGTTTGAGGTTGAGAGTGAGGATGGGCGAGAGAGTGTGCGAATGAGGATGGGAGAGAGTGTGTGAGAGTGACAGTGAGGATGAGAGAGAGTGTGAGAGTGAGAGTGAGAATGGGAGAGAGTGAGGGAGTGATGATGCGAGAGAGAGTGTGAGAGTGAGAGTGCGAATGGGAGAGAGTGTGAGAGTGACAGTGAGGATGGGAGAGAGAGTGTGAGAGTGAGAGTGAGGATGGGAGAGAGTGTGAGAGTGAGAATGGGGGAGTATGTGTGAGACTGAGAGTGCGAACGGGAGAGTGTGTGTGAGTGTAAGAGTGAGGATGGGAGAGGGTGTGAGAGTGAGAGTGAGGATGGGGGAGCAGTGTGAGAGTGAGAGTGAGGATGGGAGAGAGCGTGAGAGTGACAGTGAGGATGGGAGAGAGAGTGTGAGAGTGAGAGTGAGAATGAGAATGGGAGAGAGTGTGGGAGTGGGGATGCGAGAGAGAGTGTGAGAGTGAGAGTGCGGATGGGAGCGAGAGTGTGAGAGTGAGAGTGACGATGGTATAGAGAGCGTGAGAGTGAGAGTGCGAATGGGAAAGAGTGTGTGAGTGAGAGTGAGGATGGGAGAGAGTTTGAGAGTGAGGAACGCGGAGAAAGTGTGAGAGTGAGAGTGCGGATGGGAGAGAGTATGAGAGTGAGTATGGGAGAGAGTGTGAGAGTGAGAGTGAGGATGGGAGAGAGTGTGAGAGTGAGAGTGAGAATGGGAGAGAGAGTGTGAGAGTGAGAGTGAGGAAGAGAACGAGTGTGAGAGTGAGAGTGAGAATGTGAGAGAGTGTGTGAGAGAGTGAGTGTGGATGGGAGAGTGTGTGAGAGTGAGAGTGAGGATGGGAGAGCGTGTGTGAGTGTGAGAGTGAGAATGGAAGAGAGTGTGAGAGTGAGAGTGAGTGTGGATGCGAGAGAGTGTGAGAGGGAGAGTGAGGATGGGAGAGAGAATGTGAGAGTGAGAGTGAGGAAGAGAACGAGTGTGTGAGTGAGAGTGAGAAAGGAAGAGAGTGTGTGAGAGAGTGAGTGTGGATGGGAGAGAGTGTGAGAGTGAGTGTGAGGATTGGAGAGAGAGTGTGAAAGTGAGGATGGGAGAGAGTGTGAGAGTGAGAGTGAGGATGGGAGAGAGAGTGTGAGATTGAGGATGGGAGAGAGAGTGTGAGAGTGATAGTGAGGATGGGAGAGACAGTGTGAGAGCGAGAATGAGGATGGGAGAGATTGTGTGAGTGAGAGTGAGGATGGGAGAGAGTGTGAGAGTGAGAGTGAGGATGGGGAGAGAGTGTGAGTGTGTGAGTGAGGATGGGAGAGTGTATGTGAGTGAGAGTGAGGATAGTGGAGAGACTGTGAGAGTGAGAGTGAGGATTGGGGAGAGAGTGTGATAGTGAGAGTGAGGATGGGAGAGAGTGTGTGTTTGAAAGTGAGTATGGGGAGAGAGTGTGAGAGTGAGAGAGAGGATGGGGAGAGACTGTGAGAGTGAGAGTGAGAATGGGAGGGAGTGTGAGAGTGAGAGTGAGGATGGGAGAGAGAGAGTGTGAGAGTGAGAGTGAGGATGGGCGAGAGAGTGTGAGAGTGAGAGTGAGGATTGGAGAGCGTGTGTGAGAGTGAGAGTGAGAATGGTAGAGAGAGTGTGAGAGTGAGGTTGGGAGAGAGTGTGGGAGTGAGGATGGGCGAGAAAGTGTGTGAGTGAGAATGGGACAGAGTGTGTGAGATTGAGAGTGCGAACGTGAGTGCGTGTGTGAGTGAGGATGGGAGAGAGAGTGTGAGAGTGAGTGTGAGGATGGGAGAGAGAGTGTGAGAGTGACGAAGAGAACGAGTGTGAGAGTGAGAGTGAGAATGGGAGAGTGTGTGAGAGAGTGAGTGTGGATGGGAGAGAGTGTGAGAGTGAGAGTGAGGATGGGAGAGAGAGTGTGAGAGTGAGAGCGAGGAAGAGAACGAGTGTGAGAGTGAGAGTGAGAATGGGAGAGAGTGTGTGAGAGAGTGAGTGTGGATGGGAGAGAGTGTGAGAGTGAGAGTGAGGATGGGAGAGCGTGTGTGAGTGTGAGAGTGAGAATGGTAGAGAGAGTGTGAGAGTGAGAGTGAGTGTGGATGGGAGAGAGTGTGAGAGGGAGAGGGAGGATGGGAGAGAGAGTGTGAGAGTGAGAGTGAGGAAGAGAACGAGTGTGAGAGTGAGAGTGAGAATGGGAGAGTGTGTGTGAGAGAGTGAGTGTGGATGGGAGGGAGTGTGAGAGTGAGTGTGAGGATGGGAGAGAGAGTGTAAGAGTGAGAGTGAGGATGGTAGAGAGAGTGTGAGAGTGAGAGTGAGGATGGGAGAGAGTGTGAGAGTGAGAGTGAGGATGGGAGAGAGTGTGTGAGAGTGAGAATGGGAGGGAGTGTGAGAGGGAGATATTGAGAATGGGAGAGAGAGAGCGTGAGATTGAGAGTGAGGATGGGAGAGAGTGTAAGAGTGAGAGTGCCGACGGGAGAGAGTGTGAGAGTGCAAGTGCGGAAGGGAGAGAGAGTGTGAGAGTGAGAGTGATAATGTGGATGGGAGAGAGAGTGTGAGAGTGACGGTAATGATGGGAGAGAGAGTGTGAGAGTGAGAGTGAGGAAGAGAACGAGTGTGAGAGTGAGAGTGAGAATGGGAGAGAGTGTGTGAGAGAGTGAGTGTGGATGGGAGAGAGTGTGAGAGTGAGAGTGAGGATGGGAGAGCGTGTGTGAGTGTGAGAGTGAGAATGGTAGAGAGAGTGTGACAGTGAGAGTGAGGATGGGAGAGTGTGTGGGAGTGAGGATGGGAGAGAAAGTGTGTGAGTGAGAATGGGACAGAGTGTGTGAGAGTGAGAGTGAGAATGTGAGTGAGTGTTGGAGTGAGGATGGAAGAGAGAGTGTGAGAGTTAGAGTGAGGATGGGAGAGAGTGTGTGAGAGTGAGAATGGGAGAGAGCGTGAGAGGGAGATATTGAGAATGGGAGAGAGAGCGTGAGATTGAGAGTGAGGATGGGAGAGAGTGTAAGAGTGAGAGTACCGACGGGAGAGAGTGTGAGAGTGAGCGTGATAGTGTGGATGGGAGAGAGAGTGTGAAAGTGACGGTCATGATGGGAGAGAGAGTGTGAGAGTGAGAGTGAGGATGGGAGAGAGAGTGTGAGAGTGAGCGTGAGAATGAGAGCGAGTGTAAGAGTGATAGTGACAATGGGAGAGAGAGTGTGAGAGTGTGAGTGTGAATGGGAGAGAGTGTGGGAGTGAGAGTGAGAAGGGAAGAGAGTGTGAGAGTGATAGTGAGAGTGAGAGTGAGAAGGGGAGAGAGTGTGAGAGTGAGAGTGAGAAGGGAAGAGAGTGTGAGAGTGAGAGTGCGATTGGGAGAGAGTATGAGAGTGTGGATGAGAAGGGAAGAGAGTGAGAGTGAGAGTGAGAGTGAGGATGCGATAGAGTGTGAGAGTGAGAGTGAGAAGCGAAGAGAGTGTGAGAGTTAGAGTGCGAATGGGAGTGAGTGTGAGAGTGAGGATGGGAGAGAGAGTGTGAGAATGATAGTGAGAGTGAAGATGGGAGAGAGAGCGTGAGAGTGAAAGTGAGTGAGGATGGGAGAGAGAGTGGGAGAGTGACAGTGAGGATGGGAGAGAGTGTGAGAGTGAGAGTGAGGATGGGAGAGAGAGTGTGAGAGTAACAGTGAGGATGGAAGAGAGTATGAGAGTGACTGTGAGCATGGGAGAGAGTGTGAGAGTGAGAATGAGAATGGGAGAGAGAGTGTGAGAGTGAGAGTGAGAATGGGAAAGAGAATGTGAGAGTGAGAGTGAGGATGGGAGAGAGTGTGAGAGTGAGAGTGAGGATGGGAGAGAGAGTGTGATAGTGAGCGTGAGGATGAGAGCGAGTGTAAGAGTGATAGTGACAATGGGAGAGAGAGTGTGAGAGTGTGAGTGTGAATGGGAGAGAGTGTGGGAGTGAGAGTGAGAAGGGAAGAGAGTGTGAGAGTGAGAGTGAGAGTGAGAGTGAGAGTGAGAAGGGGAGAGAGTGTGAGAGTGAGAGTGAGAAGGGAAGAGAGTGTGAGAGTGAGAGTGCGATTGGGAGAGAGTGTGAGAGTGTGGATGAGAAGGGAAGAGAGTGAGAGTGAGAGTGAGAGTGAGGATGCGATAGAGTGTGAGAGTGAGAGTGAGAAGCGAAGAGAGTGTGAGAGTTAGAGTGCGAATGGGAGTGAGTGTGAGAGTGAGGATGGGAGAGAGAGTGTGAGAATGATAGTGAGAGTGAAGATGGGAGAGAGAGCGTGAGAGTGAAAGTGAGTGAGGATGGGAGAGAGAGTGGGAGAGTGACAGTGAGGATGGGAGAGAGTGTGAGAGTGAGAGTGAGGATGGGAGGGAGAGTGTGAGAGTAACAGTGAGGATGGAAGAGAGTATGAGAGTGACTGTGAGCATGGGAGAGAGTGTGAGAGTGAGAATGAGAATGGGAGAGATTGTGTGATCGTGAGAGTGAGGCTGGGAGAGAGAGTGTGAGATTGAGAATGAGGATGGGAGAGAGAGTGTAAGAGTGAGAGTGCGAATGGGAGAGAATGTGTGAGTGAGAGTGAGAATTTGGGAGAGAGTGTCAGAGTGACAGTGCGTATGGGAGAGACTGTGAGATGGGAGAGAGTGTGTGTTTGAAAGTGAGTATGGGGAGAGAGTGTGAGAGTGAGAGAGAGGATGGGGAGAGAATGTGAGAGTGAGAGTGAGAATGGGAGGGAGTGTGAGAGTGAGAGTGAGGATTGGAGAGCGTGTGTGAGAGTGAGAGTGAGAATGGTAGAGAGAGTGTGAGAGTGAGGATGGGGGAGAGTGTGGGAGTGAGGATGGGCGAGAAAGTGTGTGAGTGAGAATGGGACAGAGTGTGTGAGATTGAGAGTGCGAATGTGAGTGCGTGTGTGAGTGAGGATGGGAGAGAGAGTGTGAGAGTGAGTGTGAGGATGGGAGAGAGAGTGTGAGAGTGAGAGTGAGGAAGAGAACGAGTGTGAGAGTGAGAGTGAGAATGGGAGAGAGTGTGTGAGAGAGTGAGTGTGGATGGGAGAGAGTGTGAGAGTGAGAGTGAGGATGGGAGAGAGAGAGTGTGAGAGTGAGAGTGAGGAAGAGAATGATTGTGAGAGTGAGAGTGAGAATGGGAGAGAGTGTGCGAGAGAGTGAGTGTGGATGGGAGAGAGTGTGAGAGTGAGAGTGAGGATGGGAGAGCGTGTGTGAGTGTGAGAGTGAGAATGGTAGAGAGAGTGTGAGAGTGAGAGTGAGGATGGGAGAGTGTGTGGGAGTGAGGATGGGAGAGAAAGTGTGTGAGTGAGAATGGGACAGAGTGTGTGAGAGTGAGAGTGAGAATGTGAGTGAGTGTTGGAGTGAGGATGGAAGAGAGAGTGTGAGAGTTAGAGTGAGGATGGGAGAGAGTGTGTGAGAGTGAGAATGGGAGAGAGTGTGAGAGGGAGATATTGAGAATGGGAGAGAGAGCGTGAGATTGAGAGTGAGGATGGGAGAGAGTGTAAGAGTGAGAGTACCGACGGGAGAGAGTGTGAGAGTGAGCGTGATAGTGTGGATGGGAGAGAGAGTGTGAAAGTGACGGTCATGATGGGAGAGAGAGTGTGAGAGTGAGAGTGAGGATGGGAGAGAGAGTGTGAGAGTGAGCGTGAGAATGAGAGCGAGTGTAAGAGTGATAGTGACAATGGGAGAGAGAGTGTGAGAGTGTGAGTGTGAATGGGAGAGAGTGTGGGAGTGAGAGTGAGAAGGGAAGAGAGTGTGAGAGTGAGAGTGAGAGTGAGAGTGAGAAGGGGAGAGAGTGTGAGAGTGAGAGTGAGAAGGGAAGAGAGTGTGAGAGTGAGAGTGCGATTGGGAGAGAGTGTGAGAGTGTGGATGAGAAGGGAAGAGAGTGAGAGTGAGAGTGAGAGTGAGGATGCGATAGAGTGTGAGAGTGAGAGTGAGAAGCGAAGAGAGTGTGAGAGTTAGAGTGCGAATGGGAGTGAGTGTGAGAGTGAGGATGGGAGAGAGAGTGTGAGAATGATAGTGAGAGTGAAGATGGGAGAGAGAGCGTGAGAGTGAAAGTGAGTGAGGATGGGAGAGAGAGTGGGAGAGTGACAGTGAGGATGGGAGAGAGTGTGAGAGTGAGAGTGAGGATGGGAGAGAGAGTGTGAGAGTAACAGTGAGGATGGAAGAGAGTATGAGAGTGACTGTGAGCATGGGAGAGAGTGTGAGAGTGAGAATGAGAATGGGAGAGAGAGTGTGAGAGTGAGAGTGAGAATGGGAAAGAGAATGTGAGAGTGAGAGTGAGGATGGGAGAGAGTGTGAGAGTGAGAGTGCGAATGGGAGAGAATGTGTGAGTGAGAGTGAGAATTTGGGAGAGAGTGTCAGAGTGACAGTGCGTATGGGAGAGACTGTGAGATGGGAGAGAGTGTGTGTTTGAAAGTGAGTATGGGGAGAGAGTGTGAGAGTGAGAGAGAGGATGGGGAGAGAATGTGAGAGTGAGAGTGAGAATGGGAGGGAGTGTGAGAGTGAGAGTGAGGATTGGAGAGCGTGTGTGAGAGTGAGAGTGAGAATGGTAGAGAGAGTGTGAGAGTGAGGATGGGGGAGAGTGTGGGAGTGAGGATGGGCGAGAAAGTGTGTGAGTGAGAATGGGACAGAGTGTGTGAGATTGAGAGTGCGAATGTGAGTGCGTGTGTGAGTGAGGATGGGAGAGAGAGTGTGAGAGTGAGTGTGAGGATGGGAGAGAGAGTGTGAGAGTGAGAGTGAGGAAGAGAACGAGAGTGAGAGTGAGAATGGGAGAGAGTGTGTGAGAGAGTGAGTGTGGATGGGAGAGAGTGTGAGAGTGAGAGTGAGGATGGGAGAGAGAGAGTGTGAGAGTGAGAGTGAGGAAGAGAATGATTGTGAGAGTGAGAGTGAGAATGGGAGAGAGTGTGCGAGAGAGTGAGTGTGGATGGGAGAGAGTGTGAGAGTGAGAGTGAGGATGGGAGAGCGTGTGTGAGTGTGAGAGTGAGAATGGTAGAGAGAGTGTGAGAGTGAGAGTGAGGATGGGAGAGTGTGTGGGAGTGAGGATGGGAGAGAAAGTGTGTGAGTGAGAATGGGACAGAGTGTGTGAGAGTGAGAGTGAGAATGTGAGTGAGTGTTGGAGTGAGGATGGAAGAGAGAGTGTGAGAGTTAGAGTGAGGATGGGAGAGAGTGTGTGAGAGTGAGAATGGGAGAGAGTGTGAGAGGGAGATATTGAGAATGGGAGAGAGAGCGTGAGATTGAGAGTGAGGATGGGAGAGAGTGTAAGAGTGAGAGTACCGACGGGAGAGAGTGTGAGAGTGAGCGTGATAGTGTGGATGGGAGAGAGAGTGTGAAAGTGACGGTCATGATGGGAGAGAGAGTGTGAGAGTGAGAGTGAGGATGGGAGAGAGAGTGTGAGAGTGAGCGTGAGAATGAGAGCGAGTGTAAGAGTGATAGTGACAATGGGAGAGAGAGTGTGAGAGTGTGAGTGTGAATGGGAGAGAGTGTGGGAGTGAGAGTGAGAAGGGAAGAGAGTGTGAGAGTGAGAGTGAGAGTGAGAGTGAGAAGGGGAGAGAGTGTGAGAGTGAGAGTGAGAAGGGAAGAGAGTGTGAGAGTGAGAGTGCGATTGGGAGAGAGTGTGAGAGTGTGGATGAGAAGGGAAGAGAGTGAGAGTGAGAGTGAGAGTGAGGATGCGATAGAGTGTGAGAGTGAGAGTGAGAAGCGAAGAGAGTGTGAGAGTTAGAGTGCGAATGGGAGTGAGTGTGAGAGTGAGGATGGGAGAGAGAGTGTGAGAATGATAGTGAGAGTGAAGATGGGAGAGAGAGCGTGAGAGTGAAAGTGAGTGAGGATGGGAGAGAGAGTGGGAGAGTGACAGTGAGGATGGGAGAGAGTGTGAGAGTGAGAGTGAGGATGGGAGAGAGAGTGTGAGAGTAACAGTGAGGATGGAAGAGAGTATGAGAGTGACTGTGAGCATGGGAGAGAGTGTGAGAGTGAGAATGAGAATGGGAGAGAGAGTGTGAGAGTGAGAGTGAGAATGGGAAAGAGAATGTGAGAGTGAGAGTGAGGATGGGAGAGAGTGTGAGAGTGAGAGTGCGAATGGGAGAGAATGTGTGAGTGAGAGTGAGAATTTGGGAGAGAGTGTCAGAGTGACAGTGCGTATGGGAGAGACTGTGAGATGGGAGAGAGTGTGTGTTTGAAAGTGAGTATGGGGAGAGAGTGTGAGAGTGAGAGAGAGGATGGGGAGAGAATGTGAGAGTGAGAGTGAGAATGGGAGGGAGTGTGAGAGTGAGAGTGAGGATTGGAGAGCGTGTGTGAGAGTGAGAGTGAGAATGGTAGAGAGAGTGTGAGAGTGAGGATGGGGGAGAGTGTGGGAGTGAGGATGGGCGAGAAAGTGTGTGAGTGAGAATGGGACAGAGTGTGTGAGATTGAGAGTGCGAATGTGAGTGCGTGTGTGAGTGAGGATGGGAGAGAGAGTGTGAGAGTGAGTGTGAGGATGGGAGAGAGAGTGTGAGAGTGAGAGTGAGGAAGAGAACGAGAGTGAGAGTGAGAATGGGAGAGAGTGTGTGAGAGAGTGAGTGTGGATGGGAGAGAGTGTGAGAGTGAGAGTGAGGATGGGAGAGAGAGAGTGTGAGAGTGAGAGTGAGGAAGAGAATGATTGTGAGAGTGAGAGTGAGAATGGGAGAGAGTGTGCGAGAGAGTGAGTGTGGATGGGAGAGAGTGTGAGAGTGAGAGTGAGGATGGGAGAGCGTGTGTGAGTGTGAGAGTGAGAATGGTAGAGAGAGTGTGAGAGTGAGAGTGAGGATGGGAGAGTGTGTGGGAGTGAGGATGGGAGAGAAAGTGTGTGAGTGAGAATGGGACAGAGTGTGTGAGAGTGAGAGTGAGAATGTGAGTGAGTGTTGGAGTGAGGATGGAAGAGAGAGTGTGAGAGTTAGAGTGAGGATGGGAGAGAGTGTGTGAGAGTGAGAATGGGAGAGAGTGTGAGAGGGAGATATTGAGAATGGGAGAGAGAGCGTGAGATTGAGAGTGAGGATGGGAGAGAGTGTAAGAGTGAGAGTACCGACGGGAGAGAGTGTGAGAGTGAGCGTGATAGTGTGGATGGGAGAGAGAGTGTGAAAGTGACGGTCATGATGGGAGAGAGAGTGTGAGAGTGAGAGTGAGGATGGGAGAGAGAGTGTGAGAGTGAGCGTGAGAATGAGAGCGAGTGTAAGAGTGATAGTGACAATGGGAGAGAGAGTGTGAGAGTGTGAGTGTGAATGGGAGAGAGTGTGGGAGTGAGAGTGAGAAGGGAAGAGAGTGTGAGAGTGAGAGTGAGAGTGAGAGTGAGAAGGGGAGAGAGTGTGAGAGTGAGAGTGAGAAGGGAAGAGAGTGTGAGAGTGAGAGTGCGATTGGGAGAGAGTGTGAGAGTGTGGATGAGAAGGGAAGAGAGTGAGAGTGAGAGTGAGAGTGAGGATGCGATAGAGTGTGAGAGTGAGAGTGAGAAGCGAAGAGAGTGTGAGAGTTAGAGTGCGAATGGGAGTGAGTGTGAGAGTGAGGATGGGAGAGAGAGTGTGAGAATGATAGTGAGAGTGAAGATGGGAGAGAGAGCGTGAGAGTGAAAGTGAGTGAGGATGGGAGAGAGAGTGGGAGAGTGACAGTGAGGATGGGAGAGAGTGTGAGAGTGAGAGTGAGGATGGGAGAGAGAGTGTGAGAGTAACAGTGAGGATGGAAGAGAGTATGAGAGTGACTGTGAGCATGGGAGAGAGTGTGAGAGTGAGAATGAGAATGGGAGAGAGAGTGTGAGAGTGAGAGTGAGAATGGGAAAGAGAATGTGAGAGTGAGAGTGAGGATGGGAGAGAGTGTGAGAGTGAGAGTGAGGATGGGAGAGAGAGTGTGATAGTGAGCGTGAGGATGAGAGCGAGTGTAAGAGTGATAGTGACAATGGGAGAGAGAGTGTGAGAGTGTGAGTGTGAATGGGAGAGAGTGTGGGAGTGAGAGTGAGAAGGGAAGAGAGTGTGAGAGTGAGAGTGAGAGTGAGAGTGAGAAGGGGAGAGAGTGAGAGAGTGAGAGTGAGAAGGGAAGAGAGTGTGAGAGTGAGAGTGCGATTGGGAGAGAGTGTGAGAGTGTGGATGAGAAGGGAAGAGAGTGAGAGTGAGAGTGAGAGTGAGGATGCGATAGAGTGTGAGAGTGAGAGTGAGAAGCGAAGAGAGTGTGAGAGTTAGAGTGCGAATGGGAGTGAGTGTGAGAGTGAGGATGGGAGAGAGAGTGTGAGAATGATAGTGAGAGTGAAGATGGGAGAGAGAGCGTGAGAGTGAAAGTGAGTGAGGATGGGAGAGAGAGTGGGAGAGTGACAGTGAGGATGGGAGAGAGTGTGAGAGTGAGAGTGAGGATGGGAGGGAGAGTGTGAGAGTAACAGTGAGGATGGAAGAGAGTATGAGAGTGACTGTGAGCATGGGAGAGAGTGTGAGAGTGAGAATGAGAATGGGAGAGATTGTGTGATCGTGAGAGTGAGGCTGGGAGAGAGAGTGTGAGATTGAGAATGAGGATGGGAGAGAGAGTGTAAGAGTGAGAGTGCGAATGGGAGAGAATGTGTGAGTGAGAGTGAGAATTTGGGAGAGAGTGTCAGAGTGACAGTGCGTATGGGAGAGACTGTGAGATGGGAGAGAGTGTGTGTTTGAAAGTGAGTATGGGGAGAGAGTGTGAGAGTGAGAGAGAGGATGGGGAGAGAATGTGAGAGTGAGAGTGAGAATGGGAGGGAGTGTGAGAGTGAGAGTGAGGATTGGAGAGCGTGTGTGAGAGTGAGAGTGAGAATGGTAGAGAGAGTGTGAGAGTGAGGATGGGGGAGAGTGTGGGAGTGAGGATGGGCGAGAAAGTGTGTGAGTGAGAATGGGACAGAGTGTGTGAGATTGA
The DNA here is from genome assembly GCF_037043375.1 of Chiloscyllium plagiosum. Classification (NCBI taxonomy): domain Eukaryota; kingdom Metazoa; phylum Chordata; class Chondrichthyes; order Orectolobiformes; family Hemiscylliidae; genus Chiloscyllium; species Chiloscyllium plagiosum. Next base: position 28,088,964 of record NW_028270180.1, read on the forward strand.
GAGTGCGAATGTGAGTGCGTGTGTGAGTGAGGATGGGAGAGAGAGTGTGAGAGTGAGAGTGAGGATGGGAGAGAGAGAGTGTGAGAGTGAGAGTGAGGAAGAGAATGATTGTGAGAGTGAGAGTGAGAATGGGAGAGAGTGTGCGAGAGAGTGAGTGTGGATGGGAGAGAGTGTGAGAGTGAGAGTGAGGATGGGAGAGCGTGTGTGAGTGTGAGAGTGAGAATGGTAGAGAGAGTGTGAGAGTGAGAGTGAGGATGGGAGAGTGTGTGGGAGTGAGGATGGGAGAGAAAGTGTGTGAGTGAGAATGGGACAGAGTGTGTGAGAGTGAGAGTGAGAATGTGAGTGAGTGTGGGAGTGAGGATGGGAGAGAGAGTGTGAGAGTTAGAGTGAGGATGGGAGAGAGTGTGTGAGAGTGAGAATAGGAGAGAGTGTGAGAGGGAGATATTGAGAATGGGAGAGAGAGCGTGAGATTGAGAGTGAGGATGGGAGAGAGTGTAAGAGTGAGAGTGACGACGGGAGAGAGTGTGAGAGTGCAAGTGCGGATAGGAGAGAGAGTGTGAGAGTGAGAGTGATAGTGTGGATGGGAGAGAGAGTGTGAGAGTGACGGCAATGATGGGAGAGAGAGTGTGAGAGTGAGAGTGAGGATGGGAGAGAGAGTGTGAGAGTGAGCGTGAGGATGAGAGCGAGTGTAAGAGTGATAGTGACAATGGGAGAGAGAGTGTGAGTGTGAATGGGATAGAGTGTGGGAGTGAGAGTGATGATGGGGAGAGAGTGTGAGAGTTAGAGTGCGGATGGGAGAGAGTGTGTGAGTGAGAGTGAGAATGGGAGAGAGTGTGAGAGTGAGAGTGCGTATAGGAAAGACTGTGAGAGTGAGAGTGTGAATGAGAATGGGAGAGAGAGTGTAAGAGTGAGAGTGAGATTGGGAGAGAGTGTGTGAGAGTGAGAGTGAGGATGGGAGAGAGAGGGTGAGAGTGAGGATGGGAGGGAGAGTGTGAGAGTGCGAATGGGAGAGAGAGTGAGAAAGAGACTGAGAATGAGAATGGGAGAGAGAGTGTGAGAGTGAGAATGGGAAAGAGAATGTGAGAGTGAGAGTGAGGATGGGAGAGAGAGTGTGAGAGTGAGAGTGAGGATGGGAGGGAGTGTGTGAGCGTGACAGTAGGATGGGAGCGAGAGTGTGAGAGTGAGAGTGAGGATGGGAGAGAGTGAGTGAGTGAGAGTGAGGATTGGGGAGAGAGAGTGAGAGTGAGAGAGAGGAAGGGGAGAGAGTGTGAGAGTGAGTGTAAGAATGGGAGAGAGTGTGAGAGTAAGAGTGAGAGAGAGGATGGGAGAGAGTGTGCGAGAGTGAGAGTGAGAGTGAGGATGGGTGAGAGAGTTTGAGGTTGAGAGTGAGGATGGGCGAGAGAGTGTGCGAATGAGGATGGGAGAGAGTGTGTGAGAGTGACAGTGAGGATGAGAGAGAGTGTGAGAGTGAGAGTGAGAATGGGAGAGAGTGAGGGAGTGATGATGCGAGAGAGAGTGTGAGAGTGAGAGTGCGAATGGGAGAGAGTGTGAGAGTGACAGTGAGGATGGGAGAGAGAGTGTGAGAGTGAGAGTGAGGATGGGAGAGAGTGTGAGAGTGAGAATGGGGGAGTATGTGTGAGACTGAGAGTGCGAACGGGAGAGTGTGTGTGAGTGTAAGAGTGAGGATGGGAGAGGGTGTGAGAGTGAGAGTGAGGATGGGGGAGCAGTGTGAGAGTGAGAGTGAGGATGGGAGAGAGCGTGAGAGTGACAGTGAGGATGGGAGAGAGAGTGTGAGAGTGAGAGTGAGAATGAGAATGGGAGAGAGTGTGGGAGTGGGGATGCGAGAGAGAGTGTGAGAGTGAGAGTGCGGATGGGAGCGAGAGTGTGAGAGTGAGAGTGACGATGGTATAGAGAGCGTGAGAGTGAGAGTGCGAATGGGAGAGAGTGTGTGAGAGTGAGAGTGACGATGGTATAGAGAGTGTGAGAGTGAGAATGAGAATGGGAGAGAGAGTGAGGGAGTGAGAGTGAGGATTGGAGAGAGAGTGTGACAATGAGTGTGAGGATGGGACAGAGTTTGTGAGTGAGAGTGAGGATTTGAGAGTGAGTCTGAGAGTGAGAGTGCGAATGGGAGAGATTGTGAGAGCGAGAGAGAGAAGGAGAATGGGAGAGAGAAAGTGAGAGAGAGAGTGACGATAGGGAGAGAGTGTGAGAGTGAGAGTGAGGATGGGAGAGAGTGAGTGAGTGAGAGTGAGGATCGGGGAGAGAGAGTGAGAGTGAGAGAGAGGAAGGGGAGAGAGTGTGAGAGTGAGTGTAAGAATGGGAGAGAGTGTGAGAGTAAGAGTGAGAGAGAGGATGGGAGAGAGTGTGCGAGAGTGAGAGTGAGAGTGAGGATGGGTGAGAGAGTTTGAGGTTGAGAGTGAGGATGGGCGAGAGAGTGTGCGAATGAGGATGGGAGAGAGTGTGTGAGAGTGACAGTGAGGATGAGAGAGAGTGTGAGAGTGAGAGTGAGAATGGGAGAGAGTGAGGGAGTGATGATGCGAGAGAGAGTGTGAGAGTGAGAGTGCGAATGGGAGAGAGTGTGAGAGTGAGAGTGAGGATGGGAGAGAGTGTGAGAGTGAGAATGGGGGAGTATGTGTGAGACTGAGAGTGCGAACGGGAGAGTGTGTGTGAGTGTAAGAGTGAGGATGGGAGAGGGTGTGAGTGTAAGAGTGAGGATGGGAGAGGGTGTGAGAGTGAGAGTGAGGATGGGGGAGCAGTGTGAGAGTGAGAGTGAGGATGGGAGAGAGCGTGAGAGTGACAGTGAGGATGGGAGAGAGAGTGTGAGAGTGAGAGTGAGAATGAGAATGGGAGAGAGTGTGGGAGTGGGGATGCGAGAGAGAGTGTGAGAGTGAGAGTGTGGATGGGAGCGAGAGTGTGAGAGTGAGAGTGACGATAGTATAGAGAGCGTGAGAGTGAGAGTGCGAATGGGAGAGAGTGTGTGAGAGTGAGAGTGACGATGGTATAGAGAGTGTGAGAGTGAGAATGAGAATGGGAGAGAGAGTGAGAGAGTGAGAGTGAGGATTGGAGAGAGAGTGTGACAATGAGTGTGAGGATGGGACAGAGTTTGTGAGTGAGAGTGAGGATTTGAGAGTGAGTCTGAGAGTGAGAGTGCGAATGGGAGAGATTGTGAGAGCGAGAGAGAGAATGAGAATGGGAGAGAGAAAGTGAGAGAGAGAGAGTGACGATAGGGAGAGAGTGTGAGAGTGAGAGTGAGAGTGAGGATGGGAGAGAGTGAGTGAGTGAGAGTGAGGATCGGGGAGAGAGAGTGAGAGTGAGAGAGAGGAAGGGGAGAGAGTGTGAGAGTGAGTGTAAGAATGGGAGAGAGTGTGAGAGTAAGAGTGAGAGAGAGGATGGGAGAGAGTGTGCGAGAGTGAGAGTGAGAGTGAGGATGGGTGAGAGAGTTTGAGGTTGAGAGTGAGGATGGGCGAGAGAGTGTGCGAATGAGGATGGGAGAGAGTGTGTGAGAGTGACACTGAGGATGAGAGAGAGTGTGAGAGTGAGAGTGAGAATGGGAGAGAGTGAGGGAGTGATGATGCGAGAGAGAGTGTGAGAGTGAGAGTGCGAATGGGAGAGAGTGTGAGAGTGAGAGTGAGGATGGGAGAGAGTGTGAGAGTGAGAATGGGGGAGTATGTGTGAGACTGAGAGTGCGAACGGGAGAGTGTGTGTGAGTGTAAGAGTGAGGATGGGAGAGGGTGTGAGAGTGAGAGTGAGGATGGGGGAGCAGTGTGAGAGTGAGAGTGAGGATGGGAGAGAGCGTGAGAGTGACAGTGAGGATGGGAGAGAGAGTGTGAGAGTGAGAGTAAGAATGAGAATGGGAGAGAGTGTGGGAGTGGGGATGCGAGAGTGAGTGTGAGAGTGAGAGGGCGGTTGGGAGCGAGAGTGTGAGTGAGAGTGACGATGGTATAGAGAGCGTGAGAGTGAGAGTGCGAATGGGAGAGAGTGTGTGAGTGAGAGTGAGGATGGGAGAGAGTTTGAGAGTGAGGATCGCGGAGAGAGTGTGAGAGTGAGAGTGCGGATGGGAGAGAGAGTGAGAGTGAGAGTGAGGATAGGGGAGAGAGTCTGAGAGTGAGTGTGAGGATGGGAGAGAGAGTGTGAGAGTGAGGATGGGAGAGAGTGTGAGAGTGAGAGTGAGGATGGGAGAGAGTGTGTGAGATTGAGGATGGGAGAGAGAGTTTGAGAGCGAGAGTGAGGATGGGAGCGATTGTGTGAGTGAGAGTGAGGATGGGAGAGAGTGTGAGAGTGAGAGTGAGGATGGGGAGAGAGTGTGAGTGTGTGAGTGAGGATGGGAGAGTGTATGTGAGTGAGAGTGAGGATAGTGGAGAGACTGTGAGAATGAGAGTGAGGATTGGGGAGAGAGTGTGATAGTGAGAGTGAGGATGGGAGAGAGTGTGTGTTTGAAAGTGAGTATGGGGAGAGAGTGTGAGAGTGAGAGAGAGGATGGGGAGAGACTGTGAGACTGAGAGTGCGAACGGGAGAGTGTGTGTGAGTGTAAGAGTGAGGATGGGAGAGGGTGAGAGTGAGAGTGAGGATGGGGGAGCAGTGTGAGAGTGAGAGTGAGGATGGGAGAGAGCGTGAGAGTGACAGTGAGGATGGGAGAGAGAGTGTGAGAGTGAGAGTGAGAATGAGAATGGGAGAGAGTGTGGGAGTGGGGATGCGAGAGTGAGTATGAGAGTGAGAGGGCGGTTGGGAGCGAGAGTGTGAGTGAGAGTGACGATGGTATAGAGAGCGTGAGAGTGAGAGTGCGAATGGGAGAGAGTGTGTGAGTGAGAGTGAGGATGGGAGAGAGTTTGAGAGTGAGGATCGCGGAGAGAGTGTGAGAGTGAGAGTGCGGATGGGAGAGAGAGTGAGAGTGAGAGTGAGGATAGGGGAGAGAGTCTGAGAGTGAGTGTGAGGATGGGAGAGAGTGTGAGAGTGAGAGTGAGGATGGGAGAGAGTGTGTGAGATTGAGGATGGGAGAGAGAGTTTGAGAGCGAGAGTGAGGATGGGAGCGATTGTGTGAGTGAGAGTGAGGATGGGAGAGAGTGTGAGAGTGAGAGTGAGGATGGGGAGAGAGTGTGAGTGTGTGAGTGAGGATGGGAGAGTGTATGTGAGTGAGAGTGAGGATAGTGGAGAGACTGTGAGAGTGAGAGTGAGGATTGGGGAGAGAGTGTGATAGTGAGAGTGAGGATGGGAGAGAGTGTGTGTTTGAAAGTGAGTATGGGGAGAGAGTGTGAGAGTGAGAGAGAGGATGGGGAGAGACTGTGAGAGTGAGAGTGAGAATGGGAGGGAGTGTGAGAGTGAGAGTGAGGATGGGAGAGAGTGTGTGTTTGAAAGTGAGTATGGGGAGAGAGTGTGAGAGTGAGAGAGAGGATGGGGAGAGACTGTGAGAGTGAGAGTGAGAATGGGAGAGAGCGTGAGAGTGACAGTGAGGATGGGAGAGAGAGTGTGAGAGTGAGAGTGAGAATGAGAATGGGAGAGAGTGTGGGAGTGGGGATGCGAGAGAGAGTGTGAGAGTGAGTGTGCGGATGGGAGCGAGAGTGTGAGAGTGAGAGTGACGATGGTATAGAGAGCGTGAGAGTGAGAGTGCGAATGGGAGAGAGTGTGTGAGAGTGAGAGTGACGATGGTATACAGAGTGTGAGAGTGAGAATGAGAATGGGAGAGAGAGTGAGGGAGTGAGAGTGAGGATTGGAGGGAGAGTGTGACAATGAGTGTGAGGATGGGACAGAGTTTGTGAGTGAGAGTGAGGATTTGAGAGTGAGTCTGAGAGTGAGAGTGCGAATGGGAGAGATTGTGAGAGCGAGAGAGAGAAGGAGAATGGGAGAGAGAAAGTGAGAGAGAGAGTGACGATAGGGAGAGAGTGTGAGAGTGAGAGTGAGGATGGGAGAGAGTGAGTGAGTGAGAGTGAGGATCGGGGAGAGAGAGTGAGAGTGAGAGAGAGGAAGGGGAGAGAGTGTGAGAGTGAGTGTAAGAATGGGAGAGAGTGTGAGAGTAAGAGTGAGAGAGAGGATGGGAGAGAGTGTGCGAGAGTGAGAGTGAGAGTGAGGATGGGTGAGAGAGTTTGAGGTTGAGAGTGAGGATGGGCGAGAGAGTGTGCGAATGAGGATGGGAGAGAGTGTGTGAGAGTGACAGTGAGGATGAGAGAGAGTGTGAGAGTGAGAGTGAGAATGGGAGAGAGTGAGGGAGTGATGATGCGAGAGAGAGTGTGAGAGTGAGAGTGCGAATGGGAGAGAGTGTGAGAGTGACAGTGAGGATGGGAGAGAGAGTGTGAGAGTGAGAGTGAGGATGGGAGAGAGTGTGAGAGTGAGAATGGGGGAGTATGTGTGAGACTGAGAGTGCGAACGGGAGAGTGTGTGTGAGTGTAAGAGTGAGGATGGGAGAGGGTGTGAGTGTAAGAGTGAGGATGGGAGAGGGTGTGAGAGTGAGAGTGAGGATGGGGGAGCAGTGTGAGAGTGAGAGTGAGGATGGGAGAGAGCGTGAGAGTGACAGTGAGGATGGGAGAGAGAGTGTGAGAGTGAGAGTGAGAATGAGAATGGGAGAGAGTGTGGGAGTGGGGATGCGAGAGAGAGTGTGAGAGTGAGAGTGCGGATGGGAGCGAGAGTGTGAGAGTGAGAGTGACGATGGTATAGAGAGCGTGAGAGTGAGAGTGCGAATGGGAGAGAGTGTGTGAGAGTGAGAGTGACGATGGTATAGAGAGTGTGAGAGTGAGAATGAGAATGGGAGAGAGAGTGAGAGAGTGAGAGTGAGGATTGGAGAGAGAGTGTGACAATGAGTGTGAGGATGGGACAGAGTTTGTGAGTGAGAGTGAGGATTTGAGAGTGAGTCTGAGAGTGAGAGTGCGAATGGGAGAGATTGTGAGAGCGAGAGAGAGAATGAGAATGGGAGAGAGAAAGTGAGAGAGAGAGAGTGACGATAGGGAGAGAGTGTGAGAGTGAGAGTGAGAGTGAGGATGGGAGAGAGTGAGTGAGTGAGAGTGAGGATCGGGGAGAGAGAGTGAGAGTGAGAGAGAGGAAGGGGAGAGAGTGTGAGAGTGAGTGTAAGAATGGGAGAGAGTGTGAGAGTAAGAGTGAGAGAGAGGATGGGAGAGAGTGTGCGAGAGTGAGAGTGAGAGTGAGGATGGGTGAGAGAGTTTGAGGTTGAGAGTGAGGATGGGCGAGAGAGTGTGCGAATGAGGATGGGAGAGAGTGTGTGAGAGTGACACTGAGGATGAGAGAGAGTGTGAGAGTGAGAGTGAGAATGGGAGAGAGTGAGGGAGTGATGATGCGAGAGAGAGTGTGAGAGTGAGAGTGCGAATGGGAGAGAGTGTGAGAGTGAGAGTGAGGATGGGAGAGAGTGTGAGAGTGAGAATGGGGGAGTATGTGTGAGACTGAGAGTGCGAACGGGAGAGTGTGTGTGAGTGTAAGAGTGAGGATGGGAGAGGGTGTGAGAGTGAGAGTGAGGATGGGGGAGCAGTGTGAGAGTGAGAGTGAGGATGGGAGAGAGCGTGAGAGTGACAGTGAGGATGGGAGAGAGAGTGTGAGAGTGAGAGTGAGAATGAGAATGGGAGAGAGTGTGGGAGTGGGGATGCGAGAGTGAGTGTGAGAGTGAGAGTGCGGATGGGAGCGAGAGTGTGAGTGAGAGTGACGATGGTATAGAGAGCGTGAGAGTGAGAGTGCGAATGGGAGAGAGTGTGTGAGTGAGAGTGAGGATGGGAGAGAGTTTGAGAGTGAGGATCGCGGAGAGAGTGTGAGAGTGAGAGTGCGGATGGGAGAGAGAGTGAGAGTGAGAGTGAGGATAGGGGAGAGAGTCTGAGAGTGAGTGTGAGGATGGGAGAGAGAGTGTGAGAGTGAGGATGGGAGAGAGTGTGAGAGTGAGAGTGAGGATGGGAGAGAGTGTGTGAGATTGAGGATGGGAGAGAGAGTTTGAGAGCGAGAGTGAGGATGGGAGCGATTGTGTGAGTGAGAGTGAGGATGGGAGAGAGTGTGAGAGTGAGAGTGAGGATGGGGAGAGAGTGTGAGTGTGTGAGTGAGGATGGGAGAGTGTATGTGAGTGAGAGTGAGGATAGTGGAGAGACTGTGAGAGTGAGAGTGAGGATTGGGGAGAGAGTGTGATAGTGAGAGTGAGGATGGGAGAGAGTGTGTGTTTGAAAGTGAGTATGGGGAGAGAGTGTGAGAGTGAGAGAGAGGATGGGGAGAGACTGTGAGACTGAGAGTGCGAACGGGAGAGTGTGTGTGAGTGTAAGAGTGAGGATGGGAGAGGGTGAGAGTGAGAGTGAGGATGGGGGAGCAGTGTGAGAGTGAGAGTGAGGATGGGAGAGAGCGTGAGAGTGACAGTGAGGATGGGAGAGAGAGTGTGAGAGTGAGAGTGAGAATGAGAATGGGAGAGAGTGTGGGAGTGGGGATGCGAGAGTGAGTATGAGAGTGAGAGGGCGGTTGGGAGCGAGAGTGTGAGTGAGAGTGACGATGGTATAGAGAGCGTGAGAGTGAGAGTGCGAATGGGAGAGAGTGTGTGAGTGAGAGTGAGGATGGGAGAGAGTTTGAGAGTGAGGATCGCGGAGAGAGTGTGAGAGTGAGAGTGCGGATGGGAGAGAGAGTGAGAGTGAGAGTGAGGATAGGGGAGAGAGTCTGAGAGTGAGTGTGAGGATGGGAGAGAGTGTGGGAGTGAGAGTGAGGATGGGAGAGAGTGTGTGAGATTGAGGATGGGAGAGAGAGTTTGAGAGCGAGAGTGAGGATGGGAGCGATTGTGTGAGTGAGAGTGAGGATGGGAGAGAGTGTGAGAGTGAGAGTGAGGATGGGGAGAGAGTGTGAGTGTGTGAGTGAGGATGGGAGAGTGTATGTGAGTGAGAGTGAGGATAGTGGAGAGACTGTGAGAGTGAGAGTGAGGATTGGGGAGAGAGTGTGATAGTGAGAGTGAGGATGGGAGAGAGTGTGTGTTTGAAAGTGAGTATGGGGAGAGAGTGTGAGAGTGAGAGAGAGGATGGGGAGAGACTGTGAGAGTGAGAGTGAGAATGGGAGGGAGTGTGAGAGTGAGAGTGAGGATGGGAGAGAGAGAGTGTGAGAGTGAGAGTGAGGATGGGCGAGAGAGTGTGAGAGTGAGAGTGAGGATTGGAGAGCGTGTGTGAGAGTGAGTGAGAATGGGAGGGAATGTGGGGGTGAGGAAGGGAGAGAGAGTGTGAGAGTGAGAGTGAGGATGGGAGAGAGAGTGTGAGAGTAGAAGTGAGGATGGGAGAGAGTGTGAGAGTGACAGTGAGGATGGGAGAGAGTGTGGGAGTGAGGATGGGAGAGAGAGTGTGTGAGTGAGAGTCAGAATGGGAGAGTGTGTGTGAGAGTGAGTGAGAATGGGAGGGAATGTGGGGGTGAGGAAGGGAGAGAGAGTGTGAGAGTGAGAGTGAGGATGGGAGAGAGAGTGTGAGAGTAGAAGTGCGAATGGGAGAGAGTGTGTGCGTGAGAGTGAGGATGGGAGAGAGTTTGAGAGTGAGGATCGCGGAGAGAGTGTGAGAGTGAGAGTGCGGATGGGAGAGAGAGTGAGAGTGAGAGTGAGGATAGGGGAGAGAGTCTGAGAGTGAGAGAGAGGATGGGAGAGACTGTGAGAGTGAGAGTAAGAATGGGAGGTAGTTTGAGTGTCAGAGTGAGAGTGAGGATGGGAGAGAGAGTTTGAGCGTGAGAGTGATGATGGGCGAGAGAGTGTGAGAGTGAGAGTGAGAGTGAGGATGAGAGAGAGTGTGTGAGAGTGAGAGTGAGAGTGAGGATGGGAGAGAGTGAGTGAGTGAGAGTGAGGATCGGGGAGAGAGAGTGAGAGTGAGAGAGAGGAAGGGGAGAGAGTGTGAGAGTGAGTGTGAGGATGGGAGAGAGAGTGTGAGAGTGAGGATGGGAGAGAGTGTGAGAGTGAGAGTGAGGATGGGAGAGAGAGTGCTGAGATTGAGGATGGGAGAGAGAGTGTGAGAGTGATAGTGAGGATGGGAGAGAGAATGTGAGAGCGAGAGTGAGGATGGGAGAGATTGTGTGAGTGAGAGTGAGGATGGGAGAGAGTGTGAGAGTGTGAGTGAGGATGGGAGAGTGTATGTGAGTGAGAGTGAGGATAGTGGAGAGACTGTGAGAGTGAGAGTGAGGATTGGGGAGAGAGTGTGATAATGAGAGTTAGGATGGGAGAGAGTGTGTGTTTGAAAGTGAGTATGGGGAGAGAGTGTGAGAGTGAGAGAGAGGATGGGGAGAGACTGTGAGAGTGAGAGTGAGAATGGGAGGGAGTGTGAGAGTGAGAGTGAGGATGGGAGAGAGAGAGTGTGAGAGTGAGAGTGAGGATGGGCGAGAGAGTGTGAGAGTGAGAGTGAGGATTGGAGAGCGTGTGTGAGAGTGAGTGAGAATGGGAGGGAATGTGGGTGTGAGGAAGGGAGAGAGAGTGAGAGAGTGAGAGTGAGGATGGGAGAGAGAGTGTGAGAGTAGAAGTGAGGATGGGAGAGAATGTGAGAGTGACAGTGAGGATGGGAGAGAGTGTGGGAGTGAGGATGGGAGAGAGAGTGTGTGAGTGAGAGTCAGAATGGGAGAGAGTGTGTGAGAGTGAGTGAGAATGGGAGGGAATGTGGGGGTGAGGAAGGGAGAGAGAGTGTGAGAGTGAGAGTGAGGATGGGAGAGAGAGTGTGAGAGTAGAAGTGAGGATGGGAGAGAGTGTGAGAGTGACAGTGAGGATGGGAGAGAGTGTGAGAATGAGAATGCAGATGGGACAAAGTGTGTGAGTGAGAGTGAGGATTTGGGAGAGGGTGTGAGATTGAGAGTGAGAATGAGAATGGGAGAGAGAGTGTGCGACTGAGAGTGAGGATGGGAGAGAGTGTGAGAGTGAGAGTGAGGATAGGAGAGAGAGTGTGAGAGTGAGAGTAATAATGGGAGGGAGTGTGAGATTCAGAGTGAGAGTAAGGACGGGAGAGAGATTGTGAGTGTGAGAGTGATGATGTGCGAGAGAGTTTGAGAGTGAGAGTGAGAGTGATGATGGGAGTGAGTGTGTGAGAGTGAGAGTGAGAGTGAGGATGGGAGAGAGTGTGTGAGTGAGAGTGAGGATAGGGGAGAGAGTCTGAGAGTGAGAGAGAGGATGGGAGAGACTGTGAGAGTGAGAGTAAGAATGGGAGGTAGTGTGAGTGTCAGAGTGAGAGTGAGGATGGGAGAGAGAGTTTGAGCGTGAGAGTGATGATGGGCGAGAGAGTGTGAGAGTGAGAGTGAGGATGAGAGAGAGTGTGTGAGAGTGAGAGTGAGAGTGAGGATGGGAGAGAGTGAGTGAGTGAGAGTGAGGATCGGGGAGAGAGAGTGAGAGTGAGAGAGAGGAAGGGGAGAGAGTGTGAGAGTGAGTGTAAGAATGGGAGAGAGTGTGAGAGTAAGAGTGAGAGAGAGGATGGGAGAGAGTGTGCGAGAGTGAGAGTGAGAGTGAGGATGGGTGAGAGAGTTTGAGGTTGAGAGTGAGGATGGGCGAGAGAGTGTGCGAATGAGGATGGGAGAGAGTGTGTGAGAGTGACAGTGAGGATGAGAGAGAGTGTGAGAGTGAGAGTGAGAATGGGAGAGAGTGAGGGAGTGATGATGCGAGAGAGAGTGTGAGAGTGAGAGTGCGAATGGGAGAGAGTGTGAGAGTGACAGTGAGGATGGGAGAGAGAGTGTGAGAGTGAGAGTGAGGATGGGAGAGAGTGTGAGAGTGAGAATGGGGGAGTATGTGTGAGACTGAGAGTGCGAACGGGAGAGTGTGTGTGAGTGTAAGAGTGAGGATGGGAGAGGGTGTGAGAGTGAGAGTGAGGATGGGGGAGCAGTGTGAGAGTGAGAGTGAGGATGGGAGAGAGCGTGAGAGTGACAGTGAGGATGGGAGAGAGAGTGTGAGAGTGAGAGTGAGAATGAGAATGGGAGAGAGTGTGGGAGTGGGGATGCGAGAGAGAGTCTGAGAGTGAGAGTGCGGATGGAAGCGAGAGTGTGAGAGTGAGAGTGACGATGGTATAGAGAGCGTGAGAGTGAGAGTGCGAATGGGAGAGAGTGTGTGAGAGTGAGAGTGAGGATGGGAGAGAGTTTGAGAGTGAGGATCGCGGAGAAAGTGTGAGAGTGAGAGTGCGGATGGGAGAGACTATGAGAGTGAGTATGGGAGAGAGTGTGAGAGTGAGAGTGAGGATGGGAGAGAGTGTGAGAGTGAGAGTGAGAATGGGAGAGAGAGTGTGAGAGTGAGAGTGAGGAAGAGAACGAGTGTGAGAGTGAGAGTGAGAATGGGAGAGAGTGTGTGAGAGAGTGAGTGTGGATGGGAGGGAGTGTGAGAGTGAGAGTGAGGATGGGAGAGCGTGTGTGAGTGTGAGAGTGAGAATGGAAGAGAGTGTGAGAGTGAGAGTGAGTGTGGATGCGAGAGAGTGTGAGAGGGAGAGTGAGAATGGGAGAGAGAGTGTGAGAGTGAGAGTGAGGAAGAGAACGAGTGTGTGAGTGAGAGTGAGAATGGAAGAGAGTGTGTGAGAGAGTGAGTGTGGATGGGAGAGAGTGTGAGAGTGAGTGTGAGGATGGGAGAGAGAGTGTGAGAGTGAGGATGGGAGAGAGTGTGAGAGTGAGAGTGAGGATGGGAGAGAGAGTGTGAGAGTGAGGATGGGAGAGAGAATGTGAGAGTGATAGTGAGGATGGGAGAGAGAGTGTGAGAGCGAGAGTGAGGATGGGAGAGATTGTGTGAGTGAGAGTGAGGATGGGAGAGAGTGTGAGAGTGAGAGTGAGGATGGGGAGAGAGTGTGAGTGTGTGAGTGAGGATGGGAGAGTGTATGTGAGTGAGAGTGAGGATAGTGGAGAGACTGTGAGAGTGAGAGTGAGGATTGGGGAGAGAGTGTGATAATGAGAGTGAGGATGGGAGAGAGTGTGTGAGAGTAGAAGTGAGGATGGGAGAGAGTGTGAGAGTGACAGTGAGGATGGGAGAGAGTGTGGGAGTGAGGATGGGAGAGAGAGTGTGTGAGTGAGAGTCAGAATGGGAGAGTGTGTGTGAGAGTGAGTGAGAATGGGAGGGAATGTGGGGGTGAGGAAGGGAGAGAGAGTGTGAGAGTGAGAGTGAGGATGGGAGAGAGAGTGTGAGAGTAGAAGTGCGAATGGGAGAGAGTGTGTGCGTGAGAGTGAGGATGGGAGAGAGTTTGAGAGTGAGGATCGCGGAGAGAGTGTGAGAGTGAGAGTGCGGATGGGAGAGAGAGTGAGAGTGAGAGTGAGGATAGGGGAGAGAGTCTGAGAGTGAGAGAGAGGATGGGAGAGACTGTGAGAGTGAGAGTAAGAATGGGAGGTAGTTTGAGTGTCAGAGTGAGAGTGAGGATGGGAGAGAGAGTTTGAGCGTGAGAGTGATGATGGGCGAGAGAGTGTGAGAGTGAGAGTGAGAGTGAGGATGAGAGAGAGTGTGTGAGAGTGAGAGTGAGAGTGAGGATGGGAGAGAGTGAGTGAGTGAGAGTGAGGATCGGGGAGAGAGAGTGAGAGTGAGAGAGAGGAAGGGGAGAGAGTGTGAGAGTGAGTGTGAGGATGGGAGAGAGAGTGTGAGAGTGAGGATGGGAGAGAGTGTGAGAGTGAGAGTGAGGATGGGAGAGAGAGTGCTGAGATTGAGGATGGGAGAGAGAGTGTGAGAGTGATAGTGAGGATGGGAGAGAGAATGTGAGAGCGAGAGTGAGGATGGGAGAGATTGTGTGAGTGAGAGTGAGGATGGGAGAGAGTGTGAGAGTGTGAGTGAGGATGGGAGAGTGTATGTGAGTGAGAGTGAGGATAGTGGAGAGACTGTGAGAGTGAGAGTGAGGATTGGGGAGAGAGTGTGATAATGAGAGTTAGGATGGGAGAGAGTGTGTGTTTGAAAGTGAGTATGGGGAGAGAGTGTGAGAGTGAGAGAGAGGATGGGGAGAGACTGTGAGAGTGAGAGTGAGAATGGGAGGGAGTGTGAGAGTGAGAGTGAGGATGGGAGAGAGAGAGTGTGAGAGTGAGAGTGAGGATGGGCGAGAGAGTGTGAGAGTGAGAGTGAGGATTGGAGAGCGTGTGTGAGAGTGAGTGAGAATGGGAGGGAATGTGGGTGTGAGGAAGGGAGAGAGAGTGAGAGAGTGAGAGTGAGGATGGGAGAGAGAGTGTGAGAGTAGAAGTGAGGATGGGAGAGAATGTGAGAGTGACAGTGAGGATGGGAGAGAGTGTGGGAGTGAGGATGGGAGAGAGAGTGTGTGAGTGAGAGTCAGAATGGGAGAGAGTGTGTGAGAGTGAGTGAGAATGGGAGGGAATGTGGGGGTGAGGAAGGGAGAGAGAGTGTGAGAGTGAGAGTGAGGATGGGAGAGAGAGTGTGAGAGTAGAAGTGAGGATGGGAGAGAGTGTGAGAGTGACAGTGAGGATGGGAGAGAGTGTGAGAATGAGAATGCAGATGGGACAAAGTGTGTGAGTGAGAGTGAGGATTTGGGAGAGGGTGTGAGATTGAGAGTGAGAATGAGAATGGGAGAGAGAGTGTGCGACTGAGAGTGAGGATGGGAGAGAGTGTGAGAGTGAGAGTGAGGATAGGAGAGAGAGTGTGAGAGTGAGAGTAATAATGGGAGGGCGTGTGAGATTCAGAGTGAGAGTAAGGACGGGAGAGAGATTGTGAGTGTGAGAGTGATGATGTGCGAGAGAGTTTGAGAGTGAGAGTGAGAGTGATGATGGGAGTGAGTGTGTGAGAGTGAGAGTGAGAGTGAGGATGGGAGAGAGTGTGTGAGTGAGAGTGAGGATAGGGGAGAGAGTCTGAGAGTGAGAGAGAGGATGGGAGAGACTGTGAGAGTGAGAGTAAGAATGGGAGGTAGTGTGAGTGTCAGAGTGAGAGTGAGGATGGGAGAGAGAGTTTGAGCGTGAGAGTGATGATGGGCGAGAGAGTGTGAGAGTGAGAGTGAGGATGAGAGAGAGTGTGTGAGAGTGAGAGTGAGAGTGAGGATGGGAGAGAGTGAGTGAGTGAGAGTGAGGATCGGGGAGAGAGAGTGAGAGTGAGAGAGAGGAAGGGGAGAGAGTGTGAGAGTGAGTGTAAGAATGGGAGAGAGTGTGAGAGTAAGAGTGAGAGAGAGGATGGGAGAGAGTGTGCGAGAGTGAGAGTGAGAGTGAGGATGGGTGAGAGAGTTTGAGGTTGAGAGTGAGGATGGGCGAGAGAGTGTGCGAATGAGGATGGGAGAGAGTGTGTGAGAGTGACAGTGAGGATGAGAGAGAGTGTGAGAGTGAGAGTGAGAATGGGAGAGAGTGAGGGAGTGATGATGCGAGAGAGAGTGTGAGAGTGAGAGTGCGAATGGGAGAGAGTGTGAGAGTGACAGTGAGGATGGGAGAGAGAGTGTGAGAGTGAGAGTGAGGATGGGAGAGAGTGTGAGAGTGAGAATGGGGGAGTATGTGTGAGACTGAGAGTGCGAACGGGAGAGTGTGTGTGAGTGTAAGAGTGAGGATGGGAGAGGGTGTGAGAGTGAGAGTGAGGATGGGGGAGCAGTGTGAGAGTGAGAGTGAGGATGGGAGAGAGCGTGAGAGTGACAGTGAGGATGGGAGAGAGAGTGTGAGAGTGAGAGTGAGAATGAGAATGGGAGAGAGTGTGGGAGTGGGGATGCGAGAGAGAGTCTGAGAGTGAGAGTGCGGATGGAAGCGAGAGTGTGAGAGTGAGAGTGACGATGGTATAGAGAGCGTGAGAGTGAGAGTGCGAATGGGAGAGAGTGTGAGAGTGAGAGTGAGGATGGGAGAGAGTTTGAGAGTGAGGATCGCGGAGAAAGTGTGAGAGTGAGAGTGCGGATGGGAGAGACTATGAGAGTGAGTATGGGAGAGAGTGTGAGAGTGAGAGTGAGGATGGGAGAGAGTGTGAGAGTGAGAGTGAGAATGGGAGAGAGAGTGTGAGAGTGAGAGTGAGGAAGAGAACGAGTGTGAGAGTGAGAGTGAGAATGGGAGAGAGTGTGTGAGAGAGTGAGTGTGGATGGGAGGGAGTGTGAGAGTGAGAGTGAGGATGGGAGAGCGTGTGTGAGTGTGAGAGTGAGAATGGAAGAGAGTGTGAGAGTGAGAGTGAGTGTGGATGCGAGAGAGTGTGAGAGGGAGAGTGAGAATGGGAGAGAGAGTGTGAGAGTGAGAGTGAGGAAGAGAACGAGTGTGTGAGTGAGAGTGAGAATGGAAGAGAGTGTGTGAGAGAGTGAGTGTGGATGGGAGAGAGTGTGAGAGTGAGTGTGAGGATGGGAGAGAGAGTGTGAGAGTGAGGATGGGAGAGAGTGTGAGAGTGAGAGTGAGGATGGGAGAGAGAGTGTGAGAGTGAGGATGGGAGAGAGAATGTGAGAGTGATAGTGAGGATGGGAGAGAGAGTGTGAGAGCGAGAGTGAGGATGGGAGAGATTGTGTGAGTGAGAGTGAGGATGGGAGAGAGTGTGAGAGTGAGAGTGAGGATGGGGAGAGAGTGTGAGTGTGTGAGTGAGGATGGGAGAGTGTATGTGAGTGAGAGTGAGGATAGTGGAGAGACTGTGAGAGTGAGAGTGAGGATTGGGGAGAGAGTGTGATAATGAGAGTGAGGATGGGAGAGAGTGTGTGTTTGAAAGTGAGTATGGTGAGAGAGTGTGAGAGTGAGAGAGAGGATGGGGAGAGACTGTGAGAGTGAGAGTGAGAATGGGAGGGAGTGTGAGAGTGAGAGTGAGGATGGGAGAGAGAGAGTGTGAGAGTGAGAGTGAGGATGGGCGAGAGAGTGTGAGAGTGAGAGTGAGGATTGGAGAGCGTGTGTGAGAGTGAGAGTGAGAATGGTAGAGAGAGTGTGAGAGTGAGGTTGGGAGAGAGTGTGGGAGTGAGGATGGGCGAGAAAGTGTGTGAGTGAGAATGGGACAGAGTGTGTGAGATTGAGAGTGCGAACGAGAGTGCGTGTGAGTGACGATGGGAGAGAGAGTGTGAGAGTGAGTGTGAGGATGGGATAGAGAGTGTGAGAGTGACGAAGAGAACGAGTGTGAGAGTGAGAGTGAGAATGGGAGAGAGTGTGTGAGAGAGTGAGTGTGGATGGGAGAGAGTGTGAGAGTGAGAGTGAGGATGGGAGAGAGAGTGTGAGAGTGAGAGTGAGGAAGAGAACGAGTGTGAGAGTGAGAGTGAGAATGGGAGAGAGTGTGTGAGAGAGTGAGTGTGGATGGGAGAGAGTGTGAGAGTGAGAGTGAGGATGGGAGAGCGTGTGTGAGTGTGAGAGTGAGAATGGTAGAGAGAGTGTGAGAGTGAGAGTGAGTGTGGATGGGAGAGAGTGTGAGAGGGAGAGGGAGGATGGGAGAGAGAGTGTGAGAGTGAGAGTGTGGAAGAGAACGAGTGTGAGAGTGAGAGTGAGAATGGGAGACTGTGTGTGAGAGAGTGAGTGTGGATGGGAGGGAGTGTGAGAGTGAGTGTGAGGATGGGAGAGAGAGTGTGAGTGTGAGAGTGAGGAAGAGAACGAGTGTGAGAGTGAGAATGGGAGAGAGTGTGTGAGAGAGTGAGTGTGGATGGGAGAGAGTGTGAGAGTGAGAGTGAGGATGGGAGAGCGTGTGTGAGTGTGAGAGTGAGAATGGTAGAGAGAGTGTAAGAGTGAGAGTGAGGATGGGAGAGAGTGTGAGAGTGAGAGTGAGGATGGGAGAGAGTGTGTGAGAGTGAGAATGGGAGGGAGTGTGAGAGGGAGATATTGAGAATGGGAGAGAGAGCGTGAGATTGAGAGTGAGGATGGGAGAGAGTGTAAGAGTGAGAGTGCCGACGGGAGAGAGTGTGAGAGTGCAAGTGCGGAAGGGAGAGAGAGTGTGAGAGTGAGAGTGATAGTGTGGATGGGAGAGAGAGTGTGAGAGTGACGGTAATGATGGGAGAGAGAGTGTGAGAGTGAGAGTGAGGAAGAGAACGAGTGTGAGAGTGAGAGTGAGAATGGGAAAGAGTGTGTGAGAGAGTGAGTGTGGATGGGAGAGAGTGTGAGAGTGAGTGTGAGGATGGGAGAGAGAGTGTGAGAGTGAGAGTGAGGAAGAGAACGAGTGTGAGAGTAAGAATGGGAGAGAGTGTGTGAGAGAGTGAGTGTGGATGGGAGAGAGCGTGAGAGTGAGAGTGAGGATGGGAGAGCGTGTGTGAGTGTGAGAGTGAGAATGGTAGAGAGAGTGTGAGAGTGAGAGTGAGGATGGGAGAGTGTGTGGGAGTGAGGATGGGAGAGAAAGTGTGTGAGTGAGAATGGGACAGAGTGTGTGAGAGTGAGAGTGAGAATGTGAGTGAGTGTGGGAGTGAGGATGGAAGAGAGAGTGTGAGAGTTAGTGTGAGGATGGGAGAGAGTGTGTGAGAGTGAGAATGGGAGAGAGTGTGAGAGGGAGATATTGAGAATGGGAGAGAGAGCGTGAGATTGAGAGTGAGGATGGGAGAGAGTGTAAGAGTGAGAGTACCGACGGGAGAGAGTGTGAGAGTGAGCGTGATAGTGTGGATGGGAGAGAGAGTGTGAGAGTGACGGTCATGATGGGAGAGAGAGTGTGAGAGTGAGAGTGAGGATGGGAGAGAGAGTGTGAGAGTGAGCATGAGGATGAGAGCGAGTGTAAGAGTGATAGTGACAATGGGAGAGAGAGTGTGAGAGTGTGAGTGTGAATGGGAGAGAGTGTGGGAGTGAGAGTGAGAAGGGAAGAGAGTGTGAGAGTGAGAGTGAGAGTGAGAGTGAGAAGGGGAGAGAGTGTGAGAGTGAGAGTGAGAAGGGAAGAGAGTGTGAGAGTGAGAGTGCGATTGGGAGAGAGTGTGAGAGTGTGGATGAGAAGGGAAGAGAGTGAGAGTGAGAGTGAGAGTGAGGATGCGATAGAGTGTGAGAGTGAGAGTGAGAAGCGAAGAGAGTGTGAGAGTTAGAGTGCGAATGGGAGTGAGTGTGAGAGTGAGGATGGGAGAGAGAGTGTGAGAATGATAGTGAGAGTGAAGATGGGAGAGAGAGCGTGAGAGTGAAAGTGAGTGAGGATGGGAGAGAGAGTGGGAGAGTGACAGTGAGGATGGGAGAGAGTGTGAGAGTGAGAGTGAGGATGGGAGAGAGTATGAGAGTGACTGTGAGCATGGGAGAGAGTGTGAGAGTGAGAATGAGAATGGGAGAGATTGTGTGATCGTGAGAGTGAGGCTGGGAGAGAGAGTGTGAGATTGAGAATGAGGATGGGAGAGAGAGTGTAAGAGTGAGATTGCGAATGGGAGAGAATGTGTGAGTGAGAGTGAGAATTTGGGAGAGAGTGTCAGAGTGACAGTGCGTATGGGAGAGACTGTGAGATGGGAGAGAGTGTGTGTTTGAAAGTGAGTATGGGGAGAGAGTGTGAGAGTGAGAGAGAGGATGGGGAGAGAATGTGAGAGTGAGAGTGAGAATGGGAGGGAGTGTGAGAGTGAGAGTGAGGATTGGAGAGCATGTGTGAGAGTGAGAGTGAGAATGGTAGAGAGAGTGTGAGAGTGAGGATGGGGGAGAGTATGGGAGTGAGGATGGGCGAGAAAGTGTGTGAGTGAGAATGGGACAGAGTGTGTGAGATTGAGAGTGCGAATGTGAGTGCGTGTGTGAGTGAGGATGGGAGAGAGAGTGTGAGAGTGAGTGTGAGGATGGGAGAGAGAGTGTGAGAGTGAGAGTGAGGAAGAGAACGAGTGTGAGAGTGAGAGTGAGAATGGGAGAGAGTGTGTGAGAGAGTGAGTGTGGATGGGAGAGAGTGTGAGAGTGAGAGTGAGGATGGGAGAGAGAGAGTGTGAGAGTGAGAGTGAGGAAGAGAATGATTGTGAGAGTGAGAGTGAGAATGGGAGAGAGTGTGTGAGAGAGTGAGTGTGGATGGGAGAGAGTGTGAGAGTGAGAGTGAGGATGGGAGAGCGTGTGTGAGTGTGAGAGTGAGAATGGTAGAGAGAGTGTGAGAGTGAGAGTGAGGATGGGAGACTGTGTGGGAGTGAGGATGGGAGAGAAAGTGTGTGAGTGAGAATGGGACAGAGTGTGTGAGAGTGAGAGTGAGAATGTGAGTGAGTGTGGGAGTGAGGATGGGAGAGAGAGTGTGAGAGTTAGAGTGAGGATGGGAGAGAGTGTGTGAGAGTGAGAATGCGAGAGAGTGTGAGAGGGAGATATTGAGAATGGGAGAGAGAGCATGAGATTGAGAGTGAGGATGGGAGAGAGTGTAAGAGTGAGAGTGACGACGGGAGAGAGTGTGAGAGTGCAAGTGCGGATGGGAGAGAGAGTGTGAGAGTGAGAGTGATAGTGTGGATGGGAGAGAGAGTGTGAGAGTGACGGTAATGATGGGAGAGAGAGTGTGAGAGTGAGAGTGAGGATGGGAGAGAGAGTGTGAGAGTGAGCGTGAGAGCGACTGTAAGAGTGATAGTGACAATGGGAGAGAGAGTGTGAGAGTGTGAGTGTGAATGGGATAGAGTGTGGGAGTGAGAGTGATGATGGTGAGAGAGTGTGAGAGTTAGAGTGCGGATGGGAGAGAGTGTGTGAGTGAGAGTGAGGATGGGAGAGAGTGTGAGAGTGAGAGTGCGTATAGGAAAGACTGTGAGAGTGAGAGTGTGAATGAGAATGGGAGAGAGAGTGTAAGAGTGAGAGTGAGATTGGGAGAGAGTGTGTGAGAGTGAGAGTGAGGATGGGAGAGAGAGGGTGAGAGTGAGGATGGGAGGGAGAGTGTGAGAGTGCGAATGGGAGAGAGTGTGAGAAAGAGAGTGAGAATGAGAATGGGAGAGAGAGTGTGAGAGTGAGAGTGAGAATGGGAAAGAGAATGTGAGAGTGAGAGTGAGGATGGGAGAGAGAGTGTGAGAGTGAGAGTGAGGATGGGAGGGAGTGTGTGAGCGTGACAGTAGGATGGGAGCGAGAGTGTGAGAGTGAGAGTGAGAATGGGAGAGATTGTGTGATAGTGAGAGTGAGGATCGGGGAGAGAGAGTGTGAGATTGAGAATGAGGATGGGGGAGAGAGTGCAAGAGTGAGAGTGCAAATGGGAGAGAGTGTGTGAGTGAGAGTGAGGATTTGGGAGAGAGTGTTAGAGTGACAGTGCGTATGGGAGAGACTGTGAGAGCGAGAGTGTGAATGAGAATGGGAGAGAGAGAGTGAGAGTGAGAGTGAGGATGGGAGAGAGGGTGTGGGAGTGAGAGTGAGGAAGGGGGAGAGAGAGTGTGAGAGTGAGAGTGAGGATGGGAGAGAGAGTGTGAGAGTGAGAGTGCGAATGGGAGAGAGTGTGAGAGTGAGAGTGAGAATGAGAATGTGAGAGAGAGTGTGAAAGTGAGAGTGAGAATGGGAGAGAGTGTATGAGAGTGAGAGTGCGGATGGGAGAGAGTGTGAGAGTGAGAGTGAGGATGGGAGAGAGAGTGTGAGAGTGAAGATGGGAGAGCGTGTGAGAGTGAGAGTGAGGATGGGAGAGAGAGTGTGAGATTGAGGATGGGAGAAAGAGTGTGAGAGTGATAGTGAGGATGGGAAAGAGAGAGTGTGAGAGTGAGAGTGAGGATGGGAGAGATTGTGTGAGTGAGAGTGAGGATGGGAGAGAGTGTGAGAGTGAGAGTGAGCATGGGGAGAGTGTGTGAGTGCGAGAGAGAGGATGGCAGAGAGTATGTGAGTGAGAGTGAGGATAGTGGAGAGAGTGTGAGAGTGAGAGTGAGGATTGGGGAGAGAGTGTGATAGTGAGAGTGAGGATGGGAGAGAGTGTGTGTTTGAAAGTGAGTATGGGGAGAGTGTGTGAGAGTGAGAGAGAGGATGGGGAGAGAGTGTGAGAGTGAGAGTGAGAATGGGAGAGAGAGTGTGAGAGTGAGAGTGAGGATGGGCGATAGAGTGTGAGAGTGAGAGTGAGGATGGGAGAGAGAGTGTGAGATTGAGGATGGGAGAAAGAGCGTGAGAGTGATAGTGAGGATGGGAGAGAGAGTGTGAGAGTGAGAGTGAGGATAGGAGAGATTGTGTGAATGAGAGTGAGGATGGGAGAGAGTGTGAGAGTGAGAGTGAGGATGGGGAGAGTGTGTGAGTGCGAGAGTGAGGATGGGAGAGAGTATGTGAGTGAGAGTGAGGATAGTGGAGAGAGTGTGAGAGTGAGAGTGAGGATTGGGGAGAGAGTGCGATAGTGAGAGTGAGGATGGGAGAGAGTGTGTGTTTGAAAGTGAGTATGGGGAGAGAGTGTGAGAGTGAGAGAGAGGATGGGGAGAGACTGTGAGAGTGAGAGTGAGAATGGGAGGGAGTCTGAGAGTGAGAGTGAGGATGGGAGAGAGAGTGTGATAGTGAGAGTGAGGATGGGCGAGAGAGTGTGAGTGTGAGAGTGAGGATTGGAGAGCGTGTGTGAGAGTGAGAGTGAGAATGGTAGAGAGAGTGTGAGAGTGAGGATGGGGGAGAGTGTGGGAGTGAGGATGGGCGAGAAAGTGTGTGAGTGAGAATGGGACAGAGTGTGTGAGATTGAGAGTGCGAATGTGAGTTCGTGTGTGAGTGAGGATGGGAGAGAGTGTGAGAGCGAGTGTGAGGATGGGAGAGAGAGTGTGAGAGTGAGAGTGAGGAAAAGAACGAGTGTGAGAGTGAGAGTGAGAATGGGAGAGAGTGTGTGAGAGAGTGAGTGTGGATGGGAGAGAGTGTGAGAGTGAGAGTGAGGATGGGAGAGAGAGTGTGAGAGTGAGAGTGAGGATGGGAGAGAGAGTGTGAGAGTGAGAGTGAGGAAGAGAACGAGTGTGAGAGTGAGAGTGAGAATGGGAGAGAGTGTGTGAGAGTGAGAGTGAGGATGGGAGAGCGTGTGTGAGTGTGAGAGTGAGAATGGTAGAGAGAGTGTGAGATTGAGAATGAGTGTGGATGGGAGAGAGTGTGAGAGTGAGAGTGAGGATGGGAGAGAGAGTGTGAGAGTGAGAGTGAGGAAGAGAACGAGTGTGAGAGTGAGAGTGAGAATGGGAGAGAGTGTGTGAGAGAGTGAGTGTGGATGGGAGTGAGTGTGAGAGTGAGTGTGAGGATGGGAGAGAGAGTGTGAGAGTGAGAGTGATGAAGAGAACGAGTGTGAGAGTGAGAGTGAGAATGGGAGAGAGTGTGTGAGAGAGTGAGTGTGGATGGGAGAGAGTGTGAGAGTGAGGATGGGAGCGCGTGTGTGAGTGTGAGAGTGAGAATGGTAGAGAGAGTGTGAGAGTGAGAGTGAGGATGGGAGAGTGTGTGGGAGTGAGGATGGGAGCGCGTGTGTGAGTGTGAGAGTGAGAATGGTAGAGAGAGTGTGAGAGTGAGAGTGAGAATGTGAGTGAGTGTGGGAGTGAGGATGGGAGAGAGAGTGTGAGAGTTAGAGTGAGGATGGGAGAGTTTGTGTGAGAGTGAGAATGGGAGAGAGTGTGAGAGGGAGATATTGAGAATGGGAGAGAGAGCGTGAGATTGAGAGTGAATTTGGGAGAGAGTGTAAGTGTGAGTACCGACGGGAGAGAGTGTGAGAGTGAGAGTGAGGTTGGGAGAGAGAGTGTGAGAGTGAGCGTGAGGATGAGAGCGAGTGTAAGAGTGATAGTGACAATGGGAGAGAGAGTGTGAGAGTGTGAGTGTGAATGGGAGAGAGTGTGGGTGTGAGAGTGAGAAGGGAAGAGAGTGTGAGAGTGAGAGTGAGAGTGAGAAGGGGAGAGAGTGTGAGAGTGAGAGTGAGAAGGGAAGAGAGTGTGAGAGTGAGAGTGCGATTGGGAGAGAGTGTGTGAGTGCGGATGAGAAGGGAAGAGAGTGAGAGTGAGAGTGAGGATGCGATAGAGTGTCAGAGTGAGAGTGCGAATGGGAGTGAGTGTGAGAGTGAGAGTGCGGATGGGAGAGAGTGTGTGAGTGAGAGTGAGAATGGGAGAGAGTGTGAGAGTGAGAGTGCGTATAGGAAAGACTGTGAGAGTGAGAGTGTGAATAAGAATGGGAGAGAGAGTGTAAGAGTGAGAGTGAGATTGGGAGAGAGTGTGTGAGAGTGAGAGTGAGGATGGGAGAGAGAGGGTGAGAGTGAGGATGGGAGGGAGAGTGTGAGAGTGAGAGTGAGGATAGGAGAGACTGTGTGAGAATGACAGTGAGGATGGGAGAAAGTGTGTGAGTGAGGATGGGGGAGAGAGTGTGATAGTGACAGTGAGGATGGGAGAGAGTGTGTGAGTGAGAGTGAGGATGGGAGAGAGTGTGTGAGTGAGAGTGAGAATGGGAGAGATTGTGAGAGTGAGAGTGCAGATGGGAGTGACTGTGTGAGAGAGAGTGAGGATTTGGGAGAGAGTGTGAGAGTGAGAGTGCATATGGGAGAGACTGTGAGAGTGAGAGTGTGAATGAGAATGGGAGAGAGAGTGTGAGAGTGAGAGTGCGGATAGGAAAGATTGTGAGAGTGAGAGTGTGAATGAGAATGGGAGTGAGAGTGTAAGAGTGAGAGTGAGATTGGGAGATGTGTGTGAGAGTGAGAGTGAGGATGGGAGAGAGAGGGTGAGAGTGAGGATGTGAGGGAGAGTGTGAGATGCGAATGGGAGAGAGAGTGAGAAAGAGAGTGAGAATGAGAATGGGAGAGAGAGAGTGAGGGTGAGAGTGAGAGTGAGAATGGGAGAGAGTGTGTGAGAGTGAGAGTGAGGATGGGAGAGAAAGTGTGTGAGTGAGAATGGGAGAGACTGTGAGAGTGAGAGTGAGGATGGGAGAGACAATATGAGAATGACAGTGAGGATGGGAGAAAGTGTGTGAGTGAGGATGGGGGAGAGAGTGTGATAGTGAGAGTGAGGATGGGAGAGAGTGTGTGAGTGAGAGTGAGGATGGGGAGAGAGTGTGAGAGTGAGAGAGAGGATGGGTAGAGAGTGTAAGAGTGAGATTATGAATGGGAGGGAGTGCAGAATGGGATTGAGAGTGAGGATGGGAGAGAAAGTGTGTGAGTAAGAGTGAGAATGGGAGAGAGTGTGTGAGTGAAAGTGAGGATGGGAGAGATAGCGCGAGAGTGAGAGTGCGGATGGGAGAGAGTGTGTGAGTGAGAGTGAGAATGGGAGAGATTGTGAGAGTGAGAGTGCAGATGGGAGTGACTGTGTGAGAGAGAGTGAGGATTTGGGAGAGTGTGTGAGAGTGAGAGTGCGTATGGGAGAGACTGTTAGAGTGAGAGTGTGAATGAGAATTGGAGAGAGAGTGTGAGAGTGAGAGTGAGAATGGGAGAGAGTGTGTGAGAGTGAGAGTGAGGATGGGAGAGAGAGTGTGAGAGTGAGAGTGAGAATGGGAGAGAGTGTGTGAGAGTGAGAGTGAGGATGGGAGAGAGTGTGAGAGTGAGAGTGCGAATGGGAGAGATTGTATGAGAGTGAGAGTGCGGATGGGAGGGAATGTGAGAGTGAGAGTGAGGATGGGAGAGAGAAGGTGGGAGTGACAGTGAGGATGGAGGAGCGAGTGTGAGAGTGAGAGTGAGGATGGGAGACTGAGTGTGAGATTGAGAATGGGAGAGAGTGTGAGAGTGAGTGTGAGAATGGGAGAGAGAGTGTGAGATTGAGGATGGGAGAGAGAGTGTGAGAGTGAGAGTGAGGATGGGAGAGAGAGAGTGAGAGTGATGTTGGGAGCCAGTGTGAGAGTGAGAGTGAGGATGGGAGAGAGAGTGTGAGATTGAGGACGGGAGAAAGTTTGTGGGTGTGAGAGTGAGGATGGTAGAGAGAGTGTGAGAGTGAGAGTGAGGATGGGAGAGAGAGTGTGAGAATGAGAGTGAGTTGTGCAAGAGAGTGTGAGAGTGAGAGTGATAATGGGAGAGAGTGTGAGAGTGCAAGTGCGGATGGGAGAGAGAGTGTGAGAGTGAGAGCGATAGTGTGGATGGGAGAGAGAGAGTTTGATTGTCGGTGAGGATGGGAGAGAGATTATGAGAGTGAGATTGAGGATGAGAACGAGTGTGAGAGTGAGAGTGAGAATGGGAAAGAGTGTGTGAGAGAGTGAGTGTGGATGGGAGAGAGTGTGAGAGTGAGAGTGAGAAGGGAAGAGAGTGTGAGAGTGAGCGTGAGGATGAGAGCGAGTGTGAGAGTGAGAGTGAAAATGGGAGAGAGAGTGTGAGAGTGTGAGTGTGGATGGGAGAGAGCGTGAGAGTGAGAGTGAGAAGGGAAGAGAGTGTGATAGTGGGAGTGAGAATGGGAGGGAGTTTCAGAATGAGAGTGAGAGTGAGGATGGGAGAGAGAGTGTGTGAGTGCGAGTGAGAATGGGAGAGAGTGTGTGAGTGAGAGTGAGGATGGGAGAGAGAGCGTGAGAGTGAGAATGCGGATGGGAGAGAGTGTGTGAGTGAGAGTGCTTCTCGGATAGACTGTGAGAGTGAGAGTGTGAATGAGAATGGGAGAGAGAGTGTAAGAGTGAGAGTGAGAATGGGAGAGAGTGTGTGAGAGTGAGAGTGAGGATGGGAGAGAGAGTGTGAGATTGAGGATGGGAGGGAGAGTGTGAGATTGCGAATGGGAGAGAGTGTGAGAAAGAGAGTGAGAATGAGAATGGGAGAGAGAGTGTGACAGTGAGAGTGAGAGTGAGAATGGGAGAGAGTGTGTGAGAGTGAGAGTGAGGATGGGAGAGAAAGTGTGTGAGTGAGAATGGGAGAGAGTGTGAGAGTGAGAGTGAGGATGGGGAGAGAGTGTGAGAGTGAGAGTGCGGATGGGAGAGAGTGTGTGAGTGAGAGTGAGAATGGGAGAGAGTGTGAGAGTGCGTATAGGAAATACTGTGAGAGTGAGAGTGTGAATGAGAATGGGAGAGAGAGTGTAAGAGTGAGAGTGAGAATGGGAGAGAGTGTGTGAGAGTGAGATGGAGGATGGGAGAGAGAGGGTGAGAGTGAGGATGGGAGGGAGAGTGTGAGAGTGCGAATGGGAGAGAGTGGCGAAAGAGAGTGAGAATGAGAATGGGAGAGAGAGTGTGAGAGTGAGAGTGAGAGTGAGAATGGGAGAGAGTGTGTGAGAGTGAGAGTGAGGATGGGAGAGACAGTGTAAGAATGACAGTGAGGATGGGAGAAAGTGTGTGAGTGAGGATAGGGGAGAGAGTGTGATAGCGAGAGTGAGGATGGGAGAGATTGTGAGAGTGAGAGTGAGGATGGGAGAGAGAGCGTGAGAGTGAGAGTGCGGATGGGAGAGAGTGTGTGAGTGAGAGTGAGAATGGGAGAGATTGTGAGAGTGAGAGTGAGGATGGGAGAGACTGTGTGAGTGAGAGTGAGGATTTGGGAGAGAGTGTGAGAGTGAGAGTGAGTATGGGAGAGACTTTTAGAGTGAGAGTGTGAATGAGAATGGGAGAGAGAGTGTGAGAGTGAGAGTGAGAATGGGAGAGAGTGTGTGAGAGTGAGAGTGAGGATGGGAGAGTGTGTGAGAGTGAGAGTGCGAATGGGAGAGAGTGTGAGAGTGAGAGTGAGAATGAGAATGGGAGTGAGAGTGTGAGAATGAGAGTGAGAATGGGAGAGGGTGTGTGAGAGTGAGAGTGAGGATGGGAGAGAGAGTGTGAGAGTGTCAGTGTGGATGGGAGTGAGTGTGAGAGTGAGAGTGAGAAGGGAAGCGATTGTGAGAGTGAGAGTGCGATTGGGAGAGAGTGTGTGAGAGTGAGAGTGAGGATGGGAGAGAATGTGAGAGTGAGAGTGAGGATGGGAGAGAGAGGGTGGGAGTGACAGAGAGGATGGAGGAGAGAGTGTGAGAGTGAGAGTGAGGATGGGAGAGTGAGTGTGAGAGTGAGAATGGGAGAGACTGTGAGAGTGAGAGTGAGAATGAGAATGGGAGTGAGAGTGTGAGAATGAGAGTGAGAATGGGAGAGGGTGTGTGAGAGTGAGAGTGAGGATGGGAGAGAGAGTGTGAGAGTGTCAGTGTGGATGGGAGTGAGTGTGAGAGTGAGAGTGAGAAGGGAAGCGATTGTGAGAGTGAGAGTGCGATTGGGAGAGAGTGTGTGAGAGTGAGAGTGAGGATGGGAGAGAATGTGAGAGTGAGAGTGAGGATGGGAGAGAGAGGGTGGGAGTGACAGAGAGGATGGAGGAGAGAGTGTGAGAGTGAGAGTGAGGATGGGAGAGTGAGTGTGAGAGTGAGAATGGGAGAGAGTGTGAGAGTGAGCGTGAGGATGAGAGCGACTGTGAGAGTGAGAGTGATAATGGAAGAGAGAGTGTGAGAGTGTCAGTGTGGATGGGAGTGAGTGTGAGAGTGAGAGTGAGAAGGGAAGAGATTGTGAGAGTGAGAGTGCGATTGGGAGAGAGTGTGTGAGAGTGAGAGTGCGGATGGGAGAGAGAGGGTGGGAGTGAGAGTGAGGATGGGAGAGAGAGTGTGAGAGTGAGAGTGAGGATGGGTGAGTGAGTGTGAGAGTGAGGATGGGAGAGAGTGTGAGAGTGAGAGTGAGGATGGGAGAGAGAGTGTGAGATTGAGGATGGCAGAGAGTGCGAGAGTGAGAGTGAGGATGGGAGAGAGAGTGTGAGAGTGAGAGTGAGGATGGGAGAGAGTGTGAGAGTGAGAGTGAGGATGGGAGAGAGAGTGTGAGATTGAGAATGGGAGAGAGTTTGTGCGAGTGAGTGTGAGGATGGGAGAGAGTGTGAGAGTCAGAGTGAGAGTGAGAATGGGAGTGAGTGTGAGAATGAGAGTGAGTTGTGCAAGAGAGTGTGAGAGTGAGAATGAGAAAGGGAAAGAGAGTGTGACAGTGCAAGTGCGGATGGGAGAGAGAGTGTGAGAGTAGGATTGATAGTGTGGATGGGAGGGAGAGTGTGAGAGTGAGTGTGAGGATGGGACAGAGAGTGTGAGAGTGAGAGTGAGGAAGAGAACGAGTGTGAGAGTGAGAGTGAGAATGGGAGAGAGTGTGTGAGAGAGTGAGTGTGGATGGGAGAGAGTGTGAGAGTGAGAGTGAGGATGGGAGAGAGAGTGTGAGAGTGAGCGTGAGGATGAGAGCGAGTGTGAGAGTGAGAGTGAGAATGGGAGAGAGAGTGTGAGAGTGTGACTGTGGATGGGAGTGAGTGTGAGTGAGAGTGAGAAGGGAAGAGAGTGTGAGAGTGAGAGTGTGATTAGGAGAGAGTGTGAGAGTGAGGACGAGAAGGGAAGAGAGTGAGAGTGAAAGTGAGAGTGAGGATGCGAGAGAGTGTGAGAGTGAGAGTGAGAGTGAGAAGGGAAGAGAGTGTGAGAGTTAGAGTGCGAATGGGAGAGATTGTGAGAGTGAGGATGGGAGAGAGAGTTTGAGAGTGACAGTGAGGATGGGAGTGCGTGTGTGAGAGTGGGAGTGTGAATGGGAGTGAGTGTGACAGTGAGGATGGGAGAGAGAGTGTGAGAGTGAGGATGGGAGAGAGAGTGCAAGATTGAGA
Organism: Chiloscyllium plagiosum; assembly: GCF_037043375.1. NCBI lineage: Eukaryota > Metazoa > Chordata > Chondrichthyes > Orectolobiformes > Hemiscylliidae > Chiloscyllium > Chiloscyllium plagiosum. Next base: position 28,118,032 of record NW_028270180.1, read on the forward strand.
GTGAGAATCGGAGAGTGTGGGAGTGATGGAGGGATTGAGTGTGAGAGTGAGAGAGATTGAGGATGGGAGGGAGAGTGTGAGATTGCGAATGGGAGAGAGTGTGAGAAAGAGAGTGAGAATGAGAATGGGAGAGAGAGTGTGACAGTGAGAGTGAGAGTGAGAATGGGAGAGAGTGTGTGAGAGTGAGAGTGAGGATGGGAGAGAAAGTGTGTGAGTGAGAATGGGAGAGAGTGTGAGAGTGAGAGTGAGGATGGGGAGAGAGTGTGAGAGTGAGAGTGCGGATGGGAGAGAGTGTGTGAGTGAGAGTGAGAATGGGAGAGAGTGTGAGAGTGCGTATAGGAAATACTGTGAGAGTGAGAGTGTGAATGAGAATGGGAGAGAGAGTGTAAGAGTGAGAGTGAGAATGGGAGAGAGTGTGTGAGAGTGAGATGGAGGATGGGAGAGAGAGGGTGAGAGTGAGGATGGGAGGGAGAGTGTGAGAGTGCGAATGGGAGAGAGTGGGGGAAAGAGAGTGAGAATGAGAATGGGAGAGAGAGTGTGAGAGTGAGAGTGAGAGTGAGAATGGGAGAGAGTGTGTGAGAGTGAGAGTGAGGATGGGAGAGACAGTGTAAGAATGACAGTGAGGATGGGAGAAAGTGTGTGAGTGAGGATAGGGGAGAGAGTGTGATAGCGAGAGTGAGGATGGGAGAGAAAGTGTGTGAGTTAGAGTCAGAATGGGAGAGAGTGTGGGAGTGAGAGTGAGGATGGAAGAGAGAGCGTGAGAGTGAGAGTGCGGATGGGAGAGAGTGTGTGAGTGAGAGTGAGAATGGGAGAGATTGTGAGAGTGAGAGTGAGGATGGGAGAGACTGTGTGAGTGAGAGTGAGGATTTGGGAGAGAGTGTGAGAGTGAGAGTGAGTATGGGAGAGACTTTTAGAGTGAGAGTGTGAATGAGAATGGGAGAGAGAGTGTGAGAGTGAGAGTGAGAATGGGAGAGAGTGTGTGAGAGTGAGAGTGAGGATGGGAGAGTGTGTGAGAGTGAGAGTGCGAATGGGAGAGAGTGTGAGAGTGAGAGTGAGAATGAGAATGGGAGTGAGAGTGTGAGAATGAGAGTGAGAATGGGAGAGGGTGTGTGAGAGTGAGAGTGAGGATGGGAGAGAGAGTGTGAGAGTGTCAGTGTGGATGGGAGTGAGTGTGAGAGTGAGAGTGAGAAGGGAAGCGATTGTGAGAGTGAGAGTGCGATTGGGAGAGAGTGTGTGAGAGTGAGAGTGAGGATGGGAGAGAATGTGAGAGTGAGAGTGAGGATGGGAGAGAGAGGGTGGGAGTGACAGAGAGGATGGAGGAGAGAGTGTGAGAGTGAGAGTGAGGATGGGAGAGTGAGTGTGAGAGTGAGAATGGGAGAGAGTGTGAGAGTGAGAGTGAGGATGGGAGAGAGAGTGTGAGATTGAGGATGGGAGAGAGAGTGTGAGAGTGAGGATGGGAGAGAGAGAGTGAGAGTGAGGATGGGAGAGAGAGTGTGAGTTTGAGGATGGGACAGAGTTTGTGGGTGTGAGAGTGAGGATGGGAGAGAGAGTGTGAGAGTGAGAGTGAGTGTGAGGATGGGAGAGAGAGTGTGAGAATGAGAGTGAGTTGTGCAAGAGAGTGTGAGAGTGAGAATGAGAATGGGAGAGAGTGTGAGCGTGCAAGTGCGGATGGGAGAGTGAGTATGAGAGTGAGAGTGATAGTGTGGATGGGAGAGAGAGAGGGAGAGTGACGGTGAGGATGGGCGAGAGATTGTGACAGTGAGAGTGAGGATGAGAACGAGTGTGAGAGTGAGAGTGAGAATGGGAGAGAGTGTGTGAGAGAGTGAGTGTGGATGGGAGAGAGTGTGAGAGTGAGAGTGAGGATGGGAGAGAGAGTGTGAGAGTGAGCGTGAGGATGAGAGCGACTGTGAGAGTGAGAGTGATAATGGGAGAGAGAGTGTGAGAGTGTCAGTGTGGATGGGAGTGAGTGTGAGAGTGAGAGTGAGAAGGGAAGAGATTGTGAGAGTGAGAGTGCGATTGGGAGAGAGTGTGTGAGAGTGAGAGTGCGGATGGGAGAGAGAGGGTGGGAGTGAGAGTGAGGATGGGAGAGAGAGTGTGAGAGTGAGAGTGAGGATGGGTGAGTGAGTGTGAGAGTGAGGATGGGAGAGAGTGTGAGAGTGAGAGTGAGGATGGGAGAGAGAGTGTGAGATTGAGGATGGCAGAGAGTGCGAGAGTGAGAGTGAGGATGGGAGAGAGAGTGTGAGAGTGAGAGTGAGGATGGGAGAGAGTGTGAGAGTGAGAGTGAGGATGGAAGAGAGAGTGTGAGTTTGAGAATGGGAGAGAGTTTGTGCGAGTGAGTGTGAGGATGGGAGAGAGTGTGAGAGTCAGAGTGAGAGTGAGAATGGGAGTGAGTGTGAGAATGAGAGTGAGTTGTGCAAGAGAGTGTGAGAGTGAGAATGAGAAAGGGAAAGAGAGTGTGACAGTGCAAGTGCGGATGGGAGAGAGAGTGTGAGAGTAGGATTGATAGTGTGGATGGGAGGGAGAGTGTGAGAGTGAGTGTGAGGATGGGACAGAGAGCGTGAGAGTGAGAGTGAGGAAGAGAACGAGTGTGAGAGTGAGAGTGAGAATGGGAGAGAGTGTGTGAGAGAGTGAGTGTGGATGGGAGAGAGTGTGAGAGTGAGAGTGAGGATGGGAGAGAGAGTGTGAGAGTGAGCGTGAGGATGAGAGCGAGTGTGAGAGTGAGAGTGAGAATGGGAGAGAGAGTGTGAGAGTGTGACTGTGGATGGGAGTGAGTGTGAGTGAGAGTGAGAAGGGAAGAGAGTGTGAGAGTGAGAGTGTGATTAGGAGAGAGTGTGAGAGTGAGGATGAGAAGGGAAGAGAGTGAGAGTGAGAGTGAGAGTGAGGATGCGAGAGAGTGTGAGAGTGAGAGTGAGAGTGAGAAGGGAAGAGAGTGTGAGAGTTAGAGTGCGAATGGGAGAGATTGTGAGAGTGAGGATGGGAGAGAGAGTTTGAGAGTGACAGTGAGGATGGGAGTGCGTGTGTGAGAGTGGGAGTGTGAATGGGAGTGAGTGTGACAGTGAGGATGGGAGAGAGAGTGTGAGAGTGAGGATGGGAGAGAGAGTGCAAGATTGAGAGTGAGAATCGGAGAGTGTGGGAGTGATGGAGGGATTGAGTGTGAGAGTGAGAGTGAGAATGGGAGAGAGTGTGTGAGAGTGAGAGTGAGAATGGGAGTGATTGGGAGTAAGGATGGGAGAGAGAGTATGAGAGTGAGAGTCAGGATGGGACAGAGCGTGTGAGAGTGAGATGGAGGATGGGAGAGAGTGTGGGAGTGATGATGGGAAAGAGAGTGTGAGATTAAGAATGAGGATGGGAGAGAGAGTGTGAGAGTGAGAGTGACGGGTGTGAGAGAGTGTGTGAGGGTGAGAGTGAGGATGGGAGAGAGAGCGTGAGATTGAGAGTGAGGATGGGAGAGAGTGTAAGAGTGAGAGTGGGGATGGTTAAGAGAGTGTGAGAGTGAGAGTGAGAGTGAGAGTGAGAGTGAGAGTGAGAATGGGAGAGAGTGTGAGAATGAGAGTGAGTTGTGCAAGAGAGTGTGAGAGTGAGAATGAGAAAGGGAAAGAGAGTGTGACAGTGCAAGTGCGGAGGGGAGAGAGAGTGTGAGAGTGAGAGTGATAGTGTGGATGGGAGGGAGAGTGTGAGAGTGAGTGTGAGGATGGGACAGAGAGTGTGAGAGTGACAGTGAGGATGGGAGAGAGAGTGTGAGAGTGAGCGTGAGGATGAGAGCGACTGTGAGAGTGAGAGTGAAAATGGGAGAGAGAGTGTGAGAGTGAGTGTGGATGGGAGTGAGTGTGAGTGTGAGAGTGAGAGTGAGAAGGGAAGAGAGTGTGAGAGTGAGAGTGCGATTAGGAGAGAGTGTGAGAGTGAGGATGAGAAGGGAAGAGAGTGAGACTGAGAGTGAGAGTGAGGATGCGAGAGAGTGTGAGAGTTAGAGTGCGAATGGGAGAGATTGTGAGAGTGAGGATGGGAGAGAGAGTTGGAGAGTGAGCGTGAGGATGAGAGAGAGTGTGAGAGTGAGAGTGAAGATGGAGAGAGAGTGTGAGAGTGAGTGTGAGGATGAGAGCGAGTGTGAGAGTGAGAGTGAGAATGGGTGAGAGTGTGAGAGAGTGTGAGTGTGGATGGGAGTGAGCGTGAGAGTGAGAGTGAGAAGGAAAGAGATTTTGAGAGTGAGAGTGCGATTAGGAGAGAGTGTGAGAGTGAGGATGAGAAGGGAAGAGAGTGAGAGTGAGAGTGAGAGTGAGAAGGGAAGAGAGTGTGAGAGTTAGAGTGCGAATGGGAGAGATTGTGAGAGTGAGGATGCGAGAGAGAGTTTGAGAGTGACAGTGAGGATGGGAGTGAGTGTGTGAGAGTGGGAGTGTGAATGGGAGTGAGTGTGACAGTGAGGATGGGAGGGAGAGTGTGAGAGTGAGGATGGGAGAGAGAGTGCGAGATTGAGAGTGAGAATGGGAGAGAGTGTGGGAGTGATGGAGGGATTGAGTGTGAGAGTGAGAGTGAGAATGGGAGAGAGTGTGTAGAGTGAGAGTGAGAAAGGGAGTGATTGGGAGTGAGGATGGGAGAGAGAGTGTGAGAGTGAGAGTAAGGATGGGAGAGAGCGTGTGAGAGTGAGATGGAGGATGGGAGAGAGTGTGGGAGTGAGGATGGGAAAGAGAGTGTGAGAGTAAGAATGAGGATGGGAGAGAGAGTGTGAGAGTGAGAGTGACGGGTGTGAGAGAGTGTGCGAGGGTCAGAGTGAGGATGGGAGAGAGAGTCGTGAGATTGAGGGTGAGGATGGGAGAGAGTGTGAGAGTGAGAGTGAGGATGGGAGAGAGAGTGTAAGAGTGAGTGTGAGAGTGAGGGTGGGAGAGAGAGTGTGAGAATGAGAGTGAGTTGTGCGAGAGAGTGTGAGAGTGAGAATGAGAATGGGAGAGTGTGTGAGAGTGCAAGTGCAGATGGGAGAGTGAGTGTGAGAGTGAGTGTGATAGTGTGGATGGGAGAGAGAGTGAGAGTGACGGTGAGGATGGGAGAGAGTGTGTGAGAGTGAGTGTGAGTATGAGAACGAGTGTGAGAGTGAGAGTGAGAATGGGAGAGTGTGTGAGAGAGTGAGTGTGGATGGGTGAGAGTGTGAGAGTGAGAGTGAGGATGGGAGCGGGTGTGAAAGTGATAGTGAGAATTGGAGAGAGATTGTGAGAGTGTGAGTGTGGATGGGAGAAAGTGTGAGAGTGAGAGTGAGAAGGGAAGAGAGTGTGAGAGTGAGAGTGAGGATGGGAGAGAGTGTGAGAGTGAGAGTGAGAAGGGAAGAGAGTGTAAGAGTGAGAGTGCGAATGGGAGAGAGTGTGAGAGTGAGGATGAGAAGGGAAGAGAGTGAGAGTGAGAGTGAGAGTGGGGATGCAAGAGAGTGTGAGAGTGAGCGTGAGAGTGAGAAGGGAAGAGAGTGTGAGAGTTAGAGTGCGAATGTGAGAGAGTGCGAGAGTGAGGATGGGAGAGAGAGTTTGTGAGTGACAGTGAGGATGGGAGTGCGTGTGTGAGAGTGAGAGTGTGAATGGGAGAGAGTGTGGGAGTGAGGGTGGGAGAGAGTGTGAGAGTGAGAGTGAGAATGGGAGAGAGTGTGTGAGAGTGAGAGTGAGAATGGGAGTGACTTGGGAGTGAGGATGGGAGAGAGAGTGTGAGAGTGAGATGGAGGATGGGAGAGAGTGTGGGAGTGAGGATGGGAGAGAGAGCGTGAGAGTAAGAATGAGGATGGGAGAGAGATTGTGAGAGTGAGAGTAAGGGGTGGGAGAGAGTGTGTGAGGGTGAGAGTGAGGATGGGAGAGAGAGCGTGAGATTGAGAGTGAGGATGGGAGAGAGTGTAAGAGTGAGAGTACGGATGGTTGAGAGAGTGTGAGAGTGAGAGTGAGGATGGGAGAGAGAGTGTGAGAGTGAGATTGAGAGTGAGGATGAGAGAGAGTGTGAGAATGAGAGTGAGTTGTGCGAGAGAGTGTGAGCGTGAGAATGAGAATGGGAGAGAGCGTGAGAGTGCAAGTGCGGATCGGAGAGGGAGTGTGAGAGTGAGAGTGTTAGTGACTATGGGAGAGAGAATGTGAGAGTGACGGTGAGAATGGGAGAGAGAGTGTGAGAGTGAGTGTGAGGATGGGAGAGAGAGTGTGAGAGTGACAGTGAGGATTGGAGAGAGAGTGGGAGTGAGAGTGAGCATGGCAGAGAGTGTGAGAGTGAGAGTGAGAAGGGAAGAGAGTGTGAGAGTTAAAGTGCGAATGGCAGAGAGTGTGAGAGTGAGGATGGGAGAGAGAATGTGAGAGTGAGAGTGAGGATGGGAGAGAGAGTGTTAGAGTGACAGTGAGGATGGGAGAGAGTGTGAGAGTGAGAGTGAGGATGGGAGAGATAGTGTTAGAGTGACAGTGAGGATGGGAGAGAGTGTGAGAGTGAGAGTGAGCATGGCAGAGAGTGTGAGAGTGAGAGTGAGAATGAGAATGGGACAGAGAGTGTGAGAGTGAGAGTGAGAATGGGAGAGAGTGTGAGATTGACAGTGAGGATGGGAGCGAGAGTGTGAGACTAAGAGTGAGGATGGGGGAGAGAGCGTGAGTGTGAGAGTGTGGATGGGAGAGAGTGTGTGAGTGTGAGTGAGGATGAGGGAGAGAGTGTGAGAGTGAGAGTGAGGATGGGGAGAGAGTGTGAGAGTGAGAGTAAGAATGGGAAGGAGTGTGAGAGTCAGAGTGAGAGTGAGGATGGGAGAGAGAGTGTGTGAGTGAGAGTGAGGATGGGAGAGAGAGCGTGAGAGTGAGTGTGCGGATGAGAGAGAGTGTGTGAGTGAGAATGAGAATGGGAGAAAGAGTGTGAGAGTGAGGTGTGGGAGAGAGTGTGTGAGGGTGAGAGTGAGGATGGGAGAGAGTGCGTGAGATTGAGAGTGAGGATTGGAGAGAGTGTAAGAGTGAGAGTGCGGATGGTTGAGAGAGTGTGAGAGTGAGAGTGGGGATGGGAGAGAGAGTGTGAGAGTGAGAGTGAGGATGGGAGAGAGAGTGTGAGACTGAGAATGAGAATGGGAGAGAGTGTGAGAGTGCAAGTGCGGATGGGAGAGGGAGTGTGAGAGTGAGAGTGATAGTGAGGATGGGAGAGAGAGAGTAAGAGTGACGGTGAGAATGGGAGAGAGAGTGTGAGAGTGAGTGTGAGGATGGGAGATAGAGTGTGAGAGTGAGAGTACGGATGGGAGAGAGAGTGACAGTGGGAGTGAGAGTGAGCATGGCAGAGAGTGTGAGAGTGAGAGTGAGAAGGGAAGAGAGTGTGAGAGTTAGAGTGCGAATGGGAGAGAGTGTGAGAGTGAGGATGGGAGAGAGAGTGTGAGAGTGAGAGTGAGAGTGAGGATGGGAGAGAGAGTGTGAGAATGAGATTGAGTTGTGCGAGAGAGTGTGAGAGTGAGAATGAGAATGGGAGAGAGTGTGAGAGTGCAAGTGCGAATTGGAGAGGGAGTGTGAGAGTGAGAGTGATAGTGAGGATGGGAGAGAGAGTGTGAGAGTGACGGTGAGAATGGGAACGAGAGTGTGAGAGTGGGTGTGAGGATGGGAGAGAGAGTGTGAGAGTGGCAGTGAGGATGGGAGAGAGAGTGAGAGTGGGACTGAGAGTGAGCATGGCAGAGAGTGTGAGAGTGAGGATGGGAGAGAGAGTGTGAGAGTGAGAGTAAGAATGAGGATGGGAGAGAGAGTGTGAGAGTGACAGTGAGGATGGGAGAGAGTGTGAGAGTGAGAGTGAGAATGGGAGAGAGAGTGTGAGAGTGACAGTGAGGATGGCAGAGAGTGTGAGAGTGAGAGTGAGAATGAGAATGGGAGAGAGAGTGTGAGATTGAGAGTGAGAATGGGAGAGAGAGTGTGAGAGTGAAAGTGAGGATGGGAGCGAGAGTGTGAGAGTAAGAGTGAGGATGGGAGAGAGAGCGTGAGTGAGAGTGAGGATGATGGAGAGAGTGTGAGAGCGAGAAAGAGGATGGGGGAGAGTGCGTGAGAGTGAGAGTAAGAATGGGAGGGAGCGTGAGAGTCATAGTGAGAGTGAGGATGGGAGAGAGAGTGTGTGAGTGAGAGTCTGAATGGGAGAGTGTGTGTGAGTGAGAGTGAGGATGGGTGAGAGACCGTGAGTGTGAGTGTGCAGATGGGAGAGAGTGTGTTAGTGGGAATGAGAATGGGAGAGAGTGTGGGAGTGTGAGTGCATATCGGAGAGACTGTGAGAGTGAAAGTGTGAATGAGAATGGTAGAGAGAGTGTAAGAGTGAGAGTCAGAATGGGAGAGAGTGTGTGTGAGTGAGAGTGAGGATGGGAGAGAGAGTGTGAGAGTGAGGATGGGAGAGAGAGTGTGAGAGTGAGAATGCGAATGGGAGAGAGTGTGAGAGTGAGAGTGAGAATAGAATGGGAGAGAGAGTGAGAGTGAGAGTGAGACTGGGAGAGCGTGTGTGAGAGTGAGAGTGAGCATAGGAGAGAAAGTGTGTGAGTGAGAATGGGAGAGAGTGTGAGAGTGAGAGTGAGGATGGGAGAGACAGTATGAGAATGACAGTGAGGATGGGAGAGAGTGTGTGAGTGAGGATGGGGGAGAGAGTGTGATAGTGAGAGTGAGGATGGGAGAGAATGTCTGCGTGAGAGTGAGGATGGGAGAGAGAGTGTGTGAGTTAGAACTAGAATGGGAGAGAGTGTTGTGAGTGAGTGTGAGGATGGTAGAGAGAGCGAGAGAGTGAGAGTGAGGATGGGAGAGAGTGTGTGAGTGAGGGTGAGAATGGAAGAGATTGTGAGAGTGAGAGGGCAGATGGGTGAGACTGTGTCAGTGAGAGTGAGGATTTGGGTGAGAGTGTGAGAGTGAGAGTGCGTATGGGAGAGACTGTGAGAGTGAGAGTGAGTGTGTGAATGAGAATGGGAGAGAAAGTGTGTGAGTGAGAATGGGAGAGAGTGTGAGAGTGAGAGTGAGGATGGGAGAGACAGTGTGAGAATGACAGTGAGGATGGGGGAGAGAGTGTGAGAGTGAGAGAGAGGATGGGGAGAGAGTGTGAGAGTGAGAGTAAGAATGGGAGGGAGCATGAGAATGAGAGTGAGAGCGAGGATGGGAGAGAGAGTGTGTGAGTTAGAATTAGAATGGAAGAGAGTGTGTGAGTGAGAGTGAGGATGGGAGAGCGTGGGAGTGAGAGTGAGGATGGGAGAGAGTGTGTGAGTGAGCGTGAGAATGGAAGAGATTGTGAGAGTGAAAGTGCAGATGGGAGAGACTGTGTGAGTGAGAGTGAGGATGGGAGAGAGAGTGGGAGAGTGAGAGTGAGAATGGGAGAGAGTGTGTGAGAGTGAGAGTGAGGATGGGAGAGAGTGTGAGAGTGAGAGTGAGGATGGGAGAGAGTGTGAGAGTGAGAGTGCGAAAGGGAGAGGGTGTGTGAGTGAGAGTGAGGATTTGGGAGAGGTGTGAGAGTGAGAGTGCGTATGGGAGAGACTGTGAGAGCGAGAGTGTGAATGAAAATGGGAGAGAGAGTGTGAGAGTGAGAGTGAGGATGGGAGAGAGAGTGTGAGAGTGAGAGTGCGAATGGGAGAGAGTGTGAGAGTTAGAGTGAGGATAGGAGAGAGTGTGTGATTGAAAGTGAGGATGGGGAGAGAGTGTGTGAGTGAGAGTGCGAAAGGGAGAGGGTGTGTGAGTGAGAGTGAGGATTTGGGAGAGGTGTGAGAGTGAGAGTGCGTATGGGAGAGACTGTGAGAGCGAGAGTGTGAATGAAAATGGGAGAGAGAGTGTGAGAGTGAGAGTGAGGATGGGAGAGAGAGTGTGAGAGTGAGAGTGCGAATGGGAGAGAGTGTGAGAGTTAGAGTGAGGATAGGAGAGAGTGTGTGATTGAAAGTGAGGATGGGGAGAGAGTGTGTGAGTGAGAGTGAGAATGGGAGGGAGTGTGAGAGTGAGAGTGCGTATGGGAGAGAGTGTGAGAGTGAGAGTGAGGATGGGCGAGAGAGTGTGAGAGTGAGAGTGCGGATGGGAGAGCGTGTGTGAGAGCGAGAGTGAGAATGGTAGAGAGAGTGTGAGAGTGAGAGTGAGGATGGGAGAGTGTGTGGGAGTGAGGATGGGAGGGAAAGTGTGTGAGTGAGAATGGGACAGAGTGTGTGAGAGTGAGAATGTGAGTGAGTGTGGGAGTGAGGATGGGAGAGAGAGTGTGAGATTGAGAGTGAGGATGGGAGAGAGTGTGAGAGTGAGGATGGGAGGGAAAGTGTGTGAGTGAGAATGGGACAGAGTGTGTGAGAGTGAGAATGTGAGTGAGTGTGGGAGTGAGGATGGGAGAGAGAGTGTGAGAGTGAGAGTGAGGATGGGAGAGAGTGTGTGAGAGTGAGAATAGGAGAGTTTGTGAGAGGAAGATAGTGAGAATGGGAGAGAGAGCCTGAGATTGAGAGTGAGGATGAGAGAGAGTGTAAGAGTGAGACTGCAGATGGGAGAGAGTATGAGAGTGCAAGTGCGGATGGGAGAGAGAGTGTCAGAGTGAGAGTGATAGTGTGGATGGGAGAGAGAGTGTGAGAGTGAGTGTGAGGATGGGAGAGAGAGTGTGAGAGTGAGAGTGAGGAAGAGAACGAGTGTGAGAGTGAGAGTGAGAATGGGAGAGAGTGCGTGAGAGAGTGAGTGTGGATGGGAGAGAGAGTGTGAGAGTGAGAGTGAGGAAGAGAACGAGTGTGAGAGTGAGAGTGAGAATGGGAGAGAGTGCGTGAGAGAATGAGTGTGGATGGGAGAGAGTGTGAGAGTGAGAGTGAGGATGGGAGAGAGAGTGTGAGAGTGAGCGTGAGGATGAGAGTGAGTGTGAGAGTGAGAGTGACAATGGGAGAGAGAGTATGAGAGTTTGAGTGTGGATGGGAGAGAGTGTGAGAGTGAGCGTGAGAAGGGAAGAGAGTGTGAGAGTGAGAGTGAGGATGCGAGAGAGTGAGAGAGTGGGAGTGAGAAGGGAAGAGAGTGTGAGAGTTAGAGTGAGGGTGCGAGAGAGTGAGAGAGTGAGCGTGAGAAGGGAAGAGAGTGTGAGAGTGAGAGTGAGGATGGGAGAGAGTGTGAGAGTGAGAGTGAGAAGGGAAGAGAGTGTGAGAGTGAGAGTGTGATTGGGAGAGAGTGTGAGAGTGAGGATGAGAAGGGAAGAGAGTGAGAGTGAGAGTGAGGATGCGAGAGAGTGTGAGAGTGAGAAGGGAAGAGAGTGTGAGAGTTAGAGTGCGAATGGGAGAAAGTGTGAGAGTGAGGATGGGAGAGAGAGTGTGAGAATGATAGTGAGAGTGAAGATGAGAGAGAGAGCGTGAGAGTGAAAGTGAGTGAGGATTGGAGAGAGAGTGTGAGAGTGACAGTGAGGTTGGGAGAGAATGTGAGAGTGAGAGTGAGGATGGGCGAGAGAGTATGAGAGTGAGAGTGAGGATGGGAGAGCGTGTGTGAGTGCGAGAGTGAGAATGGTAGAGAGAGTGTGAGAGTGAGAGTGAGGATGGGAGAGAGTGTGGGAGTGAGGATGGGAGGGAAAGTGTGTGAGTGAGAATGGGACAGAGTGTGTGAGAGTGAGAATGTGAGTGAGTGTGGGAGTGAGGATGGGAGAGAGAGTGTGAGAGTGAGAGTGAGGATGGGAGAGAGTGTGTGAGAGTGAGAATGGGAGAGTTTGTGAGAGGAAGATAGTGAGAATGGGAGAGAGAGCGTGAGATTGAGAGTGAGGATGGGAGAGAGTGTAAGAGTGAGACTGCGGATGGGAGAGAGTGTGAGAGTGCAAGTGCGGATGGGAGAGAGAGTGTGAGAGTGAGAGTGATAGTGTGGATGGGAGAGAGTGTGAGAGTGACGGTGATGATGGGAGAGAGAGTGTGAGAGTGAGTGTGAGGATGGGAGAGAGAGTGTGAGAGTGAGTGTGAGGAAGAGAACGAGTGTGAGAGTGAGAGTGAGAATGGGAGAGAGTGCGTGAGAGAGTCAGTGTGGATGGGAGAGAGAGTGTGAGAGTGAGAGTGAGGAAGAGAACGAGTGTGAGAGTGAGAGTGAGAATGGGAGAGAGTGCGTGAGAGAATGAGTGTGGATGGGAGAGAGTGTGAGAGTGAGAGTGAGGATGGGAGAGAGAGTGTGAGAATGAGCGTGAGGATGAGAGTGAGTGTGAGAGTGGGAGTGACAATGGGAGAGAGAGTATGAGAGTGTGAGTGTGGATGGGAGAGAGTGTGAGAGTGAGGATGAGAAGGGAAGAGAGTGTGAGAGTGAGGATGCGAGAGAGTGAGAGAGTGAGAGTGAGAAGGGAAGAGAGTGTGAGAGTTAGAGTGCGAATGGGAGAATGTGTGAGAGTGAGGATGGGACAGAGTGTGTGAGAGTGAGAATGTGAGTGAGTGTGGGAGTGAGGATGGGAGAGAGAGTGTGAGAGTGAGAGTGAGGATGGGAGAGAGTGTGTGAGAGTGAGAATGGGAGAGTTTGTGAGAGGAAGATAGTGAGAATGGGAGAGAGAGCGTGAGATTGAGAGTGAGGATGGGAGAGAGTGTAAGAGTGAGACTGCGGATGGGAGAGAGTGTGAGAGTGCAAGTGCGGATGGGAGAGAGAGTGTGAGAGTGAGAGTGATAGTGTGGATGGGAGAGAGTGTGAGAGTGACGGTGATGATGGGAGAGAGAGTGTGAGAGTGAGTGTGAGGATGGGAGAGAGAGTGTGAGAGTGAGTGTGAGGAAGAGAACGAGTGTGAGAGTGAGAGTGAGAATGGGAGAGAGTGCGTGAGAGAGTCAGTGTGGATGGGAGAGAGAGTGTGAGAGTGAGAGTGAGGAAGAGAACGAGTGTGAGAGTGAGAGTGAGAATGGGAGAGAGTGCGTGAGAGAATGAGTGTGGATGGGAGAGAGTGTGAGAGTGAGAGTGAGGATGGGAGAGAGAGTGTGAGAATGAGCGTGAGGATGAGAGTGAGTGTGAGAGTGGGAGTGACAATGGGAGAGAGAGTATGAGAGTGTGAGTGTGGATGGGAGAGAGTGTGAGAGTGAGGATGAGAAGGGAAGAGAGTGTGAGAGTGAGGATGCGAGAGAGTGAGAGAGTGAGAGTGAGAAGGGAAGAGAGTGTGAGAGTTAGAGTGCGAATGGGAGAATGTGTGAGAGTGAGGATGGGAGAGAGAGTGTGAGAATGATAGTGAGAGTGAAGATGGGAGAGAGTGTGAGAGTGAAAGTGAGTGAGGATTGGAGAAAGAGTGTGAGAGTGACTGTGAGGATGGGAGAGAGTGTGAGAGTGAGAGTGAGGATGGGCGAGAGAGTGTGAGAGTGAGAGTGAGGATGGGAGAGCGTGTGTGAGAGCAGGAGTGAGAATGGTAGAGAGAGTGTGAGAGTGAGAGTGAGGATGGGAGAGAGTGTGGGAGTGAGGATGGGAGGGAAAGTGTGTGAGTGTGAATGGGACAGAGTGTGTGAGAGTGAGAATGTGAGTGAGTGTGGGAGTGAGGATGGGAGAGAGAGTGTGAGAGTGAGAGTGAGGATGGGAGAGAGTGTGTGAGAGTGAGAATGGGAGAGTTTGTGAGAGGAAGATAGTGAGAATGGGAGAGAGCGTGAGATTGAGAGTGAGGATGGGAGAGAGTGTAAGAGTGAGACTGCGGATGGGAGAGAGTGTGAGAGTGCAAGTGCGAATGGGAGAGAGAGTGTGAGAGTGAGAGTGATAGTGTGGATGGGAGAGAGAGTGTGAGAGTGACGGTGATGATGGGAGAGAGAGTGTGAGAGTGAGTGTGAGGATGGGAGAGAGACTGTGAGAGTGAGAATGGGAGAGAGTGTGAGAGTGAGACTGAGGATGGGAGAGAGAGTGTGAGAGTGAGAATGAGGATGGGAGAGAGACTGTGAGAGTGAGAGTGCGAATGGGAGAGGGTGTGAGAGTGAGAGTGAGGATGGGAGAGAGAGTGTGAGAGTGAGCGTGAGGATGAGAGTGAGTGTGAGAGGGAGAGTGACAATGGGAGAGAGAGTATGAGAGTTTGAGTGTGGATGGGTGGGAGTGTGAGAGTGAGCGTGAGAAGGGAAGATAGTGTGAGAGTGAGAGTGAGGATGCGAGAGAGTGAGAGAGTGAGAGTGAGAAGGGAAGAGAGTGTGAGAGTTAGAGTGAGGGTGCGAGAGAGTGAGAGAGTGAGCGTGAGAAGGGAAGAGAGTGTGAGAGTGAGAGTGAGGATGGGAGAGAGTGTGAGAGTGAGAGTGAGAAGGGAAGAGAGTGTGAGAGTGAGAGTGTGATGGGAGAGAGTGTGAGAGTGAGGATGAGAAGGGAAGAGAGTGAGAGTGAGAGTGAGGATGCGAGAGAGTGTGAGAGTGAGAAGGGAAGAGAGTGTGAGAGTTAGAGTGCGAATGGGAGAAAGTGTGAGAGTGAGGATGGGAGAGAGAGTGTGAGAATGATAGTGAGAGTGAAGATGGGAGAGAGTGTGAGAGTGAAAGTGAGTGAGGATTGGAGAAAGAGTGTTAGAGTGACTGTGAGGATGGGAGAGAGTGTGAGAGTGAGAGTGAGGATGGGCGAGAGAGTGTGAGAGTGAGAGTGAGGATGGGAGAGCGTGTGTGAGAGCAGGAGTGAGAATGGTAGAGAGAGTGTGAGAGTGAGAGTGAGGATGGGAGAGAGTGTGGGAGTGAGGATGGGAGGGAAAGTGTGTGAGTGAGAATGGGACAGAGTGTGTGAGAGTGAGAATGTGAGTGAGTGTGGGAGTGAGGATGGGAGAGAGAGTGTGAGAGTGAGAGTGAGGATGGGAGAGAGTGTGTGAGAGTGAGAATGGGAGAGTTTGTGAGAGGAAGATAGTGAGAATGGGAGAGAGCGTGAGATTGAGAGTGAGGATGGGAGAGAGTGTAAGAGTGAGACTGCGGATGGGAGAGTGTGTGAGAGTGCAAGTGCGGATGGGAGAGAGAGTGTGAGAGTGAGAGTGATAGTGTGGATGGGAGAGAGAGTGTGAGAGTGACGGTGAGGATGGGAGAGAGAGTGTGAGAGTGAGTGTGAGGATGGGAGAGAGAGTGTGAGAGTGAGAGTGAGGAAGAGAACGAGTGTGAGAGTGAGAGTGAGAATGGGAGAGAGTGCGTGAGAGAGTGAGTGTGGATGGGAGAGAGTGTGTGAGAGTGAGAGTGAGGAAGAGAACGAGTGTGAGAGTGAGAGTGAGAATGGGAGAGAGTGCGTGAAAGAATGAGTGTGGATGGGAGAGAGTGTGAGAGTGAGAGTGAGGATGGGAGAGAGAGTGTGAGAATGAGCGTGAGGATGAGATTGAGTGTGAGAGTGGGAGTGACAATGGGAGAGAGAGTATGAGAGTGTGAGTGTGGATGGCAGAGAGTGTGAGAGTGAGGATGAGAAGGGAAGAGAGTGTGAGAGTGAGGTTGTGAGAGAGTGAGAGAGTGAGAGTGAGAAGGGAAGAGAGTGTGAGAGTTAGAGTGCGAATGGGAGAAAGTGTGAGAGTGAGGATGGGAGAGAGAGTGTGAGAATGATAGTGAGAGTGAAGATGGGAGAGAGTGTGAGAGTGAAAGTGAGTGAGGATTGGAGAAAGAGTGTGAGAGTGACTGTGAGGATGGGAGAGAGTGTGAGAGTGAGAGTGAGGATGGGCGAGAGAGTGTGAGAGTGAGAGTGAGGATGGGAGAGCGTGTGTGACAGCAGGAGTGAGAATGGTAGAGAGAGTGTGAGAGTGAGAGTGAGGATGAGAGAGAGTGTGGGAGTGAGGATGGGAGGGAAAGTGTGTGAGTGTGAATGGGACAGAGTGTGTGAGAGTGAGAATGTGAGTGAGTGTGGGAGTGAGGATGGGAGAGAGAGTGTGAGAGTGAGAGTGAGGATGGGAGAGAGTGTGTGAGAGTGAGAATGGGAGAGTTTGTGAGAGGAAGATAGTGAGAATGGGAGAGAGAGCGTGAGATTGAGAGTGAGGATGGGAGAGAGTGTAAGAGTGAGACTGCGGATGGGAGAGAGTGTGAGAGTGCAAGTGCGGATGGGAGAGAGAGTGTGAGAGTGAGAGTGATAGTGTGGATGGGAGAGAGAGTGTGAGAGTGACGGTGATGATGGGAGAGAGAGTGTGAGAGTGAGTGTGAGGATGGGAGAGAGAGTGTGAGAGTGAGTGTGAGGAAGAGAACGAGTGTGAGAGTGAGAGTGAGAATGGGAGAGAGTGCGTGAGAGAGTGAGTGTGGATGGGAGAGAGTGTGAGAGTGAGAGTGAGGAAGAGAACGAGTGTGAGAGTGAAAGTGAGAATGGGAGAGAGTGCGTGAGAGAGTGAGTGAGGATGGGAGAGAGAGTGTGAGAGTGAGCGTGAGGATGAGAGTGAGTTTGAGAGTGAGAGTGACAATGGGAGAGAGAGTATGAGAGTGTGAGTGTGGATGGGAGAGAGTGTGAGAGTGAGTGTGAGGATGGGAGAGAGTGTGAGAGTGAGAGTGAGCAGGGAAGAGAGTGTGAGAGTGAGAGTGCGATTGGGAGAGAGTGTGAGAGTGAGGATGAGAAGGGAAGAGAGTGAGAGTGAGAGTGAGAGTGAGGATGCGAGAGAGTGAGAGAGTGAGAGTGAGAAGGGAAGAGAGTGTGAGAGTTAGAGTGCGAATGGGAGAAATTGTGAGAGTGAGGATGGGAGAGAGAGTGTGAGAATGATAGTGAGAGTGAAGATGGGAGAGAGAGCGTGGGAGTGAAAGTGAGTGAGGATTGGAGAGAGAGTGTGAGAGTGACGGTGAGGATGGGAGAGAGTGTGAGAGTGAGAGTGGGGATGGGAGAGAGAGTGTGAGAGTGACAGTGAGAATGGGAGAGTGAGTGAGAGTGAGAGTGAGCATGGGAGAGAGTGTGAGAGTGAGAATGAGAATGGGAGAGAGAGTGTGAGAGTGAGAGTGAGAATGGGAAAGAGAATGTGAGAGTGAGAGTGAGGATGGGAGAGAGAGTGTGAGAGTGAGAGTGAGGATGGGAGAGAGTGTGTGAGAGTGAGAATGGGAGAGTTTGTGAGAGGAAGATAGTGAGAATGGGAGAGAGAGCGTGAGATTGAGAGTGAGGATGGGAGAGAGTGTAAGAGTGCAAGTGCGGATGGGAGAGAGAGTGTGAGATTGAGAGTGATAGTGTGGATGGGAGAGAGAGTGTGAGAGTGACGGTGATGATGGGAGAGAGAGTGTGAGAGTGAGTGTGAGGATGGGAGAGAGAGTGTGAGAGTGAGTGTGAGGAAGAGAACGAGTGTGAGAGTGAGAGTGAGAATGGGAGAGAGTGCGTGAGAGAGTGAGTGTGGATGGGAGAGAGTGTGAGAGTGAGAGTGAGGAAGAGAACGAGTGTGAGAGTGAAAGTGAGAATGGGAGAGAGTGCGTGAGAGAGTGAGTGAGGATGGGAGAGAGAGTGTGAGAGTGAGCGTGAGGATGAGAGTGAGTTTGAGAGTGAGAGTGACAATGGGAGAGAGAGTATGAGAGTGTGAGTGTGGATGGGAGAGAGTTTGAGAGTGAGCGTGAGGATGGGAGAGAGTGTGAGAGTGAGAGTGAGCAGGGAAGAGAGTGTGAGAGTGAGAGTGCGATTGGGAGAGAGTGTGAGAGTGAGGATGAGAAGGGAAGAGAGTGAGAGTGAGAGTGAGAGTGAGGATGCGAGAGAGTGAGAGAGTGAGAGTGAGAAGGGAAGAGAGTGTGAGAGTTAGAGTGCGAATGGGAGAAATTGTGAGAGTGAGGATGGGAGAGAGAGTGTGAGAATGATAGTGAGAGTGAAGATGGGAGAGAGAGCGTGGGAGTGAAAGTGAGTGAGGATTGGAGAGAGAGTGTGAGAGTGACGGTGAGGATGGGAGAGAGTGTGAGAGTGAGAGTGGGGATGGGAGAGAGAGTGTGAGAGTGACAGTGAGAATGGGAGAGTGAGTGAGAGTGAGAGTGAGAGTGAGCATGGGAGAGAGTGTGAGAGTGAGAATGAGAATGGGGGAGAGAGTGTGAGAGTGAGAGTGAGAATGGGAAAGAGAATGTGAGAGTGAGAGTGAGGATGGGAGAGAGAGTGTGAGAGTGAGAGTGAGAGTGAGCATGGGAGAGAGTGTGAGAGTGAGAATGAGAATGGGAGAGAGAGTGTGAGAGTGAGAGTGAGAATGGGAAAGAGAATGTGAGAGTGAGAATGGGAAAGAGAATGTGAGAGTGAGAGTGAGGATGGGGGAGAGAGTGTGGTAGTGAGAGTGAGGTTGGGAGAGAGTGTCTGCGTGAGAGTGAGGATGGGGGAAAGAGTGTGAGAGTGAGAATGAGAATGGGAGAGAGAGTGTGAGAGTGAGAGTGAGAATGGGAAAGAGAATGTGAGAGTGAGAGTGAGGATGGGAGAGAGAGTGTGAGAGTGAGAGTGAGGAAGAGAACGAGTGTGAGAGTGAGAGTGAGAATGGGAGAGAGTTCGTGAGAGAGTCAGTGTGGATGGGAGAGAGAGTGTGAGAGTGAGAGTGAGGAAGAGAACGAGTGTGAGAGTGAGAGTGAGAATGGGAGAGAGTGCGTGAGAGAATGAGTGTGGATGGGAGAGAGTGTGAGAGTGAGAGTGAGGATGGGAGGGAGAGTGTGAGAGTGAGCGTGAGGATGAGAGTGAGTGTGAGAGTGGGAGTCACAATGGGAGAGAGACTATGAGAGTGTGAGTGTGGATGGGAGAGAGTGTGAGAGTGAGCGTGAGAAGGGAAGAGAGTGTGAGAGTGAGAGTGAGGATGCGAGAGAGTGAGAGAGTGAGTGTGAGAAGGGAAGAGAGTGTGAGAGTTAGAGTGCGAATGGGAGAAAGTGTGAGAGTGAGGATGGGAGAGAGAGTGTGAGAGTGACGGTGAGGATGGGAGAGAGAGTGTGAGAGTGAGTGTGAGGATGGGAGAGAGAGTGTGAGAGTGAGAGTGAGGAAGAGAACGAGTGTGAGAGTGAGAGTGAGAATGGGAGAGAGTGCGTGAGAGAGTGAGTGTGAATGGGAGAGCGTGTGTGAGAGCAGGAGTGAGAATGGTAGAGAGAGTGTGAGATTGAGAGTGAGGATGGGAGAGAGTGTGGGAGTGAGGATGGGAGGGAAAGTGTGTGAGTGAGAATGGGACAGAGTGTGTGAGAGTGTGAATGTGAGTGAGTGTGGGAGTGAGGATGGGAGAGAGAGTGTGAGAGTGAGAGTGAGGATGGGAGAGAGTGTGTGAGAGTGAGAATGGGAGAGTTTGTGAGAGGAAGATAGTGAGAATGGGAGAGAGAGCGTGAGATTGAGAGTGAGGATGGGAGAGAGTGTAAGAGTGAGACTGCGGATGGGAGAGAGTGTGAGAGTGCAAGTGCGGATGGGAGAGAGAGTGTGAGAGTGAGAGTGATAGTGTGGATGGGAGAGAGTGTGAGAGTGACGGTGATGATGGGAGAGAGAGTGTGAGAGTGAGTGTGAGGATGGGAGAGAGAGTGTGAGAGTGAGTGTGAGGAAGAGAACGAGTGTGAGAGTGAGAGTGAGAATGGGAGAGAGTGCGTGAGAGAGTCAGTGTGGATGGGAGAGAGAGTGTGAGAGTGAGAGTGAGGAAGAGAACGAGTGTGAGAGTGAGAGTGAGAATGGGAGAGAGTGCGTGAGAGAATGAGTGTGGATGGGAGAGAGTGTGAGAGTGAGAGTGAGGATGGGAGAGAGAGTGTGAGAGTGAGCGTGAGGATGAGAGTGAGTGAGAGAGTGAGAGTGACAATGGGAGAGAGAGTATGAGAGTGTGAGTGTGGATGGGAGAGAGTGTGAGAGTGAGCGTGAGAAGGGAAGAGAGTGTGAGAGTGAGAGTGAGGATGGGAGAGAGTGTGAGAGTGAGAGTGAGAAGGGAAGAGAGTGTGAGAGTGAGAGTGAGGATGGGTGAGAGAGTGTGAGAGTGAGCGTGAGGATGAGAGTGAGTGTGAGAGTGAGAGTGACAATGGGAGAGAGAGTATGAGAGTGTGATTGTGGATGGGAGAGAGTGTGAGAGTGAGCGTGAGAAGGGAAGAGAGTGTGAGAGTGAGAGTGAGGATGGGAGAGAGTGTGAGAGTGAGAGTGAGAAGGGAAGAGAGTGTGAGAGTGAGAGTGCGATTGGGAGAGAGTGTGAGAGTGAGGATGAGAAGGGAAGAGAGTGAGAGTGAGAGTGAGAGTGAGGATGCGAGAGAGTGAGAGAGTGAGAGTGAGAAGGGAAGAGAGTGTGAGAGTTAGAGTGCGAATGGGAGAAATTGTGAGAGTGAGGATGGAAGAGAGAGTGTGAGAATGATAGTGAGAGTGAAGATGGGAGAGAGAGCGTGAGAGTGAAAATGAGTGAGGATTGGAGAGAGAGTGTGAGAGTGAGAGTGAGGATGGGAGAGAGTGTGAGAGTGAGAGTGAGGATGGGAGAGAGAGTGTGAGAGTGACAGTGAGGATGGGAGAGAGAGTGTGAGTGAGAGTGAGAATGGGAGAGAGTGTGAGAGTGAGAATGAGAATGGGAGAGAGAGTGTGAGAGTGAGAGTGAGAATGGGAAAGAGAATGTGAGAGTGAGAGTGAGGATGGGAGAGAGAGTGTGAGAGTGAGAGTGAGAGTGAGCATGGGAGAGAGTGTGAGAGTGAGAATGAGAATGGGAGAGAGAGTGTGAGTGTGAGAGTGAGAATGGGAAAGAGAATGTGAGAGTGAGAGTGAGAATGGGAAAGAGAATGTGAGAGTGAGAGTGAGGATGGTGGAGAGAGTGTGGTAGTGAGAGTGAGGTTGGGAGAGAGTGTCTGCGTGAGAGTGAGGATGGGGAAAGAGTGTGAGAGTGAGAGAGAGGATGGGGAGAGATTGTGAGAGTGAGAGTAAGAATGGAAGGGAGTGTGAGAATGAGAGTGAGAGTGAGGATGTGAGAGAGAGTGTGTGAGTCAGAACTAGAATGGGAGAGAGTGTGTGAGTGAGAGTGAGAATGGGAAAGAGAATGTGAGAGTGAGAGTGAGGATGGGAGAGAGAGTGTGAGAGTGAGAGTGTGAGGGAGCATGGGAGAGAGTGTGAGAGTGAGAATGAGAATGGGAGAGAGAGTGTGAGAGTGAGAGTGAGGAAGAGAACGAGTGTGAGAGTGAGAGTGAGATTGGGAGAGAGTGTGGTAGTGAGAGTGAGGTTGGGAGAGAGTGTCTGCGTGAGAGTGAGGATGGGGGAAAGAGTGTGAGAGTGAGAATGAGAATGGGAGAGAGAGTGTGAGAGTGAGAGTGAGAATGGGTAAGAGAATGTGAGAGTGAGAGTGAGGATGGGAGAGAGAGTGTGAGAGTGAGAGTGAGGAAGAGAACGAGTGTGAGAGTGTGAGTGAGATTGGGAGAGAGTGCGTGAGAGAGTCAGTGTGGATGGGAGAGAGAGTGTGAGAGTGAGAGTGAGGAAGAGAACGAGTGTGAGAGTGAGAGTGAGAATGGGAGAGAGTGCGTGAGAGAATGAGTGTGGATGGGAGAGAGTGTGAGAGTGAGAGTGAGGATGGGAGAGAGAGTGTGAGAGTGAGCGTGAGGATGAGAGTGAGTGTGAGAGTGAGAGTGACAATGGGAGAGAGACTATGAGAGTGTGAGTGTGGATGGGAGAGAGTGTGAGAGTGAGCGTGAGAAGGGAAGAGAGTGTGAGAGTGAGAGTGAGGATGCGAGAGAGTGAGAGAGTGAGAGTGAGAAGGGAAGAGAGTGTGAGAGTTAGAGTGCGAATGGGAGAAAGTGTGAGAGTGAGGATGGGAGAGAGAGTGTGAGAGTGACGGTGAGGATGGGAGAGAGTGTGTGAGAGTGAGTGTGAGGATGGGAGAGAGAGTGTGAGAGTGAGAGTGAGGAAGAGAACGAGTGTGAGAGTGAGAGTGAGAATGGGAGAGAGTGCGTGAGAGAGTGAGGGTGGATGGGAGAGCGTGTGTGAGAGCAGGAGTGAGAATGGTAGAGTGAGTGTGAGAGTGAGAGTGAGGATGGGAGAGAGTGTGGGAGTGAGGATGGGAGGGAAAGTGTGTGAGTGAGAATGGGACAGAGTGTGTGAGAGTGTGAATGTGAGTGAGTGTGGGAGTGAGGATGGGAGGGAAAGTGTGTGAGTGAGAATGGGACAGAGTGTGTGAGAGTGTGAATGTGAGTAAGTGTGGGAGTGAGGATGGGAGAGAGAGTGTGAGAGTGAGAGTGAGGATGGGAGAGAGTGTGTGAGAGTGAGAATGGGAGAGTTTGTGAGAGGAAGATAGTGAGATTGGGAGAGAGAGCGTGAGATTGAGAGTGAGGATGGGAGAGAGTGTAAGAGTGAGACTGCAGATGGGAGAGAGTGTGAGACTGCAAGTGCGGATGGGAGAGAGAGTGTGAGAGTGAGAGTGATAGTGTGGATGGGAGAGAGTGTGAGAGTGACGGTGATGATGGGAGAGAGAGTGTGAGAGTGAGTGTGAGGATGGGAGAGAGAGTGTGAGAGTGAGTGTGAGGAAGAGAACGAGTGTGAGAGTGAGAGTGAGAATGGGAGAGAGTGCGTGAGAGAGTGTGTGTGGATGGGAGAGAGAGTGAGAGTGAGAGTGAGGATGGGAGAGAGAGTGTGAGAGTGAGCGTTAGGATGAGAGTGAGTGTGAGAGTGAGAGTGACAATGGGAGAGAGAGTATGAGAGTGTGAGTGTGGATTGGAGAGAGTGTGAGAGTGAGCGTGAGAAGGGAAGAGAGTGTGACAGTGAGAGTGAGGATGGGAGAGAGTGTGAGAGTGAGAGTGAGAAGGGAAGAGAGTGTGAGAGTGAGAGTGTGATTGGGAGAGAGTGTGAGAGTGAGGATGAGAAGGGAAGAGAGTGAGAGTGAGAGTGAGGATGCGAGAGAGTGAGAGAGTGAGAGTGAGAAGGGAAGAGAGTGTGAGAGTTAGAGTGCGAATGGGAGAAAGTGTGAGAGTGAGGATGGGAGAGAGAGTGTGAGAATGATAGTGAGAGTGAAGATGGGAGAGAGAGCGTGAGAGTGAAAGTGAGTGAGGATGGGAGAGAGTGTGAGAGTGAGAGTGAGGATGGGCGAGAGAGTGTGTGAGTCAGAACTAGAATGGGAGAGAGTGTGTGAGTGAGAGTGAGGATGGGAGAGAGTGCGTGAGAGTGAGGATGGGAGAGAGTGTGTGAGTGACGGTGAGAATGGAAGAGATTGTGAGAGTGAGAGTGCAGATGGGAGAGACTGTGTGAGTGAGAGTGAGGATTGGGGTGAGAGTGTGAGAGTGAGAGTGCGTATGGGAGAGATTGTGAGAGTGTGAGTGAGAGTGTGAATGAGAAAGGGAGAGAGAGTGTGAGAGTGGGAGTGACAATGGGAGAGAGACTATGAGAGTGTGAGTGTGGATGGGAGAGAGTGTGAGAGTGAGCGTGAGAAGGGAAGAGAGTGTGAGAGTGAGAGTGAGGATGCGAGAGAGTGAGAGAGTGAGAGTGAGAAGGGAAGAGAGTGTGAGAGTTAGAGTGCGTATGGGAGAGAGTGTGTGAGAGTGAGAGTGAGGATGGGAGAGAGAGTGTGAGAGTGACAGAGAGGATGGGGGAGAGAGTGTGAAAGTGAGAGTGAGAATGGGAGGGAGTGTGAAAGTGATAATGAGGATGGGCGAGAGAGTGTGAGAGTGAGAGTGAGGATGGGTGAGAAAGTGTGAGAGTGAGGATGGGAGAGCTTGTGTGAGAGTGAGAGTGAGAATGGTAGAGTGTGAGAGTGAGAGTGCGTATGGGAGAGATTGTGAGAGTGTGAGTGAGAGTGAGAGTGAGAAAGGGAGAGAGAGTGTGAGAGTGAGAGTGAGAATGGAAGAGAGTGTGTGAGAGTGAGAGTGAGGATGGGAGAGAGAGTATGAGAGTGAGAGTGAGGATTGGAGAGTGAGTGTGAGAGTGAGAGTGCGAATGGGAGAGGGTGTGTGAGTGAGAGTGAGGATTTGGGAGAGATTGTGTTAGTGAGAGTGCGTATGGGAGAGACTGTGAGATCGAGAGTGTGAATGACAATGGGAGAGAGTGTGTGAAATTAAAAATGGGAGAGAGTGTGAGAGAGTGAGAGTGAGGATGGGGGAGAGAGAGTGTGAGAGTGAGAGTGAGGATGTGAGAGAGAGTGTGAGAGTGAGAGTGCGAATGGGAGAGAGTGTGAGAGTGAGAGTGAGAATGAGAATGGAGATGAGAGTGTGAGAGTGAGAGTGAGAATGGGAGAGAGTGTGTGAGAGTGAGAGTGCGGATGGGAGAGAGTGTGAGAGTGAGTGTGAGGATGGGAGAGAGAGGGTGAGAGTGAGGATGGGAGAGAGTGTGTGAGATTGAGGATGGGAGAGAGAGTGTGAGTGTGAGAGTGAGTGTGAGAGTGAGGATGGGAGAGAGTATGTGAGTGAGAGTGAGGAATGCTTGAACTGGTCCCCTGCAGAATCTCCTCCGTATCAGTCACACAGATGTGATTTAGGTTTGAACTTGAATTCAACGGAGTTTGACAAGGCCTGTTCATCCAAGACCAAAACAACAGTTGACCGGGTTAATGTAAAGTCAATGACACAACAGTTACAAAGGATAAATGTTAAGTTAGGTCAGAGAAGTGATGAAGGTAATTACAAAAGTACATGTTCGGATTTTTCAACAAAGAAATTTGATCAAGTGTGAGAGTGAGAGTGAGGATGGGGGAGAGAGTGTGATAGTGAGAGTGAGGATGGGAGAGAGAGTGTGAGAGTGACAGAGAGGATGGGGGAGAGAGTGTGAGAGTGAGAGTGAGAATGGGAGGGAGTGTGAGAGTGATAGTGAGGATGGGCGAGAGAGTGTGAGAGTGAGAGTGAGGATGGGCGAGAAAGTGTGAGAGTGAGCGTGAGGATGAGAGTGAGTGTGAGAGTGAGAGTGACAATGGGAGAGAGAGTATGAGAGTGTGAGTGTGGATGGGAGAGAGTGTCAGAGTGAGCGTGAGAAGGGAACAGAGTGTGAGAGTGAGAGTGAGGATGCGAGAGAGTGAGAGTGAGAAGGGAAAAGAGTGTGAGAGTTCGAGTGAGGGTGCGAGAGAGTGAGAGAGTGAGCGTGAGAAGGGAAGAGAGTGTGAGAGTGAGAGTGAGGATGGGAGAGAGTGTGAGAGTGAGAGTGAGAAGGGAAGAGAGTGAGAGGGAGAGTGAGGATGCGAGAGAGTGAGAGAGTGAGAGTGAGAAGGGAAGCGAGTGTGAGAGTTAGAGTGCGAATGGGAGAAAGTGTGAGAGTGAGGATGGGAGAGAGAGTGTGAGAATGATAGTGAGAGTGAAGATGGGAGAGAGAGCATGAGAGTGAAAGTGAGTGAGGATTGGAGAGAGAGTGTGAGAGTGAGAGTGAGGATGGGCGAGAGAGTGTGAGAGCGAGAGTGAGGATGGGAGAGCGTGTGTGAGAGCGAGAGTGAGAATGGTAGAGAGAGTGTGAGAGTGAGAGTGAGGATGGGAGAGAGTGTGGGAGTGAGGATGGGAGGGAAAGTGTGTGAGTGAGAATGGGACAGAGTGTGTGAGAGTGAGAATGTGAGTGAGTGTGGGAGTGAGGATGGGAGAGAGAGTGTGAGAGTGAGAGTGAGGATGGGAGAGAGTGTGTGAGAGTGAGAATGGGAGAGTTTGTGAGAGGAAGATAGTGAGAATGGGAGAGAGAGCGTGAGATTGAGAGTGAGGATGGGAGAGAGTGTAAGAGTGAGACTGCGGATGGGAGAGGGTGTGAGACTGCAAGTGCGGATGGGAGAGAGAGTGTGAGAGTGAGAGTGATAGTGTGGATGGGAGAGAGAGTGTGAGAGTGACGGTGAGGATGGGAGAGAGAGTGTGAGAGTGAGTGTGAGGATGGGAGAGAGAGTGTGAGAGTGAGAGTGAGGAAGAGAACGAGTGTGAGAGTGAGAGTGAGAATGGGAGAGAGTGCGTGAGAGAGTGTGTGTGGATGGGAGAGAGTGTGTGAGAGTGAGAGTGAGGAAGAGAACGAGTGTGAGAGTGAGAGTGAGAATGGGAGAGAGTGCGTGAGAGAATGAGTGTGGATGGGAGAGAGTGTGAGAGTGAGAGTGAGGATGGGAGAGAGAGTGTGAGAATGAGCGTGAGGATGAGAGTGAGTGTGAGAGTGGGAGTGACAATGGGAGAGAGAGTATGAGAGTGTGAGTGTGGATGGGAGAGAGTGTGAGAGTGAGCGTGAGAAGGGAAGAGAGTGTGAGAGTGAGAGTGAGGATGCGAGAGAGTGACAGAGTGAGAGTGAGAAGGGAAGAGAGTGTGAGAGTTAGAGTGCGAATGGGAGAAAGTGTGAGAGTGAGGATGGGAGAGAGAGTGTGAGAATGATAGTGAGAGTGAAGATGGGAGAGAACGTGAGAGTGAAAGTGAGTGAGGATTGGAGAGAGAGTGTGAGAGTGACAGTGAGGATGGGAGAGAGTGTGAGAGTGAGAGTGAGGATGGGTGAGAGAGTGTGAGAGTGAGAAAGAGGATGGGAGAGCGTGTGTGAGAGCAGGAGTGAGAATGGTAGAGAGAGTGTGAGAGTGAGAGTGAGGATGGGAGAGAGTGTGGGAGTGAGGATGGGAGGGAAAGTGTGTGAGTGAGAATGGGACAGAGTGTGTGAGAGTGAGAATGTGAGTGAGTGTGGGAGTGAGGATGGGAGAGAGAGTGTGAGAGTGAGAGTGATAGTGTGGATGGGAGAGAGAGTGTGAGAGTGACGGTGATGATGGGAGAGAGAGTGTGAGAGTGAGTGTGAGGATGAGAGAGAGAGTGTGAGAGTGAGTGTGAGGAAGAGAACGAGTGTGAGAGTGAGAGTGAGAATGGGAGAGAGTGTGTGAAAGAGTGAGTGTGGATGGGAGAGAGTGTGAGAGTGAGAGTGAGGATGGGAGAGAGAGTGTGAGAGTGAGCGTGAGGATGAGAGCGAGTGTGAGAGTGAGAGTGACAATGGGAGAGAGAGTGTGAGAGTGTGAGTGAGGATGGGAGAGAGTGTGAGAGTGAGCGTGAGAAGGGAAGAGAGTGTGAGAGTGAGAGTGAGGATGGGAGAGAGTGTGAGAGTGAGAGTGAGCAGGGAAGAGAGAGTGAAAGTGAGAGTGTGATTGGGAGAGAGTGTGACAGTTAGGATGATAAGGGAAGAGAGTGAGAGTGAGAGTGAGAGTGAGGATGCGAGAGAGTGTGAGAGTGAGAGTGAGAAGGGAAGAGAGTGTGAGAGTGAGTGTGAGAGTGAGCATGGGAGAGAGTGTGAGAGTGAGAATGAGAATGGGAGAGAGAGTGTGAGAGTGAGAGTGAGAATGGGAAAGAGAATGTAATAGTGAGAGTGAGGATGGGAGAGAGAGTGTGAGAGTGAGAGTGAGAGTGTGCATGGGAGAGAGTGTGAGAGTGAGAATGAGAATGGGAGAGAGAGTGTGAGAGTGAGAGTGAGAAAGGGAAAGAGAATGTGAGAGTGAGAGTGAGAATGGGAAAGAGAATGTGAGAGTGAGAGTGAGGATGGGGAGAGAATGTGATAGTGATGGTGAGGATGGGAGAGGGAGTGTGAGATTGAGTGTGAGGATGGGAGAGAGAGTGTGAGAGTGAGAGTGAGAATGGGAAAGAGAATGTAAGAGTGAGAGTGAGGATGGGAGAGCGAGTATGAGAGTGAGAGTGTGCATGGGAGAGAGTGTGAGAGTGAGAATGAGAATGGGAGAGAGAGTGTGAGAGTGAGAGTGAGAATGGGAAAGAGAATGTGAGAGTGAGAATGGGAAAGAGAATGTGAGAGTGAGAGTGAGGATGCTTAGAGAGTGTGATAGTGAGAGTGAGGATGGGAGAGAGTGTCTGCGTGAGAGTGAGGATCGGGAGAGGTGTGAGAGTGAGAGAGAGGATGGGGAGAGAGTGTGAGAGTGAGAGTAAGAATGGGAGGAAGTGTGAGAATGAGAGTGAGAGTGTGGATGGGAGAGAGAGTGTGTGAGTTAGAACTAGAATGGGAGAGAGTGTGTGAGTGAGAGTGAGGATGGGAGAGAGAGCGTGAGAGTGAGAGTGCGGATGGGAGAGAGTGTGTGAGTGAGGGTGAGAATGGAAGAGATTGTGAGAGTGAGAGTGCAGATGGGAGAGACTGTGTGACTGAGAGTGAGGATTTGGTTGAGAGTGTGAGAGTGAGAGTACGTATGGGAGAGACTGTGAGAGTGAGAGTGAGAATGAGAATGGGAGAGAGAGTGTGAGAGTGAGAGTGAGAATGGGAAAGAGAATGTGAGAGTGAGAGTGAGAATGGGAAAGAGAATGTGAGAGTGAGCGTGAGGATGGGGAGAGAATGTGATAGTGACGGTGAGGATGGGAGAGGGAGTGTGAGATTGAGTGTGAGGATGGGAGAGAGAGTGTGAGAGTGAGAGTGAGGAGAGAACGAGTGTGAGAGTGAGAGTGAGAATGGGAGAGAGTGTGTGAGAGTGTGAGTGTGGATTGGAGAGAGTGTGAGAATGAGAGTGAGGATGGGAGAGAGAGATTGAGAGTGAGCGTGAGGATGAGAGCGAGTGTGAGAGTGAGAGTGACAATGGGAGAGAGAGTGTGAGAGTGAGAGTGCGATTGGGAGAGAGTGTGAGAGTGAGGATGAGAAGGGAAGACAGTGAGGGTGAGAGTGAGAGTGAGAGTGAGGATGCGAGAGTGTGTGAGAGTGAGAGTGAGAAGGGAAGAGAGTGTGAGAGTTAGAGTGCGAATGAGAGAGAGTGTGAGAGTGAGGATGGGAGAGAGAGTGTGAGAATGATAGTGAGAGTGAAGATGGGAGAGAGAGCATGAGAGTGAAAATGAGTGAGGATTGGAGAGAGAGTGTGAGAGTGAGAGTGAGGATGGGAGAGAGATTGTGAGAGTGACAGTGAGGATGGGAGAGAGTGTGAGAGTGAGAGTGAGAGTGAGCATGGGAGAGAGTGTGAGAGTGAGAAGGAGAATGGGAGAGAGAGTGTGAGAGTGAGAGTGAGAAAGGGAAAGAGAATCTGAGAGTGAGAGTGAGGATGGGAGAGAGAGTGTGAGAGTGAGAGTGAGAGTGAGAATGCGAGAGTGTGTGAGAGTGAGAGTGAGAAGGGAACAGAGTGTGAGAGTTAGAGTGCGAATGAGAGAGAGTGTGTCGGTGAGGATGGGAGAGAGAGTGTGAGAGTGATAGTGAGAGTGAAGATTGGAGAGAGAGCATGAGAGTGAAAATGAGTGAGGATAGGAGAGAGAGTGTGAGAGTGAGAGTGAGGATGGGAGAGAGATTGTGAGAGTGACAGTGAGGATGGGAGAGAGTGTGAGTGTGAGAGTGAGAATGAGAATGAGAGAGAGAGTGTGAGATTGAGAGTGAGAATGGGAAAGAGAATGTGAGAGTGAGAATGGGAAAGAGAATGTGAGAGTGAGAGTGAGGATGCTTCGAGAGTGTGATAGTGAGAGTGAGGATGGGAGAGAGTGTCTGCGTGAGAGTGAGGATGGGGAGAGGTGTGAGAGTGAGAGAGAGGATGGGGAGAGAGTGTGAGAGTGAGAGTAAGAATGGGAGGAAGTGTGAGAATGAGAGTGAGTGAGGATGGGAGAGAGAGTGTGTGAGTTAGAGCTAGAATGGGAGAGAGTGTGTGAGTGAGAGTGAGGATGGGAGAGAGAGCGTGAGAGTGAGAGTGCGGATGGGAGAGAGTGTGTGAGTGAGGGTGAGAATGGAAGAGATTGTGAGAGTGAGAGTGCAGATGGGAGAACCTGTGTGACTGAGAGTGAGGATTTGGTTGAGAGTGTGAGAATGAGAGTACGTATGGGAGAGACTGTGAGAGTGAGAGTGAGAATGAGAATGGGTGAGAGAGTGTGAGAGTGAGAGTGAGAATGGGAGAGAGTGTGTGAGAGTGAGAGTGAGGATGGGAGAGAGAGTGTGAGAGTAAGAGTGAGGATGGGAGAGTGAGTGTGAGAGTGAGAGTGCGAATGGGAGAGGGTCTGTGAGTGAGAGTGAGGATTTAGGAGAGAGTGTGAGAGTGAGAGTGCGGAAGGGAGAGACTGTGAGAGCGAGAGTGTGAATGAGAATGGGAGAGAGAGTGTGAGAGTGAGAATGGGAGAGAGTGTGTGGGAGTGAGTGTGAGGATGGGGAGAGAGAGTGTGAGAGTGAGAGTGAGGCTGGGAGAGAGAGTGTGAGAGTGAGAGTGCGAATGCGAGAGAGTGTGAGAGTGAGAGTGAGAATGAGAATGGGAGAGAGAGTGTGAGAGTAAGATTGAGAATGGGAGAGAGTGTGTGAGAGTGAGAGTGCGGATGGGAGAGAGTGTGAGAGTGAGAGTGAGGATGGGAGAGAGAGTGTGAGAGTGAGCATGAGGATGAGAGCGAGTGTGAGAGTGAGAGTGACAATGGGAGAGAGAGTGTGAGAGTGTGAGTGTGGATGGGAGAGAGTTTGAGAGTGAGCGTGAGAAGGGAAGAGCGTGTGAGGGTGAGGATGGGAGAGAGTGTGAGAGTGAGAGTGAGCAGGGAAGAGAGAGTGAGAGTGAGAGTGCGATTGGGAGAGAATGTGAGAGTGAGGATGAGAAGGGAAGACAGTGAGAGTGAGAGTGAGAGTGAGAATGCGAGAGTGTGTGAGAGTGAGAGTGAGAAGGCAAGAGAGTGTGAGAGTTAGAGTGCGAATGAGAGAGAGTGTGTCGGTGAGGATGGGAGAGAGAGTGTGAGAATGATAGTGAGAGTGAAGATGGGAGAGAGAGCATGAGAGTGAAAATGAGTGAGGATTGGAGAGAGAGTGTGAGAGTGAGAGTGAGGATGGGAGAGAGATTGTGAGAGTGACAGTGAGGATGGGAGAGAGTGTGAGAGTGAGAGTGAGAGTGAGCATGGGAGAGAGTGTGAGAGTGAGAAGGAGAATGGGAGAGAGAGTGTGAGAGTGAGAGTGAGAATGGGAAAGAGAATGTGAGAGTGAGAGTGAGGATGGGAGAGAGAGTGTGAGAGTGAGAGTGAGCATGGGGGAGAGTGTGAGAGTGAGAATGAGAATGAGAGAGAGAGTGTGAGATTGAGAGTGAGAATGGGAAAGAGAATGTGAGAGTGAGAATGGGAAAGAGAATGTGAGAGTGAGAGTGAGGATGCTTAGAGAGTGTGATAGTGAGAGTGAGGATGGGAGAGAGTGTGAGAGTGAGAGTGAGAAGGGAAGAGAGTGTGAGAGTTTGAGTGCGAATGAGAGAGAGTGTGAGAGTGAGAATGGGAGAGAGAGTGTGAGAATGATAGTGAGAGTGAAGATGGGAGAGAGAGCGTGAGAGTGAAATTGAGTGAGGATTGGAGAGAGAGTGTGAGAGTGACAGTGAGTATGGGAGAGAGTGTGAGAGTGAGAGTGAGAGTGAGCATGGGAGAGAGTGTGAGAGTGAGAATGAGAATGGGAGAGAGAGTGTGAAAGTGAGAGTGCGAATTGGAAAGAGAATGTGAGAGTGAGAGTGAGGATGGGAGAGAGAGTGTGAGAGTGAGCATGGGAGAGAGTGTGAGAGTGAGAATGAGAATGGGAGAGAGAGTGTGAGAGTGAGAGTGAGAATGGGAAAGAGAATGTGAGATTGAGAGTGAGAATGGGAAAGACAATATGAGAGTGAGAGTGAGGATGGGGAGAGAGTGTGATAGTGAGAGTGGGGATGAGAGAGAGTGTCTGCGTGAGAGTGAGGATGGGGAGAGAGTGTCAGAGTGAGAGAGAGGATGGGGAGAGAGTGTGAGAGTGAGAGTAAGAATGGGAGGGAGTGTGAGAATGAGAGTGAGAGTGAGGATGGGAGAGAGAGTGTGTGAGTTAGAACGAGAATGGGAGAGATTGTGTGAATGAGAGTGAGGATTTGGGTGAGAGTGTGAGAGTGAGAGTGCGTATGGGAGAGACTGTGAGAGTGAGAGTGAGAGTGAGGATGGGAGAGAGAGTGTGAGAGTGACAGTGAGGATGGGAGAGAGTGTGAGAGTGAGAGTGAGCATGGGAGAGAGTGTGAGAGTGACAATGAGAATGGGAGAGAGAGTGTGAAAGTGAGAGTGCGAATTGGAAAGAGAATGTGAGAGTGAGAGTGAGGATGGGAGAGCGAGTGTTAGAGTGAGCATGGGAGAGAGTGTGAGAGTGAGAATGAGAATGGGAGAGAGAGTGTGAGAGTGAGAGTGAGAATGGGAAAGAGAATGTGAGAGTGAGAGTGAGAATGGCAAAGACAATATGAGAGTGAGAGTGATGATGGGGAGAGAGTGTGATAGTGAGAGTGGGGATGAGAGAGAGTGTCTGCGTGAGAGTGAGGATGGGGGAGAGAGTGTGAGAGTGAGAGAGAGGATGGGGAGAGAGTGTGAGAGTGAGAGAAAGAATGGGAGGAAGTGTGAGAATGAGAGTGAGAGTGAGGATGGGAGAGAGAGTGTGTGAGTTAGAACTAGAATGGGAGAGATTGTGTGAATGAGAGTGAGGATTTGGGTGAGAGTGTGAGAGTGAGAGTGCATATGGGAGAGACTGTGAGAGTGAGAGTGAGAGTGAGAATGAGAATGGGAGAGAGAGTGTGAGAGTGAGAGTGAGAATGGGAGAGAGTGTGTGAGAGAGAGAGTAAGGATGGGAGAGAGAGTGTGAGAGTGAGAGTGAGGATGGGAGAGAGAGTGTGAGAGTGAGCATGAGGATGAGAGAGAGTGTGAGAGTGAGAGTGAGAATGGGAGAGAGTGTGTGAGAGAGAGAGTGAGGATGGGAGAGAGAGTGTGAGAGTGAGAGTGAGGATGGGAGAGTGAGTGTGAGAGTGAGAGTGCGAATGGGAGAGGGTGTGTGAATGAGAGTGAGGATTTAGGAGAGAGTGTGAGAGTGAGAGTGCGTATGGGAGAGACTGTGAGAGCGAGAGTGTGAATGAGAATGGGAGAGAAAGTGTGAGAGTGAGAATGGGAGAGTGTGTGTGTGAATGTGAGAGTGAGGATGGGGGAGACAGAGTGTGAGAGTGAGAGTGAGGATGGGAGAGAGAGTGTGAGAGTGAGAGTGCGAATGGGAGAGAGTGTGAGAGTGAGAGTAGGAATGAGAATGGGAGAGAGTGTGAGAGTGCGAGTGAGAATGGGAGAGAGTGTGTGAGAGTGAGAGAGCGGATGCGAGAGATTGTGAGAGTGAGAGTGAGGATGGGAGAGAGAGTGTGAGATTGAGGATGGGAGGGAGAGTGTGAGAGTGAGAGTGAGTGTGGGAGAGAGGATGGGAGGGAGTGTGTGAGTGAGAGTGAGGATGGGAGAGAGTGTGAGAGTAAGAGTGAGAATGGGCGAGAGTGTGAGAGTGAGAGTGAGAATGGGAGAGTGTGTGAGACTGAGCGTGCAGATGGGAGAGCGCGTGAAAGTGAGAGTGAGAGTGAGGATGGGGAGAGAGAGTGAGAGTAAGGATGGGAGAAAGAGTGTGAGTGTGAGAGCGCGGATGCGAGAGAGAGTGAGTGTGAGAGTGAGAGTGAGAATGGGTGAGAGTGTGAGAGTGAGGATGAGGCTGGGTGAGAGAGTGTGAGAGAGAGAGTGCGAATGTAAGAAAGAGTGTGAGAGTGACATCGAGGATGGGAGAGAGAGTGTGAGAGTGAGACTGCGGATGAGAGAGAGTGTGAGAGCGAGATTGAGAGTGCAGATGGAAGAGTGTGTGAGAGTGAGAGTGAGGATGGGGAGGGAGAGTGAGAGTAAGGATGGGAGAGAGAGTGTGAGTGTGAGAGCGCGGATGGGAGAGTGAGTGAGTGTGAGAGTGAGAGTGAGAATGGGAGAGAGTGTGAGAGTGAGGATGAGGCTGGGTGAGAGAGTGTGAAAGAGAGAGTGCGAATGTAAGAAAGAGTGTGAGAGTGATAGAGAGGATGGGAGAGAGAGTGTGAGAGTGAGACTGCGGATGGGAGAGAGTGTGCGAGCGAGAGTGAGAGTGCGGATGGGAGAGAGTATGTGAGAATGAAAATGAGGATGGGAGAGAGTGTGAGAGTGAGAGTGAGTGTGAGGATGGGAGACAGTGTGAGAGTGAGAGTGAGGATGGTGGAGAGAGTATGAGAGTGAGACAGAGGATGGGCCGAGAGTGTGAGAGTGACAGCGAGGATTGGAGGGAAAGTGTGAGAGTGAGAGTGCGGATGGGAGAGAGAGTGAGAGTGAGAGTGAGGATGGGTGAGCGACTGTGAGAGTGAGAGTGAGGATGGGAGAGAGTGTGAGAGTGAGAGTGCGGATGGGAGAGAGAGTGAGTGTGAGAGTGAGAGTGAGAATGGGAGAGTGTGTGAGAGTGAGAGTGCAGATGGGAGAGAGTGTGAGAGTGAGAGTGAGAGTGGGGATGGGAGAGAGAGAGTGAGAGTAAGGATGGGAGAGAGAGTGTGAGAGTGAGAGCGCGGATGGGAGAGAGAGCGAGTGTGAGAGTGACAGTGAGAATGGGAGAGAGTGTGAGAGTGAGGATGAGGATGGGTGAGAGAGTGTGAGAGAGAGAGTGCGAATGGATGAGAGAGTGTGAGAGCGATAGCGAGGATGGGAGAGAGAGTGTGAGAGTGAGAGTGCGGATGGGAGAGAGATTGTGAGAGTGAGAGTGAGAATGGGAGAGTGTGTGAGAGTGCAGATGGGAGAGAGTTTGAGAGTGAGAGTGAGAGTGAGGATGGGAGAGAGAGAGTGAGAGTAAAGATGGGAGAGAGAGTGTGAGAGTGCGAGCGCGGATGGGAGAGAGAGTGAGTGTGAGAGTGAGAGTGAGAATGGGAGAGAGAGTGTGAGAGTGAGAGTAAGGATGGGAGAGAGAGTGTGAGAGTGAGAGTGAGAATGGGAGAGTGTGTGAGAGTGCATATGGGAGAGTGTTTGAGAGTGAGAGTGAGAGTGAGGATGGGAGAGAGAGAGTGAGAGTAAGGATGGGAGAGAGAGTGTGAGAGTGCGAGTGCGGATGGGAGAGAGAGTGAGTGTGAGAGTGAGAGTGAGAATGGGAGAGAGAGTGAGAGTGAGGATGAGGATGGGTGGGAGAGTGTGAGAGAGAGAGTGCGAATGGAAGAGAGAGTGTGAGAGTGACATCGAGGATGGGAGAGAGCTTGTGAGCGTGAGGATGGGAGAGAGTGTGAGAGTGAGAATGAGGATGGGGAGAGAGTGTGAGAGTGATAGTGAGGATGGGGGTGAGAGTGAGAGAATGAAACTGCGGATGGGAGAGAGTGTGAGAGTGTGAGTGAGGATGGGGAGAGAGTGTGAGAGTGAGAGTGTGATTGGGATAGAGTGTGAGAGTGAGAGTGGGAATGGGAGAGAGTGTGAGAGTGAAAGTGAGGATGGGGAGAGTGTGAGAGTGAGAATGGGAGAGTGTGTGAGAGTGAGAGTGCAGATGGGAGAGAGTGTGAGAGTGAGAGTGAGAGTGAGGATGGGAGAGACAGAGAGTAAGGATGGGAGAGAGTGTGAGAGTGAGAGTGTGCATGGGAGAGAGAGTGTGAGAGTGAGAGTGAGGATGGGAGAGAGAGTGTGAGAGTGAGAATGGGAGACAGTGTGAGAGTGGAAGTGCGAATGGGAGAGGCTGTGAGGGTGAGTGTGCGGATGGGAGAGAGTGTGAGAGTGAGAGTGAGGATATGAGAGTGTGAGAATGAGAGTGAGGATGGGAGAGAGAGTGTGAGAGTGAGAGTGAGGATGGGCGAGGTAGTGTGAGAGTGAGAGTGAGGATGGGAGTGAGAGTGTGAGAGTGAGAAATGGAGACAGTGTGAGAGTGGAAGTGCGAATGGGAGAGGCTGTGAGGGTGAGAGTGCGGATGGGAGAGAGTGCGAGAGTGAGAGTGAGGATATGAGAGTGTGAGAATGAGAGTGAGGCTGGGAGAGAGAGTGTGAGAGTGAGAGTGAGGATGGGCGAGGGAGTGTGAGAGTGAGAGTGAGGATGGGAGTGAGAGTGTGAGAGTGAGAATGGGAGAGTGTGTGAGAGTGAGAGTGCAGATGGGAGAGAGTGTGAGAGTGAGAGTGAGAGTGAGGATGGGAGAGAGGGAGAGTAAGGATGGGAGAGAGTGTGAGAGTGAGAGCGTGGATGGGAGAGAGAGTGAGTGTGAGAACGGGAGAGAGTGTGAGAGTGGAAGTGCGAATGGGAGAGGCTGTGAGGGTGAGAGTGTAGGGGGTGGTGTAATTTTTAAATCATTAACTGTTGTAGTAAGCACATAGTAAGTACAAAGCCACCATTTTAGTCTTCTCTACCTTGTAGTAAGCACGAGCAGACACTCCCCCAGATTTTCATGAATGGAACAATGGAAACAGCTTTCCTCGTGGCTGAGGGACCGCCCACAACCACGGCTGTACGTCATCATCCATATAAGGGAGAAGCGGGGAACTCGAACACTGATTGGCTGGGTGAATAACCAAATAATCTCATCCATCAGGAGGACAGTGGGGAACTTTAACACTCATTGGCTGAGACAGTAGAAGGCCCAGCCCACTCCTACATGTATATAACGTGCGGGGATTACAATCTGTGTGTGTGCCTCGTGGGAAGCTTTTGAGGTAACACCCGGTTCTGCAGAATTGAATAAATAGTTTTGGACGAACTCCTCCGTGTCTTTGTTCTTGGGAAGGGAAGCAGAGTGCCTGATGGGGGGTTGCAGAGTCCCCTATCTTGCACAATTGGGGGCTCTTCCGGGATGCAATAATTATTGCCAGGGCTCTCTTCGGCTCGTGGATCAAGTCTGATACAAAAAGACGCGTCTGGTATATATTTATACTGCTCACTGGATCGGCTTGGTCCGTCAGCCGTCGGCCAAGAGAGTGACCCGGCTCATTAAAATAATTTTGGATCCCGAGAAAAGGAACACACGGACGAGTGCTGGGACGACCGGTTAGTGACTATACACGGGGGTACACACATTTAAAAAGGCCAGACAACTTCGTGCACGAATCAAGGTGAGAGAGTTTCTTTTTGTTCTTCCTTGTTGGCCGCGTGGTTTTGACGCTCATCTGTGAGAACGCTTTCAGCGTTTAAGACCAGGACCGAAGATAGACCATGGGAAATTGTGGTTTTGACGGTCATCTGTGAGAACGCTTTAAGCGTTTAAGACCAGGACCGAAGATAGACCATGGGAAATTGTGGTTTTGACGGTTATCTGTGAAAATGCTTTAGGCGTTTAAGACCAGGACCGAAGATAGACCATGGGAAATCAGACTTTTAGGTCCACTAAGGACAAGTCAGGGAGGACTGTAAATGGAAAAGAAATACCCCCCGATAGTCCACTAGGTCGGAAATTGAGTTTATGGATGGAAAGCAGTAGGACAAAGGACTTAAAGAAAGAGACTATGATAAAATATTGTTGTTTTATATGGACCAAAGAACCTATCCGCGCCCCCTCGGTAGTTTGGCCCGAGTATGGGTCTGATGAAGACTGGGTGTGTCAACTCCTAAATATATATGTTAACAGAAAACAACCGTTTGACCCAGAAGAGAGCAAATACGCCGCCGCCTGGTTGGCGAGTGACTGCGGGGACCCCACAAGTCCCTACCTCTGATTCCCCAAACAGACCCGAGAAAGCCCCAGAAGTCTTGGGACGTCCTCACCGACGGTTTGCCCCCTTCTGCCCCGCCCCCGTATGTACAACCCACGCACGGCCAGGCGTCCAGCGCGGACCTCCCTCCTGCGTCGGATAATCCCGGTTCCCGGCAGGTCATGCTCAGTGAGGGAGAGCCTGCTGGGGGGGACACAGGAAGGGAAGAAGAGCCCACCCCAGGCATTAGGAGATCAGCCCGAATTGAGATGCGGAGAGATCAAGAAGAGAGATTGGGTGCTGAGAGGGTTAACAATGTTGAACAGATGAACCCTTTACGAGAGGTGCCGTTTGGGAACGAACGGACCGGATTCGTAGTACAACCTTTAAATTCTGGGGATATCCGACAACTCCATAATGAACTACTCCGTCTACTGGACGACCCTGTCAGTGTGGGAACACAATTAGATCAATTTCTGGGGCCCAGTATATACACATGGGCCGAATTGCAGGCCATGATGAGAATACTATTTAATTACGATGAAATTGTCATGATCCAGAATAGTGCAATGGCCATTTGGGATAGGGAGCATCAGGACGGCCCTCAGCGTGGAGAGCAGAAGTACCCCTTAGAGGACCCCCGGTGGGATCATAATGACGAGGGGGGACGGGCTAATATGACAGACCTCAGAAACCTTATAATCAGGGGAATCAAAACCTGCGTGCCTAAACAGCGGAATTTAGCGAAAGCATTCGAAGTTGGACAGAAAAAGGATGAATCCCCGAGTGAGTTTTTAGACCGTTTGCGGGAGTCCATGCGAAAGTATTCAGGTTTAGACCCCGATGGGGAAATAGGCAAGGGCATGCTTAAGGTGCACTTTGTGACTAAGTCATGGCCTGACATTCAGAAGAAATTACAGAAAGTGGAGGATTGGGCTGAAAAAGATGTTGCAGAATTATTACGGGAAGCACAGAAGGTGTACGTTCAGAGGGATGTAATAAGGGAGAAACAGAAGACAAAAATGATGGTGGCAGCCGTACGGGAAGCTTGTAAATCCACCGGAATGGGGGAAGAAGGTTATGGGATGGAAAGAGGAAGGTCGAGGGAAAGTTGGAGAGGGAGAGGAGCGAGACGGGGCAGAAGTGGGAGAGGAGGATCTTATGGAATCGAACGGCCTCAGGCGGCCGGATGTTACCATTGCGGGAAACTGGGACACTTCAAGAGGGATTGTCCCGATTTTAAAAGGGAGCAAGAAGGGATGTATGAAATGGAGCGCGAACAAATGGATTAGGGAAGTCAGGGGAGGATCGGAACACGGGCCTACCAAGAACCCCTGGTAAATTTATTGGTGGGCCCATTTAGACAAGATGTTACTTTCTTAGTTGACACAGGCACCGGCAGGTCCTCAATCCCCCTCCATCCTAGGGGGGTTGGCTTCCAGGCTAAAACATTAAACATTTCAGGAGTAAAGGGTGGGGTTTTCAGTGCAAGAATATTTGAACCACAACCCTTGCGGCTGGAGGAGGAGGAGCTCTAAGTGGAACTCCTTCACCTCCCGCACCTTCCCTATGGGTTGTTGGGACGGGATTTAATAGTCCGTTTCGGACTACGAATAGAAGTGGGAGAAGAGGAAGAATTAGCCATTACCATGTCATACCTTAGTGAGTCCCGATTGACAGAGATAGACCCTAGAGTTTGGGTCGCCAAAGGGAACCGGGGGGGGGGGCTCGCAATTCGACCTGTGGAGGTAAAATTAAAGCCCCAGAGCCCCGACGTCAGAGTGCACCAATACCCCATCTCTTGGGAAGGGAGGCAGGGCCTGAAGACAGTTACCAAATGCCTACCCCTCGCCCTGTTGCAAATTCGCACCCAGCCAAGACGGGATTTGGGCGTCTCCCCTTACGAAATGCTGTTTGGCCTCCTGTTCCATGGGCCGAAGGGAGAACCTCCCTTATTCGAGTCTCGGGACATGTTTGTGCAAAAATATGTGGTGGCTCTGGGGTCTGCTCTATCTCGTTTACGCCAACAGGGACTTTTGGCACAGACGCTGCCCCTCGAGTTTGCGGTGCACACCATCAAGCCGGGTCAGTGGGTCCTGATTAAAAGCTGGAAGCAACGCACCCTCGAACCAACTTGGGACGGTCCCTTCCTAGTACTTTTGACTACCGAAACGGCTGTCCGCACGGCCGAAAAGGGCTGGACACATTATACTCGGATCAAGGGACCGGTGCCACAACCGATGGAGGACAAACAAACCTCTCTGACAGAGGCATCTAAGGAACAGAGACCCCGAGAACAGACTAATTGGACTTTGGCGAGTTTAAAGGACTGTGTCCTCCGGCCGGACACGAGTGTTGCAACAAAATGCACTCAATCGCATTGTTAACTTGCTTTGCCATTATCCTTCGGCTGGATCATAGTGTGCGTGTTACCCAATTCGGCCTCTGGGAAAAAAACAGGCAGAGGACCGTCGGTGGCTCTCCATCTCCGTTCCCGCCAACAAGCCAACACAGACACTTAGTTTAGACCTATGTGGGTTGGTGCCCTGTGCGACTAAAAGTGAACTGAATCAGACTAAGCGTAACCTAGAGAGAGAAAGGGGATTCCAGGGTCAGACGTTAGTATTACAGTTGCATGGCAAAGAAGGCATCAATAGGCCTCCGGCCCCCGGGGTCCAGGCTATGGTGTCAATTGTCCGTGATCCCATCACCCCTGGGCGGAATTGTGAGCAGAATCAGTGCAATCCACTCTATCTGACCATAAAGACCTTGGGGAACAACGGGACGAGCCTTAATGGAACGATCCTGGGTATTAGGGTTGGGGGCCAGGCAGGACAGAAGGGGTTGCAGCTGTGCTGCACAACCATCACGGTCATTGAAGCTGGGTCTGGGGCCTCATCCACCCCCGATGAGCAGGAAAAGGTTAGGATAATTGAGGTGATGGACTTGGAAAGGACCTTTGAAATAGAAACGGGATACAGGGAGGCGAATGCCTGGATGGAATGGGTCAAATATACGGTAAGGAGCATGAAAAAGAGTGATTGCTACGCGTGCACGGGTGCCCGTCCTAACCCTCAGGTGGTCCCATTCCCGCTGGGATGGGAGAAACATCCACAAGCCTTGGACTGCATGGTAAGGCTGTACCAGGACCGAGAGGCCTGGAACGACCCCACTTGTCGACCCTTAAGTTTGAAGTTTCCTCCCGTCAGGTCTAAAGGGGCGCCCCGCCCTCCGTCATTCACAGGGGTAACGGGTACGCACCAAGCCTGCGTCTCTCGGACGGGACCGCAATGGGACAATGATGTGGGGACATTTGACAAGTGCAGCGGATCAATTCGGCGGGTCAACGAAACTACCGGGGGCAGGAATTACTCCCACATTCATGTACCCAGGGCAGACCTCCGGTGGTACTGTGGTGGGAGGATTCTGCGACCGACCCTGCCCCAAAAATGGGCGGGCACTTGTGCAATCGTTCAATTGGCCATCCCATTCACCGTGGCATTCGAAAAACAAGAGCAACCCCGTTCCAGTAGAAGAACTAAGGGCTTTGGAGACCTCTTTTGATGATAACATATATTTAGATGCCATAGGGGTCCCCAGGGGTGTTCCTGATGAATACAAGGCTAGGAACCAGATAGCGGCGGGTTTTGAGTCGTCACTGTTCTGGTGGGTTACCATCAATAAGAACGTGGATTGTATTAATTATATTTACTACAATCAGCAGAGGTTCATTAATTATACTCGGGATGCAGTGAAGGGAATAGCAGAACAACTAGACGCCACTAGCAGAATGGCGTGGGAAAATAGGTTGGCCCTGGACATGGTGTTAGCAGAGAAGGGGGGTGTTTGTGTCATGATAGGCACTCAGTGCTGCACTTTCATCCCCAACAACACAGCCCCTGATGGGTCCATCACCCGCGCCCTGGATGGGCTCACCACATTGGTGGATGAACTCGCCGAAAACTCGGGCATTGATTCTGGCCTCACGGGTTGGTTGGAAGCTTGGTTCGGTAAATGGAAGGGGGTGGTCGTTTCCTTTCTCGTCTCATGTATAGTGGTGGCAGGGGTACTAACTGCCCTCGGGTGTTGTATCATTCCCTGCGCCAGGGGGTTAACTCAGCGACTGATCGAAACCGCCCTTACTAAGAGGGATGTTCCTTATGGGCAGGTCGAAAGGATGAACCTCAAGATAGAACAGTCTGAATCCCTCTTGGGCGGGGGTAGCATTAGAGACGGGCAGCTTGATAAACAAGCTCGGGAGCTATTGGACGCCCTGGAGAAGAAACTCCCAGTTTAAAAATTACAAACCATAAGAAAAGACACGGGGGATTTGTAGGGGGTGGTGTAATTTTTAAATCATTAACTGTTGTAGTAAGCACATAGTAAGTACAAAGCCACCATTTTAGTCTTCTCTACCTTGTAGTAAGCACGAGCAGACACTCCCCCAGATTTTCATGAATGGAACAATGGAAACAGCTTTCCGTGTGCCTGAGGGACCGCCCACAACCACGGCTGTACGTCATCATCCATATAAGGGAGAAGCGGGGAACTCGAACACTGATTGGCTGGGTGAATAACCAAATAATCTCATCCATCAGGAGGACAGTGGGGAACTTTAACACTCATTGGCTGAGACAGTAGAAGGCCCAGCCCACTCCTACATGTATATAACGTGCGGGGATTACAATCTGTGTGTGTGCCTCGTGGGAAGCCATTGAGGTAACACCCGGTTCTGCAGAATTGAATAAATAGTTTTGGACGAACTCCTCCGTGTCTTTGTTCTTGGGAAGGGAAGCAGAGTGCCTGATGGGGGGTTGCAGAGTCCCCTATCTTGCACAAGAGAGCGGATGGGAGAGAGTGTGAGAGTGAAGTGAGGATATGAGAGTGTGAGAATGAGAGTGAGGATGGGAGAGAGAGTGTGAGAGTGAGAGTGAGGATCGGAGAGAGAGTGTGAGAGTGAGAGTGAGAGTAAGGATGGGAGAGAGTGTGAGAGTGAGAATGAGGATGGTGGAGAGAGTGTGAGAGAGATAGTGAGGATGGGGAGAGAGTGTGAGAATGAAACTGCGAATGGGAGAGAGTGTGAGAGTGAGAGTGAGGATGGGAGAGAGAGTGTGAGAGTGAGAGTGAGGATGGGAGAGAGAGTGTGAGAGTGAGAGTCAGGATAGGAGAGAGTGAGAGTGCGGGTGGGAGAGAGTGTGAGAGCGAGAGTTATACTGCGGATGGGAGAGAGTGTGAGAGTGAGAGTGAGGATGGGAGAGAGAGTGTGAGAGTGAGGATGGGAGAGAGTGTCTGAGAATGAAAATGCGGATGGGAGAGAGAGTGAGAGTGAGAGTGAGAGTGAGGATGGGAGAGAGTGTGAGAGTGAGAATGAGGATGGGGCAGAGAGTGTGAGAGTGAGAGTGAGGATGGGAGCGAGAGTGTGAGAGTGACAGCGAGGATGTGTGGGAAAGTGTGAGAGTGAGAGTGCAGATGGGAGAGAGTTTGAGAGTGAGAGTGAGAGTGAGGATGGGAGAGAGAGAGTGAGAGTAAGGATGCGAGAGAGAGTGTGAGAGTGAGAGCGCGGATGGGAGAGAGAGTGAGTGTGAGAGTGAGAATGGGAGAGAGTGTGAGAGTGAGGATGAGGATGGGTGGGAGAGTGTGAGAGAGAGAGTGCGAATGGAAGAGAGAGTGTGAGAGTGACATCGAGGATGGGAGAGAGAGTGTGAGAGTGAGAGTGAGGATGGGAGAGACTGTGAGAGTGAGAATGAGG
Organism: Chiloscyllium plagiosum; assembly: GCF_037043375.1. Taxonomy (NCBI): domain Eukaryota; kingdom Metazoa; phylum Chordata; class Chondrichthyes; order Orectolobiformes; family Hemiscylliidae; genus Chiloscyllium; species Chiloscyllium plagiosum. Next base: position 28,160,696 of record NW_028270180.1, read on the forward strand.
ATGGGGAGAGAGTGCGAGAGTGATAGTGAGGATGGGGGTGAGAGTGAGAGAATGAAACTGCGGATGTGAGAGAGTGTGAGAGTGAGAGTGAGGATGGGGAGAGAGTGTGAGAATGAGAGTGCGATTGGGAGAGAGTGTGAGAGTGAGAGGGAGGATGGGGAGAGTGTGAGAGTGAGTGTGAGAATGGGAGAGTGTGTGAGAGTGAGAGTGCAGATGGGAGAGAGTGTGAGAGTGAGAGTGAGAGTGAGGATGGGAGAGAGAGAGAGTAAGGATGGGAGAGAGTGTGAGAGTAAGAGCGCGGATGGGAGAGAGAGTGAGAGTGAGAGTGAGAATGGAAGAGAGTCTGAGAGTGAGGATGCGGATGGGTGAGAGAGTGTGAGAGAGAGAGAGTGCGAATGGAAGAGATAGTGTGAGAGTGATAGCGAGGATGGGAGAGAGAGAGTGTGAGAGTGAGGATGGGACAGAGTGTGAGAGTGAGAATGAGGATGGGTAGAGAGTGTGAGAGTGATAGTGAGGATGGGGATGAGAGTGAGAGAATGAAACTGCGGATGGGAGAGAGTGTGAGAGTGAGAGTGAGGATGGGGAGAGAGTGTGAGAGTGAGAGTGCGATTGGGAGAGAGTGTGAGAGTGAGAGTGAGGATGGGAGAGAGTGTGATAGTGAAAGTGAGGATGTGGAGAGTGTGAGAGTGAGAATGGGAGAGTGTGTGAGAATGAGAGTGCAGATGAGAGAGAGTGTGAGAGTGAGAGTGAGGATGGGAGATAGAGAGAGTAAGGATGGGAGAGAGTGTGAGAGTGAGAGCGCAGATGGGAGAGAGAGTGAGTGTGAGAATGGGAGAGAGAGTGTAAGAGTGAAAGTGAAGATGGGAGAGAAAGAGTGAGAGTGATAATGTGAGAGAGTGTGAGTGAGAGTTAGAGTGACGATGGGAGAGATAGCGTGACAGTGAGAGTGAGGATGGGAGAGGGATTGTAAGAGTGAGAGTGCAAATGGGAGAGAGTGTGAGAGTGAGAGTGAGAATGAGTATGGGATAGAGAGTGTGAGAGTGAGAGTGAGGATTGGAGAGAGTGTGAGAGTGAGAGTGAGGATGGGAGGAGAGTGTGAGAGTGAGAGTGAGGATGGGAGAGAGTGTGAGAGTGAGAGTGAGGATCGGAGAGAGAGTGTGAGAGTGAGAGTGAGAGTAAGGATGGGAGAGAGTGTGAGAGTGAGAGTGAGGATGGGAGAGAGAGTGTGAGAGTGAGAGTGTGATTGGGATAGAGTGTGAGAGTGAGAGTGAGGATGGGAGAGAGTGTGAGAGTGAAAGTGAGGATGGGGAGAGTGTGAGAGTGAGAATGGGAGAGTGTGTGAGAGTGAGAGTGCAGATGGTAGAGAATGTGAGAGTGAGAGTGAGAGTGAGGATGGGAGAGAGAGAGAGTAAGGATGGGAGAGAGTGTGAGAGTGAGAGTGTGCATGGCAGAGAGAATGTGAGAGTGAGAGTGAGGATGCGGAGAGAGTGTGAGAGTGAGAGTGAGGATGGGAGAGAGTGTGAGAATGAGAATGAGGATGGAGAGAGTGTGTGAATGAGTGTGAGGATGGGAGAGAGAGTGTGAGAGTGAGAATGGGAGACAGTGTGAGAGTGGAAGTGCGAATGGGAGAGGCTGTGAGGGTGAGTGTGCGGATGGGAGAGACTGTGAGAGTGAGAGTGAGGATATGAGAGTGTGAGAATGAGAGTGAGGATGGGAGAGAGAGTGTGAGAGTGAGAGTCAGGATAGGAGAGAGTGAGAGTGCGGGTGGGAGAGAGTGTGAGAGCGAGAGTTATACTGCGGATGGGAGAGAGTGTGAGAGTGAGAGTGAGGATGGGAGAGAGAGTGTGAGAGTGAGGATGGGAGAGAGTGTCTGAGAATGAAAATGCGGATGGGAGAGAGAGTGAGAGTGAGAGTGAGAGTGAGGATGGGAGAGAGTGTGAGAGTGAGAATGAGGATGGGGCAGAGAGTGTGAGAGTGAGAGTGAGGATGGGAGCGAGAGTGTGAGAGTGACAGCGAGGATGTGTGGGAAAGTGTGAGAGTGAGAGTGCAGATGGGAGAGAGTTTGAGAGTGAGAGTGAGAGTGAGGATGGGAGAGAGAGAGTGAGAGTAAGGATGCGAGAGAGAGTGTGAGAGTGAGAGCGCGGATGGGAGAGAGAGTGAGTGTGAGAGTGAGAATGGGAGAGAGTGTGAGAGTGAGGATGAGGATGGGTGGGAGAGTGTGAGAGAGAGAGTGCGAATGGAAGAGAGAGTGTGAGAGTGACATCGAGGATGGGAGAGAGAGTGTGAGAGTGAGAGTGAGGATGGGAGAGACTGTGAGAGTGAGAATGAGGATGGGGAGAGAGTGCGAGAGTGATAGTGAGGATGGGGGTGAGAGTGAGAGAATGAAACTGCGGATGTGAGAGAGTGTGAGAGTGAGAGTGAGGATGGGGAGAGAGTGTGAGAATGAGAGTGCGATTGGGAGAGAGTGTGAGAGTGAGAGGGAGGATGGGGAGAGTGTGAGAGTGAGTGTGAGAATGGGAGAGTGTGTGAGAGTGAGAGTGCAGATGGGAGAGAGTGTGAGAGTGAGAGTGAGAGTGAGGATGGGAGAGAGAGAGAGTAAGGATGGGAGAGAGTGTGAGAGTAAGAGCGCGGATGGGAGAGAGAGTGAGAGTGAGAGTGAGAATGGAAGAGAGTCTGAGAGTGAGGATGCGGATGGGTGAGAGAGTGTGAGAGAGAGAGAGTGCGAATGGAAGAGATAGTGTGAGAGTGATAGCGAGGATGGGAGAGAGAGAGTGTGAGAGTGAGGATGGGACAGAGTGTGAGAGTGAGAATGAGGATGGGTAGAGAGTGTGAGAGTGATAGTGAGGATGGGGATGAGAGTGAGAGAATGAAACTGCGGATGGGAGAGAGTGTGAGAGTGAGAGTGAGGATGGGGAGAGAGTGTGAGAGTGAGAGTGCGATTGGGAGAGAGTGTGAGAGTGAGAGTGAGGATGGGAGAGAGTGTGATAGTGAAAGTGAGGATGTGGAGAGTGTGAGAGTGAGAGTGAGAATGGGAGAGTGTGTGAGAATGAGAGTGCAGATGAGAGAGAGTGTGAGAGTGAGAGTGAGGATGGGAGATAGAGAGAGTAAGGATGGGAGAGAGTGTGAGAGTGAGAGCGCGGATGGGAGAGAGAGTGAGTGTGAGAATGGGAGAGAGAGTGTAAGAGTGAAAGTGAAGATGGGAGAGAAAGAGTGAGAGTGATAATGTGAGAGAGTGTGAGTGAGAGTTAGAGTGACGATGGGAGAGATAGCGTGACAGTGAGAGTGAGGATGGGAGAGGGATTGTAAGAGTGAGAGTGCAAATGGGAGAGAGTGTGAGAGTGAGAGTGAGAATGAGTATGGGATAGAGAGTGTGAGAGTGAGAGTGAGGATTGGAGAGAGTGTGAGAGTGAGAGTGAGGATGGGAGGAGAGTGTGAGAGTGAGAGTGAGGATGGGAGAGAGTGTGAGAGTGAGAGTGAGGATCGGAGAGAGAGTGTGAGAGTGAGAGTGAGAGTAAGGATGGGAGAGAGTGTGAGAGTGAGAGTGAGGATGGGAGAGAGAGTGTGAGAGTGAGAGTGTGATTGGGATAGAGTGTGAGAGTGAGAGTGAGGATGGGAGAGAGTGTGAGAGTGAAAGTGAGGATGGGGAGAGTGTGAGAGTGAGAATGGGAGAGTGTGTGAGAGTGAGAGTGCAGATGGTAGAGAATGTGAGAGTGAGAGTGAGAGTGAGGATGGGAGAGAGAGAGAGTAAGGATGGGAGAGAGTGTGAGAGTGAGAGTGTGCATGGCAGAGAGAATGTGAGAGTGAGAGTGAGGATGCGGAGAGAGTGTGAGAGTGAGAGTGAGGATGGGAGAGAGTGTGAGAATGAGAATGAGGATGGAGAGAGTGTGTGAATGAGTGTGAGGATGGGAGAGAGAGTGTGAGAGTGAGAATGGGAGACAGTGTGAGAGTGGAAGTGCGAATGGGAGAGGCTGTGAGGGTGAGTGTGCGGATGGGAGAGACTGTGAGAGTGAGAGTGAGGATATGAGAGTGTGAGAATGAGAGTGAGGATGGGAGAGAGAGTGTGAGAGTGAGAGTCAGGATAGGAGAGAGTGAGAGTGCGGGTGGGAGAGAGTGTGAGAGCGAGAGTTATACTGCGGATGGGAGAGAGTGTGAAAGTGAGAGTGAGGATGGGAGAGAGAGTGTGAGAGTGAGAGTGAGGATGGGAGAGAGTGTCTGAGAATGAAAATGCGGATGGGAGAGAGAGTGAGAGTGAGAGTGAGGATGGGAGAGAGTGTGAGAATGAGAAGGAGGATGGGGCAGAGAGTGTGAGAGTGAGAGTGAGGATGGGAGCGAGAGTGTGAGAGTGACAGCGAGGATGGGTGGGAAAGTGTGAGAGTGAGAGTGCAGATGGAAGAGAGTTTGAGAGTGAGAGTGAGAGTGAGGATGGGAGAGAGAGAATGAGAGTAAGGATGGGAGAGAGAGTGTGAGAGTGAGAGCGCGGTTGGGAGAGAGAGTGAGTGTGAGAGTGAGAGTGAGAATGGGAGAGAGTGTGAGAGTGAGGATGAGGATGGGTGGGAGAGTGTGTGAGAGAGAGTGCGAATGGAAGAGAGAGTGTGAGAGTGACATCGAGGATGGGAGAGAGAGTGTGAGAGTGAGAGTGAGGATGGGAGAGAGTGTGAGAGTGAGAATGAGGATGTGGAGAGAGTGTGAGAGTGATAGTGAGGATGGGGGTGAGAGTGAGAGAATGAAACTGCGGATGTGAGAGAGTGTGAGAGTGAGAGTGAGGATGGGGAGAGAGTGTGAGAGTGAGAGTGCGATTGGGAGAGAGTGTGAGAGGGAGAGGGAGGATGCGAGAGAGTGTGAGAGTGAGAGTGAGGATGGGGAGAGTGTGAGAGTGAGTGTGAGAATGGGAGAGTTTGTGAGAGTGAGAGTGCAGATGGGAGAGAGTGTGAGAGTGAGAGTGAGAATGGGAGAGAGAGAGAGTAAGGATGGGAGAGAGTGTGAGAGTGAGAGTGTGCATGGGAGAGAGAGTGTGAGAGTGAGAGTGAGGATGCGGAGAGAGTGTGAGAGTGAGAGTGAGGATGGGAGAGAGTGTGAGAATGAGAATGAGGATGGAGAGAGTGTGTGAATGAGAGTGAGGATGGGAGAGAGAGTGTGAGAGTGAGAATTGGAGACAGTGTGAGAGTGGAAGTGCGAATGGGAGAGGCTGTGAGGGTGAGTGTGCGGATGGGAGAGAGTGTGAGAGTGAGAGTGAGGATATGAGAGTGTGAGAATGAGAGTGAGGATGGGAGAGAGAGTGTGAGAGTGAGAGTCAGGATAGGAGAGAGTGAGAGTGCGGGTGGGAGAGAGTGTGAGAGCGAGAGTTATACTGCGGATGGGAGAGAGTGTGAAAGTGAGAGTGAGGATGGGAGAGAGAGTGTGAGAGTGAGAGTGAGGATGGGAGAGAGAGGCTGAGAATGAAAATGCGGGTGGGAGAGAGTGAGAGTGAGAGTGAGGATGGGAGAGAGTGTGAGAGTGAGAAGGAGGATGGGGCAGAGAGTGTGAGAGTGAGAGTGAGGATGGGAGCGAGAGTGTGAGAGTGACAGCGAGAATGGGTGGGAAAGTGTGAGAGTGAGAGTGCAGATGGAAGAGAGTTTGAGAGTGAGAGTGAGAGTGAGGATGGGAGAGAGAGAATGAGAGTAAGGATGGGAGAGAGAGTGTGAGAGTGAGAGCGCGGTTGGGAGAGAGAGTGAGTGTGAGAGTGAGAGTGAGGATGGGAGAGAGTGTGATAGTGAAAGTGAGGATGTGGAGAGTGTGAGAGTGAGAGTGAGAATGGGAGAGTGTGTGAGAATGAGAGTGCAGATGAGAGAGAGTGTGAGATTGACAGTGAGTGTGAGGATGGGAGAGAGAGAGAGTAAGGATGGGAGAGAGTGTGAGAGTGAGAGCGCGGATGGGAGAGAGAGTGAGTGTGAGAATGGGAGAGAGAGTGTAAGAGTGAAAGTGAAGATGGGAGAGAAAGAGTGAGAGTGATAATGTGAGAGAGTGTGAGTGAGAGTTAGAGTGACGATGGGAGAGATAGCGTGACAGTGAGAGTGAGGATGGGAGAGGGATTGTAAGAGTGAGAGTGCAAATGGGAGAGAGTGTGAGAGTGAGAGTGAGAATGAGTATGGGATAGAGAGTGTGAGAGTGAGAGTGAGGATTGGAGAGAGTGTGAGAGTGAGAGTGAGGATGGGAGGAGAGTGTGAGAGTGAGAGTGAGGATGGGAGAGAGTGTGAGAGTGAGAGTGAGGATCGGAGAGAGAGTGTGAGAGTGAGAGTGAGAATGGGAGAGAGTGTGAGAGTGAGGATGAGGATGGGTGGGAGAGTGTGAGAGAGAGAGTGCGAATGGAAGAGAGAGTGTGAGAGTGACATCGAGGATGGGAGAGAGAGTGTGAGAGTGAGAGTGAGGATGGGAGAGAGTGTGAGAATGAGAATGAGGATGGGGAGAGAGTGTGAGAGTGATAGTGAGGATGGGGGTGAGAGTGAGAGAATGAAACGGCGGATGTGAGAGAGTGTGAGAGTGAGAGTGAGGATGGGGAGAGAGTGTGAGAGTGAGAGTGCGATTGGGAGAGAGTGTGAGAGGGAGAGGGAGGATGGAGAGAGTGTGAGAGTGAGAGTGAGGATGGGGAGAGTGTGAGAGTGAGTGTGAGAATAGGAGAGTTTGTGAGAGTGAGAGTGCAGATGGGAGAGAGTGTGAGAGTGTGAGATTGAGAGCGAGGATGGGAGGGAGCGTGAGAGTGAGAGGGAGGATGGGAGAAAGTGTGAGAGTGAGAGTGAGGATGGGGGAGAGTGTGAGAGTGAGAATGGGAGAGAGTGTGAGAGTGAGAGTCAGAGTGAGGATGGGAGAGAGTGTGTTAGGGTGAGAGTGAGGATTGGAGAGAGAGTGTGAGTGACAGTGAGGATGGGAGAGAGAGTGTGAGAGTGAGAGTGCGGATGGGAGAGAGTTTGTGAGAATGAAAATGCGGATGGGAGAGAGTGTGAGAGTGAGAGTGAGTGTGAGGATGGGAGACAGTGTGAGAGTGAGAGTGAGGATGGTGGAGAGAGTATGAGAGTGAGACAGAGGATGGGCCGAGAGTGTGAGAGTGACAGCGAGGATTGGAGGGAAAGTGTGAGAGTGAGAGTGCGGATGGGAGAGAGAGTGAGAGTGAGAGTGAGGATGGGTGAGCGACTGTGAGAGTGAGAGTGAGGATGGGAGAGAGTGTGAGATTGAGAGTGCGGATGGGAGAGAGAGTGAGTGTGAGAGTGAGAGTGAGAATGGGAGAGTGTGTGAGAGTGAGAGTGCAGATGGGAGAGAGTGTGAGAGTGAGAGTGAGAGTGAGGATGGGAGAGAGAGAGTGAGAGTAAGGATGGGAGAGAGAGTGTGAGAGTGAGAGCGCGGATGGGAGAGAGACTGAGTGTGAGAGTGACAGTGAGAATGGGAGAGAGTGAGGGAGTGAGGATGGGGAATGGGTGAGAGAGTGTGAGAGAGAGAGTGCGAATGGATGAGAGAGTGTGAGAGCGATAGCGAGGATGGGAGAGAGAGTGTGAGAGTGAGAGTGCGGATGGGAGAGAGTGTGAGAGTGAGAGTGAGGATGGGTGAGCGAGTGTCAGAGTGAGAGTGAGTATGGGAGAGAGAGTGTGAGAGTGAGAGTAAGGATCGGAGAGAGAGTGTGAGAGTGAGAGTGAGAATGGGAGAGTGTGTGAGAGTGCAGATGGGAGAGAGTTTGAGAGTGAGAGTGAGAGTGAGGATGGGAGAGAGAGAGTGAGAGTAAGGATAGGAGAGAGAGTGTGAGAGTGCGAGCGCGGATGGGAGAGAGAGTGAGTGTGAGAGTGAGAGTGAGAATGGGAGAGAGAGTGAGAGTGAGGATGAGGATGGGTGGGAGAGTGTGAGAGAGAGTGCGAATGGAAGAGAGAGTGTGAGAGTGACATCGAGGATGGGAGAGAGCTTGTGAGCGTGAGGATGGGAGAGAGTGTGAGAGTGAGAATGAGGATGGGGAGAGAGTGTGAGAGTGATAGTGAGGATGGGGGTGAGAGTGAGAGAATGAAACTGCGGATGGGAGAGAGTGTGAGAGTGAGAGTGAGGATGGGGAGAGAGTGTGAGAGTGAGAGTGTGATTGGGATAGAGTGTGTGAGTGAGAGTGAGGATGGGAGAGAGTGTTAGAGTGAAAGTGAGGATGGGGAGAGTGTGAGAGTGAGAATGGGAGAGTGTGTGAGAGTGAGAGTGCAGATGGGAGAGAGTGTGAGAGTGAGAGTGAGAGTGAGGATGGGAGAGACAGAGAGTAAGAATGGGAGAGAGTGTGAGAGTGAGAGTGTGCATGGGAGAGAGAGTGTGAGAGTGAGAGTGAGGATGGGAGAGAGAGTGTGAGAGTGAGAATGGGAGACAGTGTGTGAGTGGAAGTGCGAATGGGAGAGGCTGTGAGGGTGAGTGTGCGGATGGGAGAGAGTGTGAGAGTGAGAGTGAGGATATGAGAGTGTGAGAATGAGAGTGAGGATGGGAGAGGGAGTGTGAGAGTGAGAGTGAGGATGGGCGAGGGAGTGTAAGAGTGAGAGTGAGGATGGGAGTGAGAGTGTGAGAGTGAGAATGGGAGAGTGTGTGAGAGTGAGAGTGCAGATGGGAGAGAGTGTGAGAGTGAGAGTGAGGATGGGTGAGCGAGTGTCAGAGTGAGAGTGAGTATGGGAGAGAGAGTGTGAGAGTGAGAGTAAGGATCGGAGAGAGAGTGTGAGAGTGAGAGTGAGAATGGGAGAGTGTGTGAGAGTGCAGCTGAGAGAGAGTTTGAGAGTGAGAGTGAGAGTGAGGATGGGAGAGAGAGAGTGAGAGTAAGGATGGGAGAGAGAGTGTGAGGGTGCGAGCGCGGATGGGAGAGAGAGAGAGTGTGAGAGTGAGAGTGAGAATGGGAGAGTGTGTGAGAGTGAGAGTGCAGAGGGGAGAGAGTGTGAGAGTGAGAGTGAGAGTGAGGATGGGAGAGAGAGAGTGAGAGTAAGGATGGGAGAGAGAGTGTGAGAGTGAGAGCGCGGATGGGAGAGAGAGTGAGTGTGAGAGTGACAGTGAGAATGGGAGAGAGTGTGAGAGTGAGGATGAGGATGGGTGAGAGAGTGTGAGAGAGAGAGTGCGAATGGATGAGAGAGTGTGAGTGCGATAGCGAGGATGGGAGAGAGAGTGTGAGAGTGAGAGTGCGGATGGGAGAGAGTGTGAGAGTGAGAGTGAGGATGGGTGTGCGAGTGTCAGAGTGAGAGTGAGTATGGGAGAGAGAGTGTGAGAGTGAGAGTAAGGATCGGAGAGAGAGTGTGAGAGTGAGAGTGAGAATGGGAGAGTGTGTGAGAGTGCAGATGGGAGAGAGTTTGAGAGTGAGAGTGAGAGTGAGGATGGGAGAGAGAGTGAGAGTAAGGATGGGAGAGAGAGTGTGAGAGTGCGAGCGCGGATGGGAGAGAGAGTGAGTGTGAGAGTGAGAGTGAGAATGGGAGAGAGAGTGAGAGTGAGGATGAGGATGGGTGGGAGAGTGTGAGAGAGAGAGTGCGAATGGAAGAGAGAGTGTGAGAGTGACATCGAGGATGGGAGAGAGCTAGTGAGCGTGAGGATGGGAGAGAGTGTGAGAGTGAGAATGAGGATGGGGAGAGAGTGTGAGAGTGATAGTGAGGATGGGGGTGAGAGTGAGAGAATGAAACTGCGGATGGGAGAGAGTGTGAGAGTGAGAGTGAGGATGGGGAGAGAGTGTGAGAGTGAGAGTGTGATTGGGATAGAGTGTGAGAGTGAGAGTGAGGATGGGAGAGAGTGTGAGAGTGAAAGTGAGGATGGGGAGAGTGTGAGAGTGAGAATGGGAGAGTGTGTGAGAGTGAGAGTGCAGATGGGAGAGAGTGTGAGAGTGAGAGTGAGAGTGAGGATGGGAGAGACAGAGAGTAAGGATGGGAGAGAGTGTGAGAGTGAGAGTGTGCATGGGAGAGAGAGTGTGAGAGTGAGAGTGAGGATGGGAGAGAGAGTGTGAGAGTGAGAATGGGAGACAGTGTGTGAGTGGAAGTGCGAATGGGAGAGGCTGTGAGGGTGAGTGTGCGAATGGGAGAGAGTGTGAGAGTGAGAGTGAGGATATGAGAGTGTGAGAATGAGAGTGAGGATGGGAGAGGGAGTGTGAGAGTGAGAGTGAGGATGGGCGAGGGAGTGTGCGAGTGAGAGTGAGGATGGGAGTGAGAGTGTGAGAGTGAGAAATGGAGACAGTGTGAGAGTGGAAGTGCGAATGGGAGAGGCTGTGAGGGTGAGAGTGCGGATGGGAGAGAGTGCGAGAGTGAGAGTGAGGATATGAGAGTGTGAGAATGAGAGTGAGGATGGGAGAGAGAGTGTGAGAGTGAGAGTGAGGATGGTCGAGGGAGTGTGAGAGTGAGAGTGAGGATGGGAGTGAGAGTGTGAGAGTGAGAATGGGAGAGTGTGTGAGAGTGAGAGTGCAGATGGGAGAGAGTGTGAGAGTGAGAGTGAGAGTGAGGATGGGAGAGAGGGAGAGTAAGGATGGGAGAGAGTGTGAGAGTGAGAGTGTGGATGGGAGAGAGAGTGAGTGTGAGAACGGGAGAGAGTGTGAGAGTGGAAGTGCGAATGGGAGAGGCTGTGAGGGTGAGAGTGTAGGGGGTGGTGTAATTTTTAAATCATTAACTGTTGTAGTAAGCACATAGTAAGTACAAAGCCACCATTTTAGTCTTCTCTCCCTTGTAGTAAGCACGAGCAGACACTCCCCCAGATTTTCATGAATGGAACAATGGAAACAGCTTTCCTCGTGGCTGAGGGACCGCCCACAACCACGGCTGTACGTCATCATCCATATAAGGGAGAAGCGGGGAACTCGAACACTGATTGGCTGGGTGAATAACCAAATAATCTCATCCATCAGGAGGACAGTGGGGAACTTTAACACTCATTGGCTGAGACAGTAGAAGGCCCAGCCCACTCCTACAAGTATATAACGTGCGGGGATTACAATCTGTGTGTGTGCCTCGTGGGAAGCCATTGAGGTAACACCCGGTTCTGCAGAATTGAATAAATAGTTTTGGACGAACTCCTCCGTGTCTTTGTTCTTGGGAAGGGAAGCAGAGTGCCTGATGGGGGGTCGCAGAGTCCCCTATCTTGCACAATTGGGGGCTCTTCCGGGATGCAATAATTATTGCCGGGGCTCTCTTCGGCTCGTGGATCAAGTCTGATACAAAAAGACGCGTCTGGTATATATTTATACTGCTCACTGGATCGGCTTGGTCCGTCAGCCGTCGGCCAAGAGAGTGACCCGGCTCATTAAAATAATTTTGGATCCCGAGAAAAGGAACACACGGACGAGTGCTGGGACGACCGGTTAGTGACTATACACGGGGGTACACACATTTAAAAAGGCCAGACAACTTCGTGCACGAATCAAGGTGAGAGAGTTTCTTTTTGTTCTTCCTTGTTGGCCGCGTGGTTTTGACGGTCATCTGTGAGAACGCTTTAAGCGTTTAAGACCAGGACCGAAGATAGACCATGGGAAATTGTGGTTTTGACGGTCATCTGTGAGAACGCTTTAAGCGTTTAAGACCAGGACCGAAGATAGACCATGGGAAATTGTGGTTTTGACGGTTATCTGTGAAAATGCTTTAGGCGTTTAAGACCAGGACCGAAGATAGACCATGGGAAATCAGACTTTTAGGTCCACTAAGGACAAGTCAGGGAGGACTGTAAATGGAAAAGAAATACCCCCCGATAGTCCACTAGGTCGGAAATTGAGTTTATGGACGGAAAGCAGTAGGACAAAGGACTTAAAGAAAGAGACTATGATAAAATATTGTTGTTTTATATGGACCAAAGAACCTATCCGCGCCCCCTCGGTAGTTTGGCCCGAGTATGGGTCTGATGAAGACTGGGTGTGTCAACTCCTAAATATATATGTTAACAGAAAACAACCGTTTGACCCAGAAGAGAGCAAATACGCCGCCGCCTGGTTGGCGAGTGACTGCGGGGACCCCACAAGTCCCTACCTCTGATTCCCCAAACAGACCCGAGAAAGCCCCAGAAGTCTTGGGACGTCCTCACCGACGGTTTGCCCCCTTCTGCCCCGCCCCCGTATGTACAACCCGCGCACGGCCAGGCGTCCAGCGCGGACCTCCCTCCTGCGTCGGATAATCCCGGTTCCCGGCAGGTCATGCTCAGTGAGGGAGAGCCTGCTGGGGGGGACACAGGAAGGGAAGAAGAGCCCACCCCAGGCATTAGGAGATCAGCCCAAATTGAGATGCGGAGAGATCAAGAAGAGAGATTGGGTGCTGAGATGGTTAACAATGTTGAACAGATGAACCCTTTACGAGAGGTGCCGTTTGGGAACGAACGGACCGGATTCGTAGTACAACCTTTAAATTCTGGGGATATCCGACAACTCCGTAATGAACTACCCCATCTACTGGACGACCCTGTCAGTGTGGGAACACAATTAGATCAATTTCTGGGGCCCAGTATATACACATGGGCCGAATTGCAGGCCATGATGAGAATACTATTTAATTACGATGAAATTGTCATGATCCGGAATAGTGCAATGGCCATTTGGGATAGGGAGCATCAGGACGGCCCTCAGCGTGGAGAGCAGAAGTACCCCTTAGAGGACCCCCGGTGGGATCATAATGACGAGGGGGGACGGGCTAATATGACAGACCTCAGAAACCTTATAATCAGGGGAATCAAAACCTGCGTGCCTAAACAGCGGAATTTAGCGAAAGCATTCGAAGTTGGACAGAAAAAGGATGAATCCCCGAGTGAGTTTTTAGACCGTTTGCGGGAGTCCATGCGAAAGTATTCAGGTTTAGACCCCGATGGGGAAATAGGCAAGGGCATGCTTAAGGTGCACTTTGTGACTAAGTCATGGCCTGACATTCAGAAGAAATTACAGAAAGTGGAGGATTGGGCTGAAAAAGATGTTGCAGAATTATTACGGGAAGCACAGAAGGTGTACGTTCAGAGGGATGTAATAAGGAAGAAACAGAAGACAAAAATGATGGTGGCAGCCGTACGGGAAGCTTGTAAATCCACCGGAATGGGGGAAGAAGGTTATGGGATGGAAAGAGGAAGGTCGAGGGAAAGTTGGAGAGGGAGAGGAGCGAGACGGGGCAGAAGTGGGAGAGGAGGATCTTATGGAATCGAACGGCATCACACCGGATGTTACCATTGCGGGAAACTGGGACACTTCAAGAGGGATTGTCCCGATTTTAAAAGGGAGCGAGAAGGGATAGAACATAGAACATAGAACATAGAAGAATACAGCGCAGTACAGGCCCTTGGGCCCTCGATGTTGCGCCGATCCAAGTCCACCTAAACTACACTAACCCACTATCCTCCATATACCTATCCAATGCCCTCTTAAATGCCCATAAAGAGGGAGAGTCCACCACTGTTACTGGCAGGGCATTCCATGAACTAACGACTCGCTGAGTGAAGAACCTACCCCTAACATCAGTCCTATATCTACCCCCCTTAATTTAAAGCTATGAAATGGATGTATGAAATGGAGCGCGAACAAATGGATTAGGGAAGTCAGGGGAGGATCGGAACACGGGCCTACCAAGAACCCCTGGTAAATTGACGGGTGGGCCCATTTAGACAAGATGTTACTTTCTTAGTTGACACAGGCACCGGCAGGTCCTCAATCCCCCTCCATCCTAGGGGGGTTGGCTTCCAGGCTAAAACATTAAACATTTCAGGAGTAAAGGGTGGGGTTTTCAGTGCAAGAATATTTGAACCACAACCCTTGCGGCTGGAGGAGGAGGAGCTCTAAGTGGAACTCCTTCACCTCCCGCACCTTCCCTATGGGTTGTTGGGACGGGATTTAATAGTCCGTTTCGGACTACGAATAGAAGTGGGAGAAGAGGAAGAATTAGCCATTACCATGTCATACCTTAGTGAGTCCCGATTGACAGAGATAGACCCTAGGGTTTGGGTCGCCAAAGGGAACCGGGGGGGGGCTCGCAATTCGACCTGTGGAGGTAAAATTAAAGCCCCAGAGCCCCGACGTCAGAGTGCACCAATACCCCATCTCTTGGGAAGGGAGGCAGGGCCTGAAGACAGTTATCAAATGCCTACCCCTCGCCCTGTTGCAAATTCGCACCCAGCCAAGACGGGATTTGGGCGTCTCCCCTTACGAAATGCTGTTTGGCCTCCCGTTCCATGGGCCGAAGGGAGAACCTCCCTTATTCGAGTCTCGGGACATGTTTGTGCAAAAATATGTGGTGGCTCTGGGGTCTGCTCTATCTCGGTTACGCCAACAGGGACTTTTGGCACAGACGCTGCCCCTCGAGTTTGCGGTGCACACCATCAAGCCGGGTCAGTGGGTCCTGATTAAAAGCTGGAAGCAACGCACCCTCGAACCAACTTGGGACGGTCCCTTCCTAGTACTTTTGACTACCGAAACGGCTGTCCACACGGCCGAAAAGGGCTGGACACATTATACTCGGATCAAGGGACCGGTGCCACAACCGACGGAGGACAAACAAACCTCTCTGACAGAGGCATCTAAGGAACAGAGACGCTGAGAACAGACTAATTGGACTTTGGCGAGTTTAAAGGACTGTGTCCTCCGGCCGGACACGAGTGTTGCAACAAAATGCAGTCAATCGTATTGTTAACTTGCTTTGCCATTATCCTTCGGCTGGGTCATAGTGTGCGTGTTACCCAATTCGGCCTCTGGGAAAAAAACAGGCAGAGGACCGTCGGTGGCTCTCCATCTCCGTTCCCGCCAACAAGCCAACACAGACACTTAGTTTAGACCTATGTGGGTTGGTGCCCTGTGCGACTAAAAGTGAACTGAATCAGACTAAGCGTAACCTAGAGAGAGAAAGGGGATTCCAGGGTCAGACGTTAGTATTACAGTTGCATGGCAAAGAAGGCATCAATAGGCCTCCGGCCCCCGGGGTCCAGGCTATGGTGTCAATTGTCCGTGATCCCATCACCCCTGGGCGGAATTGTGAGCAGAATCAGTGCAATCCACTCTATCTGACCATAAAGACCTTGGGGAACAACGGGACGAGCCTTAATGGAACGATCCTGGGTATTAGGGTTGGGGGCCAGGCAGGACAGAAGGGGTTGCAGCTGTGCTGCACAACCATCACGGTCATTGAAGCTGGGTCTGGGGCCTCATCCACCCCCGATGAGCAGGAAAAGGTTAGGATAATTGAGGTGATGGACTTGGAAAGGACCTTTGAAATAGAAACGGGATACAGGGAGGCGAATGCCTGGATGGAATGGGTCAAATATACGGTAAGGAGCATGAAAAAGAGTGATTGCTACGCGTGCACGGGTGCCCGTCCTAACCCTCAGGTGGTCCCATTCCCGCTGGGATGGGAGAAACATCCACAAGCCTTGGACTGCATGGTAAGGCTGTACCAGGACCGAGAGGACTGGAACGACCCCACTTGTCGACCCTTAAGTTTGAAGTTTCCTCCCGTCAGGTCTAAAGGGGCGCCCCGCCCTCCGTCATTCACAGGGGTAACGGGTACGCACCAAGCCTGCGTCTCTCGGACGGGACCGCAATGGGACAATGATGTGGGGACATTTGACAAGTGCAGCGGATCAATTCGGCGGGTCAACGAAACTACCGGGGGCAGGAATTACTCCCACATTCATGTGCCTCGGGCAGACCTCTGGTGGTACTGTGGTGGGAGGATTCTGCGACTGACCCTGCCCCAAAAATGGGCGGGCACTTGTGCAATCGTTCAATTGGCCATCCCATTCACCGTGGCATTCGAAAAACAAGAGCAACCCCGTTCCAGTAGAAGAACTAAGGGCTTTGGAGACCTCTTTTGATGATAACATATATTTAGATGCCATAGGGGTCCCCAGGGGTGTTCCTGATGAATACAAGGCTAGGAACCAGATAGCGGCGGGTTTTGAGTCGTCACTGTTCTGGTGGCTTACCATCAATAAGAACGTGGATTGTATTAATTATATTTACTACAATCAGCAGAGGTTCATTAATTATACTCGGGATGCAGTGAAGGGAATAGCAGAACAACTAGACGCCACTAGCAGAATGGCGTGGGAAAATAGGTTGGCCCTGGACATGGTGTTAGCAGAGAAGGGGGGTGTTTGTGTCATGATAGGCACTCAGTGCTGCACTTTCATCCCCAACAACACAGCCCCTGATGGGTCCATCACCCGCGCCCTGGATGGGCTCACCACATTGGTGGATGAACTCGCCGAAAACTCGGGCATTGATTCTGGCCTCACGGGTTGGTTGGAAGCTTGGTTCGGTAAATGGAAGGGGGTGGTCGTTTCCTTTCTCGTCTCATGTATAGTGGTGGCAGGGGTACTAACTGCCCTCGGGTGTTGTATCATTCCCTGCGCCAGGGGGTTAACTCAGCGACTGATCGAAACCGCCCTTACTAAGAGGGATGTTCCTTATGGGCAGGTCGAAAGGATGAACCTCGAGATAGAACAGTCTGAATCCCTCTTGGGCGGGGGTAGCATTAGAGACGGGCAGCTTGATAAACAAGCTCGGGAGCTATTGGACGCCCTGGAGAAGAAACTCCCAGTTTAAAAATTACAAACCGTAAGAAAAGACACGGGGGATTTGTAGGGGGTGGTGTAATTTTTAAATCATTAACTGTTGTAGTAAGCACATAGTAAGTACAAAGCCACCATTTTAGTCTTCTCTACCTTGTAGTAAGCACGAGCAGACACTCCCCCAGATTTTCATGAATGGAACAATGGAAACAGCTTTCCGCGTGCCTGAGGGACCGCCCACAACCACGGCTGTACGTCATCATCCATATAAGGGAGAAGCGGGGAACTCGAACACTGATTGGCTGGGTGAATAACCAAATAATCTCATCCATCAGGAGGTCAGTGGGGAACTTTAACACTCATTGGCTGAGACAGTAGACGGCCCAGCCCACTCCTACATGTATATAACGTGCGGGGATTACAATCTGTGTGTGTGCCTCGTGGGAAGCCATTGAGGTAACACCCGGTTCTGCAGAATTGAATAAATAGTTTTGGACGAACTCCTCCGTGTCTTTGTTCTTGGGAAGGGAAGCAGAGTGCCTGATGGGGGGTTGCAGAGTCCCCTATCTTGCACAAGAGAGCGGATGGGAGAGAGTGTGAGAGTGAAGTGAGGATATGAGAGTGTGAGAATGAGAGTGAGGATGGGAGAGAGAGTGTGAGAGTGAGAGTGAGGATCGGAGAGAGAGTGTGAGAGTGAGAGTGAGAGTAAGGATGGGAGAGAGTGTGAGAGTGAGAATGAGGATGGTGGAGAGAGTGTGAGAGAGATAGTGAGGATGGGGAGAGAGTGTGAGAATGAAACTGCGAATGGGAGAGAATGTGAGAGTGAGAGTGAGGATGGGGGAGAGAATGTGAGAGTGAGAGTGCGAATGGGAGAGAGTGTGAGAGTGAGAGTGAGAGTGAGGATGGGAGAGAGAGTGTGAGAGTGAGAGTGAGGATGGGAGAGAGAGTGTGAGAGTGAGAGTCAGGATAGGAGAGAGTGAGAGTGCGGGTGGGAGAGAGTGTGAGAGCGAGAGTTATACTGCGGATGGGAGAGAGTGTGAGAGTGAGAGTGAGGATGGGAGAGAGAGTGTGAGAGTGAGAGTGTGATTGGGATAGAGTGTGAGAGTGAGAGTGAGGATGGGAGAGAGTGTGAGAGTGAGAGTGAGGATGCGGAGCGAGTGTGAGAGTGAGAGTGAGGATGGGAGAGAGTGTGAGAATGAGAATGAGGATGGAGAGAGTGAGTGAATGAGAGTGAGGATGGGAGAGAGAGTGTGAGAGTGAAACTGCGGATGGGAGAGACTGTGAGAGTGAGAGTGAGGATGGGAGAGAGAGTGTGAGAGTGAGAGTGTGATTGGGATAGAGTGTGAGAGTGAGAGTGAGGATGGGAGAGAGTGTGAGAGTGAAAGTGAGGATGGGGAGAGTGTGAGAGTGAGAATGGGAGAGTGTGTGAGAGTGAGAGTGCAGATGGGAGAGAGTGTGAGAGTGAGAGTGAGAGTGAGGATGGGAGAGAGAGAGAGTAAGAATGGGAGAGAGAGTGTGAGAGTGACAGTGAGGATGCGGAGAGAGTGTGAGAGTGAGAGTGAGGATGGGAGAGAGTGTGAGAATGAGAATGAGGATGGAGAGAGTGTGTGAATGAGAGTGAGGATGGGAGGGAGAGTGTGAGAGTGAGAATGGGAGACAGTGTGAGAGTGGAAGTGCGAATGGGAGAGGCTGTGAGGGTGAGTGTGCGGATGGGAGAGAGTGTGAGAGTGAGAGTGAGGATATGAGAGTGTGAGAATGAGAGTGAGGGTCGGAGAGAGAGTGTGAGAGTGAGAGTGAGGATGGGAGAGAGTGTGAGAGTGAGAATGAGGATGGGGCAGAGAGTGTGAGAGTGAGAGGGAGGATGGGAGCGAGAGTGTGAGAGTGACAGCGAGGATGTGTGGGAAAGTGTGAGAGTGAGAGTGCAGATGGGAGAGAGTTTGAGAGTGAGAGTGAGGATGGGAGAGAGAGAGTGAGAGTAAGGATGCGAGAGACAGTGTGAGAGTTAGAGCGCGGATGGGAGAGAGAGTGAGTGTGAGAGTGAGAGTGAGAATGGGAGAGAGTGTGAGAGTGAGGATGAGGATGGGTGGGAGAGTGTGAGAGAGAGAGTGCGAATGGAAGAGAGAGTGTGCGAGAGTGACATCGAGGATGGGAGAGAGAGTGTGAGAGTGAGAGTGAGGATGGGGAGAGAGTGTGAGAGTGATAGTGAGGATGGGGGTGAGAGTGAGAGAATGAAACTGCGGATGTGAGAGAGTGTGAGAGTGAGAGTGAGGATGGGGAGAGAGTGTGAGAGTGAGAGTGCGATTGGGAGAGAGTGTGAGAGGGAGGATGGGGAGAGTGTGAGAGTGAGTGTGAGAATGGGAGAGTGTGTGAGAGTGAGAGTGCAGATGGGAGAGAATGTGAGAGTGAGAGTGAGAGTGAGGATGGTAGAGAGAGAGAGTAAGGATGGGAGAGAGTGTGAGAGTAAGAGCGCGGATGGGAGAGAGAGTGAGTGTGAGAGTGAGAGTGAGAATGGAAGAGAGTCTGAGAGTGAGGATGTGGATGGGTGAGAGAGTGTGAGAGAGAGAGAGTGCGAATGGAAGAGATAGTGTGAGAGTGATAGCGAGGATGGGAGCGAGAGAGTGTGAGAGTGAGGATGGGACAGAGTGTGAGAGTGAGAATGAGGATGGGGAGAGAGTGTGAGAGTGATAGTGAGGATGGGGATGAGAGTGAGAGAATGAAACTGCGGATGGGAGAGAGTGTGAGAGTGAGAGTGAGGATGGGGAGAGAGTGTGAGAGTGAGAGTGCGATTGAGAGAGAGTGTGAGAGTGAGAGTGAGGATGGGAGAGAGTGTGAGAGTGAAAGTGAGGATGTGGAGAGTGTGAGAGTGAGAGTGAGAATGGGAGAGTGTGTGACAGTGAGAGTGCAGATGAGAGAGAGTGTGAGAGTGAGAGTGAGAGTGAGGATGAGAGAGAGAGTAAGGATGGGAGAGAGTGTGAGAGTGAGAGCGCGGATGGGAGAGAGAGTGAGTGTGAGAATGGAAGAGAGAGTGTAAGAGTGGAAGTGAGGATGGGAGAGAAAGAGTGAGAGTGATAATGTGAGAGAGTGTGAGTGAGAGTTAGAGTGAGGATGGGAGAGATAGCGTGACAGTGAGAGTGAGGATGGGAGAGGGATTGTAAGAGTGAGAGTGCAAATGGGAGAGAGTGTGAGAGTGAGAGTGAGAATGAGTATGGGATAGAGAGTGTGAGAGTGAGAGTGAGGATGGGAGAGAGTGTGAGAGTGAGAGTGAGGATGGGAGGAGAGTGTGAGAGTGAGGATGGGAGAGAGTGTGAGAGTGAGAGTGAGGATCGGAGAGAGAGTGTGAGAGTGAGAGTGAGAGTAAGGATGGGAGAGAGTGTGAGAGTGAGAATGAGGATGGTGGAGAGAGTGTGAGAGAGATAATGAGGATGGGGAGAGAGTGTGAGAATGAAACTGCGGATGGGAGAGAATGTGAGAGTGAGAGTGAGGATGGGGGAGAGAATGTGAGAGTGAGAGTGCGAATGGGAGAGAGTGTGAGAGTGAGAGTGAGAGTGAGGATGGGAGAGAGAGTGTGAGAGTGAGAGTGAGGATGGGAGAGAGAGTGTGAGAGTGAGAGTGTGATTGGGATAGAGTGTGAGAGTGAGAGTGAGGATGGGAGAGTGTGTGAGTGAAAGTGAGGATGGGGAGAGTGTGAGAGTGAGAATGGGAGAGTGTGTGAGAGTGAGAGTGCAGATGGGAGAGAGTTTGAGAGTGAGAGTGAGAGTGAGGATGGGAGAGAGAGAGAGGAAGGATGGGAGAGAGTGTGAGAGTGAGAGTGTGCATGGGAGAGAGAGTGTGAGAGTGAGAGTGAGGATGCGGAGAGAGTGTGAGAGTGAGAGTGAGGATGGGAGAGAGTGTGAGAATGAGAATGAGGATGGAGAGAGTGTGTGAATGAGAGTGAGGATGGGAGAGAGAGTGTGAGAGTGAGAATGGGAGACAGTGTGAGAGTGGAAGTGCGAATGGGAGAGGCTGTGAGGGTGAGTGTGCGGATGGGAGAGAGTGTGAGAGTGAGAGTGAGGATATGAGAGTGTGAGAATGAGAGTGAGGATGGGAGAGAGAGTGTGAGAGTGAGAGTCAGGATAGGAGAGAGTGAGAGTGCGGGTGGGAGAGAGTGTGAGAGCGAGAGTTATACTGCGGATGGGAGAGAGTGTGAAAGTGAGAGTGAGGATGGGAGAGAGAGTGTGAGAGTGAGAGTGAGGATGGGAGAGAGAGTCTGAGAATGAAAATGCGGATGGGAGAGAGAGTGAGAGTGAGAGTGAGAGTGAGGATGGGAGAGAGTGTGAGAGTGAGAAGGAGGATGGGGCAGAGAGTGTGAGAGTGAGAGTGAGGATGGGAGCGAGAGTGTGACAGTGACAGCGAGGATGGGTGGGAAAGTGTGAGAGTGAGAGTGCAGATGGAAGAGAGTTTGGGAGTGAGAGTGAGAGTGAGGATGGGAGAGAGAGAATGAGAGTAAGGATGGGAGAGAGAGTGTGAGAGTGAGAGCGCGGTTGGGAGAGAGAGTGAGTGTGAGAGTGAGAGTGAGAATGGGAGAGAGTGTGAGAGTGAGGATGAGGATGGGTGGGAGAGTGTGAGAGAGAGAGTGCGAATGGAAGAGAGAGTGTGAGAGTGACATCGAGGATGGGAGAGAGAGTGTGAGAGTGAGAGTGAGGATGGGAGAGAGTGTGAGAGTGAGAATGAGGATGGGGAGAGAGTGTGAGAGTGATAGTGAGGATGGGGGTGAGAGTGAGAGAATGAAACTGCGGATGTGAGAGAGTGTGAGAGTGAGAGTGAGGATGGGGAGAGAGTGTGAGAGTGAGAGTGCGATTGGGAGAGAGTGTGAGAGTGAGAGGGAGGATGGGAGAGAGTGAGAGAGTGAGAGTGAGGATGGGGAGAGTGTGAGAGTGAGTGTGAGAATGGGAGAGTTTGTGAGAGTGAGAGTGCAGATGGGAGAGAGTGTGAGAATGAAGGTCAGAGTGAGGATGGGAGAGAGAGAGAGTAAGGATGGGAGAGAGCGTGAGAGTGAGAGCGCGGATGGGAGAGAGAGAGTGAGTGTGAGAGTGCGAGTGAGAATGGGAGAGAGTCTGAGAGTGAGGATGTGGATGAGAGAGTGTGAGAGAGAGAGAGTGCGAATGGAAGAGATAGTGTGAGAGTGATAGCGAGGATGGGAGAGAGAGTGAGAGAGTGAGAGTGCAGATGGAAGAGAGTGTGAGCGCGAGAGTTATAGTGCGGATGGGAGAGTGTGTGTGAGTGAGAGTGAGGATGGGAGAGAGAGTGTGAGAGTGAGAGTGAGAGTGAGGATGGGAGAGAGAGTGTGAGAGTGAGAGTGAGGATGGGAGAGAGAGTGTGAGATTGAGATTGCGTATGGGAGAGAGTGTGAGAGTGACAGCGAGGATGGGAGAGAGACTGTGAGAGTGAGAGTGAGGATGGGAGAGAGTGTGAGAGTGAGAATGAGGATGGGTAGAGAGTGTGAGAGTGATAGTGAGGATGGGGGAGCGAGTGTGAGAATGAAACTGCAGATGGGACAGAGTGTGAGAGTGAGAGTGAGGATGGCGAGCGGATGTGAGAGTGAGAGTGCGATTTGGAGAGAGTGTGAGAGTGAGATTGAGGATGGGAGTGAGTGTGAGAGTGAGAGTGAGGATGGGGAGAGTGTGAGAGTGATAGTGAGAATGGGAGAGTGTGTGAGAGTGAGAGTGCATATGGGAGAGAATGTGAGAGTGAGAGTGAGGATGAGAGAGAGAGTAAGGATGAGAGAGAGAGTGTGAGAGTGAGAGCGCGGATGGGAGAGAGAGTGAGTGTTAGAGTGAGAGTGAGAATGGGAGTGAGTCTGAGAGTGAGGATGAGGATGGGTGAGAGAGTGTGAGAGTGAGAATGAGGATGGGGCAGAGAGTGTGAGAGTGAGAGTGAGGATGGGAGCGAGAATGTGAGAGTGACAGCGAGGATGTGTGGGAAAGTGTGAGAGTGAGAGTGCAGATGGGAGAGAGTTTGAGAGTGAGAGTCAGAGTGAGGATGGGAGAGAGAGAGTGAGAGTAAGGATGCGAGAGAGAGTGTGAGAGTTAGAGCGCGGATGGGAGAGAGAGTGAGTGTGAGAGTGAGAGTGAGAATGGGAGAGAGTGTGAGAGTGAGGATGAGGATGGGTGGGAGAGTGTGAGAGAGAGAGTGCGAATGGAAGAGAGAGTGTGCGAGAGTGACATCGAGGATGGGAGAGAGAGTGTGAGAGTGAGAGTGAGGATGGGGAGAGAGTGTGAGAGTGATAGTGAGGATGGGGCTGAGAGTGAGAGAATGAAACTGCGGATGTGAGAGAGTGTGAGAGTGAGAGTGAGGATGGGGAGAGAGTGTGAGAGTGAGAGTGCGATTGGGAGAGAGTGTGAGAGCGAGAGGGAGGATGGGGAGAGTGTGAGAGTGAGTGTGAGAATGGGAGAGTGTGTGAGAGTGAGAGTGCAGATGGGAGAGAGTGTGAGAGTGAGAGTGAGAGTGAGGATGGTAGAGAGAGAGAGTAAGGATGGGAGAGAGAGTGAGAGTAAGAGCGCGGATGGGAGAGAGAGTGAGTGTGAGAGTGAGAATGAGAATGGAAGAGAGTCTGAGAGTGAGGATGTGGATGGGTGAGAGAGTGTGAGAGAGAGAGAGTGCGAATGGAATAGAGAGTGTGAGAGTGATAGCGAGGATGGGAGCAAGAGAGTGTGAGAGTGAGGATGGGACAGAGTGTGAGAGTGAGAATGAGGATGGGGAGAGAGTGTGAGAGTGATAGTGAGGATGGGGATGAGAGTGAGAGAATGAAACTGCGGATGGGAGAGAGTGTGAGAGTGAGAGTGAGGATGGGGAGAGAGTGTGAGAGTGAGAGTGCGATTGGGAGAGAGTGTGAGAGTGAGAGTGAGGATGGGAGAGTGTGTGAGAGTGAGAGTGCAGATGAGAGAGAGTGTGAGAGTGAGAGTGAGAGTGAGGATGGGAGAGAGAGAGAGTAAGGATGGGAGAGAGTGTGAGAGTGAGAGCGCGAATGGGAGAGAGAGTGAGTGTGAGAATGGAAGAGAGAGTGTAAGAGTGGAAGTGAGGATGGGAGAGAAAGTGAGAGTGATAATGTGAGAGAGTGTGAGTGAGAGTTAGAGTGAGGATGGGAGAGATAGCGTTACAGTGAGAGTGAGGATGGGAGAGGGATTGTAAGAGTGAGAGTGCAAATGGGAGAGAGTGTGAGAGTGAGAGTGAGGATTGGAGAGAGTGTGAGAGTGAGAGTGAGGATGGGAGGAAGAGTGTGAGAGTGAGAGTGAGGATGGGAGAGAGTGTGAGAGTGAGAGTTAGGATCGGAGAGAGAGTGTGAGAGTGAGAGTGAGAGTAAGGATGGGAGAGAGTGTGAGAGTGAGAATGAGGATGGTGGAGAGAGTGTGAGAGAGATAGTGAGGATGGGGAGAGAGTGTGAGAATGAAACTGCGGATGGGAGAGAATGTGAGAGTGAGAGTGAGGATGGGGGAGAGAATGTGAGAGTGAGAGTGCGAATGAGAGAGAGTGTGAGAGTGAGAGTGAGAGTGAGGATGGGAGAGAGAGTGTGAGAGTGAGAGTGAGGATGGGAGAGAGAGTGTGAGAGTGAGAGTGTGATTGGGATAGAGTGTGAGAGTGAGAGTGAGGATGGGAGAGTGTGTGAGAGTGAAAGTGAGGATGGGGAGAGTGTGAGAGTGAGAATGGGAGAGTGTGTGAGAGTGAGAGTGCAGATGGGAGAGAGTGTGAGAGTGAGAGTGAGAGTGAGGATGGGAGAGAGAGAGAGTAAGGATGGGAGAGAGTGTGAGAGTGAGAGTGTGCATGGGAGAGAGAGTGTGAGAGTGAGAGTGAGGATGTGGAGAGAGTGTGAGAGTGAGAGTGAGGATGGGAGAGAGTGTGAGAATGAGAATGAGGATGGAGAGAGTGTGTGAATGAGAGTGAGGATGGGAGAGAGAGTGTGAGAGTGAGAATGGGAGACAGTGTGAGAGTGGAAGTGCGAATGGGAGAGGCTGTGAGGGTGAGTGTGCGGATGGGAGAGAGTGTGAGAGTGAGAGTGAGGATATGAGGGTGTGAGAATGAGAGTGAGGATGGGAGAGCGAGTGGGAGAGTGAGAGTCTGGATGGGAGCGAGTGTGAGAGTGGAGGTTCGAATGGGAGAGGCTGTGAGGGTGAGAGTGCAGATGGGAGAGAGTGTGAGAGTGAGAGTGACGATATGAGAGTGTGAGAATGAGAGTGAGGATGGGACAGAGAGTGTGAGAATGAGAGTGAGGATGGGAGAGGGAGTGTGAGAGTGAGAGTGAGGATGGGAGAGAGAGTGTGAGAGTGAGAACTGGAGACAGTGTGAGAGTGGATGTGCGGTTGGGAGAGAGAGTGAGAGTGAAAGTGAGGATGGGGAGAGAGTGTGAGAGTGAGAGTGAGTATGGGAGAGACTGTGAGAGTGAGAGTGAGTATGGGAGAGAGTGTGAGAGTGAGAGTGAGAGTGAGGATGGGGAGAGTGTAAGAGTGAGTGTGAGAATGGGAGAGTTTGTGAGAGTGAGAGTGCAGATGGGAGAGAGTGTGAGAGTGAAGGTCAGAGTGAGGATGGGAGAGAGAGAGAGTAAGGATGGGAGAGAGTGTGAGAGTGAGAGCGCGGATGGGAGAGAGAGTGAGTGTGAGAGTGAGAGTGAGAATGGGAGAGAGTCTGAGAGTGAGGATGTGGATGAGAGAGTGTGAGAGAGAGAGTGTGAATGGAAGAGATAGTGTGAGAGTGATAGCGAGGATGGGAGAGAGAGTGAGAGAGTGAGAGTGCAGATGGAAGAGAGTGTGAGCGTGAGAGTTATAGTGCGGATGGGAGAGTGTGTGTGAGTGAGAGTGAGGATGGGAGAGAGAGTGTGAGAGTGAGAGTGAGAGTGAGGATGGGAGAGAGAGTGTGAGAGTGAGAGTGAGGATGGGAGAGAGAGTGTGAGATTGAGATTGCGTATGGGAGAGAGTGTGAGAGTGACAGCGAGGCTGGGAGAGAGAATGTGAGAGTGAGAGTGAGGATGGGAGAGAGTGTGAGAGTGAGAATGAGGATGGGTAGAGAGTGTGAGAGTGATAGTGAGGATGGGGGAGCGAGTGTGAGAATGAAACTGCAGATGGGAGAGAGTGTGAGAGTGAGAGTGAGGATGGCGAGCGGATGTGAGAGTGAGAGTGCGATTTGGAGAGAGTGTGAGAGTGAGATTGAGGATGGGAGTGAGTGTGAGAGTGAGAGTGAGGATGGGGAGAGTGTGAGAGTGATAGTGAGAATGGGAGAGTGTGTGAGAGTGAGAGTGCAGATGGGAGAGAATGTGAGAGTGAGGATGAGAGAGACAGTAAGGATGAGAGAGAGAGTGTGAGAGTGAGAGTGAGAATGGGAGTGAGTCTGAGAGTGAGGATGAGGATGGGTGAGAGAGTGTGAGAGAGAGAGAGTGCGAATGGAAGAGAGAGTGTGGGAGTGTTAGCGAGGATGGGTGGGAGAGTGTGAGATTGAGAGTGCGGATGGGAGAGAGTGTGAGAGCGAGAGTTATAGTGCGGATGGGAGAGACACTGTGAGTGAGAGTGAGGATGGGAGAAAGAGTTTGAGAGTGAGAGTGAGAGTGAGGATGGGAGAGAGAATGTGAGAGTGAGCGTGAGGATGGGAGAGAGTGTGTGAGAGTGAGCGTGCGGATGGGAGAGAGTGTGAGAGTGACAGCGAGGATGGGCGAGATTGTGAGAGTGAGAGTGAGGATGGGGAGAGAGTATGAGAATGAAACTGCGAATGGGAGAGAGTGTGAGATTGAGAGTGAGAGTGTGGAACGGAGAGAGATTGTGAGATTGAGAGCGAGGATCGGTGAGAGTGTGAGAGTGAGAGTGAGGATGGGAGAGAGTGTGAGAGTGAGAGTGATGATGGGAGAAAGTGTGAGAATGAGAATGAGGATGGGAGAGAGAGTGTGAGAATGAAACTGCGGATGGGAGAGAGTGTGATAGTGAGAGTGAGTGAGAATGGGAGAGAGAGTGTGAGATTGAGAGCGAGGATGGGAGGGAGTGTGAGAGTGAGAGTGTGGATGGGAGAGAGTGTGAGAGTGAGAGTGAGGATGGGGGAGAGTGTGAGAGTGAGAGTGAGAATGGGAGAGAGAGTGTGAGAGTGAGAGTCAGAGTGAGGATGGGAGAGAGTGTGTTAGGGTGAGAGTGAGGATTGGAGAGAGAGTGTGAGTGACAGTGAGGATGGGAGAGAGAGTGTGAGAGTGAGAGTGAGAATGAGGATGGTGAAGAGAGTGTGAGAGTGAGAGTGAGGATGGGAGAGAGAGTGTGAGAGTGTGAGTGACGATGGGAGAGAGTGTGAGAGTGAGAGTGAGGATGGGAGAAAGTGTGTGAGGGTGAGAGTGAGGGTGGGAGAGAGTGTGAGAGTGAGAGTGAGAATCAGGATCGGAGAGAGAGTGTGAGTGCGAGAGTGAGGATGGGAGAAAGTGTGAGAGGGTGAGAGTGAGGATGGAAGCGAGAGTGTGCGAGTGAGAGTGTCGATGGGAGAGAGTGTGAGAGTGAGAGTGAGGATGGGAGAGAGAGTGTGAGAGTGAGAGTGAGAGTGAGGATGGGAGAGAGTGTGTAAGGGTGAGAGTGAGGATTGGAGAGAGAGTGCGAGAGTGAGATTGATAATGGGAGAGTGTGTGAGAGTGATAGTGAGGATGGGAGAGATATTGAGAGAGTGAGAATAACAGTGAGGATGGGAGACAGATTCTGAGAGTGGGAGTGAGCATTGGAGAGAGAGTGTGAGAGTGAGAGTGAGGATGGGAGAGAGAGTGTGAGAGTGAGAGTGTGCATGGGAAAGAGAGTGTGAGAGTGAGAGTACGGATGGGGAGAGAGTGTGAGAGTGAAAGTGAGGATGGGAGAGAGTGTGAGAGTTAGCGTGAGGAGGGGAGAGAGTGTGAGAGTGAGAGTGAGGATGGGGAGAGAGTGTGAGAGTGAGAGTGAGGATGGGAGAGAGAGTGTGAGAGTGAGAATGGGAGAGAGTGTGAGAGTGGAAGTGCGAATGGGAGAGAGTGTGAGGGTGAGAGTGCGGATGGGAGAGAGTGTGAGAGTGAGAGTGCGAATGGGAGTTATTGAGAAAGTGAGAGTGAGGATTGGAGACAGTCTGAGAGTGAGAGTGAGAATGAGGTAAGGGAGAGAGTGTGTGAGTGAGAGTGAGGATGGGAGAGAGTGTGTGAGAGTGAGAGTGAGGATGGGAGAGAGTGTGAGAGTGAGAGTGAGGATGGGAGAGAGATTGTGATCGTGAGAGTGAGGATGGGAGAGAGTGTGTGAGGGTGAGAGTGAGGATTGGAGAGAGAGTGTGAGAGTGAGAGTGAGGATGGGAGTGAGTGTGTGAGAGTGAAAGTGATGATGGGAGATATATTGAGAGAGTGAGAGTGACAGTGAGGATGGGAGAGAGATTGTGAGAGTGAGATTGAGAATGGAAGAGAGAGTGTGATAGTGAGAGTGAGAGTGAGGATGGGAAAGAGTGTGAGAGTGAGAGTGTGCATGGGAGAGAGAGTGTGAGAGTGAGAGTGAGGATGCGGAGAGAGTGTGAGAGTGAGAGTGAGGATGGGAGAGAGTGTGAGAATGAGAATGAGGATGGAGAGAGTGTGAGAGTGAAAGTGAGGTTGGGGAGAGAGTGTGTGAATGAGAGTGAGGATGGGAGAGAGAGTGTGAGAGTGAGAATGGGAGACAGTGTGAGAGTGTAAGTGCGAATGGGAGAGGCTGTGAGGGTGAGAGTGCGGATGGGAGAGAGTGTGAGAGTGAGAGTGAGGATATGAGAGTGTGAGAATGAGAGTGAGGATGGGAGAGAGAGTGTGAGAGTGAGAGTGAGGATGGGCGCGGGAGTGTGAGAGTGAGAGTGAGGATGGGAGTGAGAGTGTGAGAGTGAGAAATGGAGACAGTGTGAGAGTGGATGTGCGGTTGGAAGAGAGAGTGAGAATGAGAGTGAGGATGGGCGAGAGAGTGTGAGGGTGAGATTGAGGATGGGAGAGAGAGTGTGAGAGTGAGAGTGAGGATGGGAGAGAGAGTGTGAGAGTGAGAGTGAGGATGGGAGAGAGATTGTGAGAGTGAGAGTGAGGATGGGATAGAGAGTTTATGAGTGAGAGTGAGGATGGGAGAGAGAGTGAGGATGGGAGAGACAGTGTGAGAGTGTGACTGAGGATGGGAGAGAGAGTGTGAGAGTGAGAGTGAGCATGGGAGAGAGAGTGTGAGAGTGAGAGTGAGGATGAGAGAGAGAGTGTGGGAGTGAGAATGGAAGACAGTGTGAGAGTGGATGTGCGATTGGGAGAGAGAGTGAGAATGAGAGTGAGGATGGGAGAGAGAGTGTGAGGGTGAGAGTGAGCATGGGAGAGAGAGTGTGAGAGTGAGAGTGAGGATGGGAGAGAGAGTGTGAGAGTGAGAGTGAGGATGGGAGAGAGTGTGAGAGTGAGAGTGAGGATGGGAGAGAGATTGTGATCGTGAGAGTGAGGATGGGAGAGAGTGTGTGAAGGTGAAAGTGAGGATTGGAGAGAGAGTGTGAGAGTGAGAGTGAGGATGGGAGTGAGTGTGTGAGAGTGAAAGTGATGATGGGAGATATATTGAGAGAGTGAGAGTGACAGTGAGGATGGGAGAGAGATTGTGAGAGTGAGATTGAGAATGGAAGAGAGAGTGTGATAGTGAGAGTGAGAGTGAGGATGGGAAAGAGTGTGAGAGTGAGAGTGTGCATGGGAGAGAGAGTGTGAGAGTGAGAGTGAGGATGCGGAGAGAGTGTGAGAGTGAGAGTGAGGTTGGGGAGAGAGTGTGAGAATGGGAATGAGGATGGAGAGAGTGTGAGAGTGAGAGTGAGGTTGGGGAGAGAGTGTGTGAATGAGAGTGAGGATGGGAGAGAGATTGTGAGAGTGAGAATGGGAGACAGTGTGAGAGTGTAAGTGCGAATGGGAGAGGTTGTGAGGGTGAGAGTGCGGATGGGAGAGAGTGTGAGAGTGAGAGTGAGAA
This sequence comes from Chiloscyllium plagiosum, assembly GCF_037043375.1. NCBI lineage: Eukaryota > Metazoa > Chordata > Chondrichthyes > Orectolobiformes > Hemiscylliidae > Chiloscyllium > Chiloscyllium plagiosum. The sequence continues at coordinate 28,190,089 of NW_028270180.1, forward strand.
TGGGAGAGATTGTGAGTGTGAGAGTGCAGATGGGAGAGAGAGTGTGAGAGTGAAAGAGAGGATTGGAGAGAGAGTGCGATAGTGAGAGTGAGAATGGGAGAGTGTGTGAGAGTCAAAGTGAGGATTGGAGAGGTATTGAGAAAGTGAGAGTAACAGTGAGGATGGGACACAGATTCTGAGAGTGCATGGGAGAGAGTGTGAGAGTGAGAGTGAGGATGGGGAGAGAGTGTGAGAGTGATAATGGGAGAGAGTGTGAGAGTGGAAGTGCGAATGGGAGAGAGTGTGAGGGTGAGAGTGCGGATGGGAGAGAGAGTGAGAGTGCGAATGGGATTTAGTGAGAAAGTGAGAGTGAGGATTGGAGAGAGTGTGAGAATGAGAGTGAGAATGAGGTAGGAGAGAGAGTGTGTGAGTGAGAGTGAGGATCGGAGAGAGAGTGTGTGAATGAGAGTGAGGAAGGGAGAGAGAGTGTGAGAGTGAGAGTGAGGATGGGAGAGAGTGTGAGAGTGAGAGTGTGCATGGCAGAGAGAGTGTGAGAGTGCGAGTGAGAATGTGGAGAGATTGTGAGAGTGAGAGTGAGGATGGGAGACAGTCTGAGAGTGAGAGTGAGGATGGAGTGAGAGTGAGAGTGAGGATGGGGAGAGAGTGTGGGAATGAGAGTGAGGATGGGAGAAAGAGTGTGAGAGTGAGAATGGGAGAGAGTGTGAGAGTGGAAGTGCGAATGGGAGAGGCTGTGAGGGTGAGAGTGCGGATGGGAGAGAGTGTGAGAGTGAGAGTGAGGACATGAGAGTGTGAGAATGAGAGTGAGGATGGGAGAGAGAGTGTGAGGGTGAGAGTGAGGTTTGGAGAGAGAGAGTGTGAGAGTGAGAGTGAGGATGGGAGAGAGAGTGTGAGCGTGAGAGTGAGGAAGTGAGAGAGAGAGTGAGAGTGAGAGTGAGGATGGGATAGAGAGTGTGAGAGTGAGAGTGAGGATGGGAGAGAGAGTGAGAATGGGAGAGACAGTGTGAGAGTATGAGTGAGGATGGGAGAGAGAGTGTGAGAGTGAGAGTGAGGATGGGATGAAGAGCGTGAGAGTGAGAGTGAGGATGGGAGAGAGAGTGTGATTGTGACAATGAGAGTGAGGATGGGAGAGTGAGTGTGAGAGTGAGAGTGAGGATGGGAGAGAGAGTGTGAGAGTGAGAGTGAGGATGGGATAGAGAGTTTTAGAGTGAGAATGAGGATGGGAGCGAGAGTGAGAATGGGAGAGACAGTGTGAGAGTGTGAGTGAGGATGGGAGAGAGAGTGTGAGAGTGAGAGTGAGGATGGGAGAGAGAGTGTGAGAGTGAGAGTGAGGATGGGATAGAGAGTTTTAGAGTGAGAATGAGGATGGGAGAGAGAGTGAGAATGGGAGAGACAGTGTGAGAGTGTGAGTGAGGATGGGAGAGAGAGTGTGAGAGTTAGAGTGAGGATGGGAGAGAGAGTGTGAGAGTGGATGTGCGGTTGGGAGAGAGAGTGCGAATGAGAGTGAGGACGGGAGAGAGAGTGTGAGGGTGAGAGTGAGGATGGGAGAGAGAGTGTGAGAGTGAGAGTGAGGATGGGAGAGAGAGTGTGAGAGTGAGAGTGAGGATGGGATAGAGAGTTTTAGAGTGAGAGTGAGGATGGGAGAGAGAGTGTGAGCGTGAAAGTGAGGATGGGAGAGATAGTGTAAGAGTGAAAGTGAGCATGGGAGAGAAAGAGTGAGAGTGATAATGTGAGAGAGTGTGAGTGTGAGAGTGAGAGTTAGAGTGAGGATGGGAGAGATAGTGTGACAGTGAGAGTGAGGATGGGAGAGAGATTGTAAGATTGAGAGTGAGATTGGGAGAGAGTGTGAGAGTGAGAGTGAGGATGGGAGAGAGAGTGTGAAAGTGAGAGCGAGGTTTGGGAGGGAGTGTGAGAGTGAGAGTGAGGATGGGAGAGAGTGTGAGAGTGCGAATGAGGATGGGGAGAGAGTGTGAGAGTGATAGTGAGGTTGGGGAGAGAGTGTGAGAATGAAACTGCGGATGGGAGAGAGTATGAGAGTGTGAGTGAGGATGGGGGAGAGAGTGTAAGAGTGAGAGAGCGAATGGGAATGAGTGTGAGAGTGAGAGTGAGCGTGAGGATGGGAGAGAGAGTGTGAGAGTGAGAGTGAGGATGGGAGCGAGTGTGTGAGTGTGAGAGTGCGGATGGGAGAGAGTGTGGGAGTGACAGCGAGGATGGGAGAGCGAGTGGGAGAGTGAGAGTCTGGATGGGAGCGAGTGTGAGAGTGGAGGTTCGAATGGGAGAGGCTGTGAGGGTGAGAGTGCAGATGGGAGAGAGTGTGAGAGTGAGAGTGACGATATGAGAGTGTGAGAATGAGAGTGAGGATGGGACAGAGAGTGTGAGAATGAGAGTGAGGATGGGAGAGGGAGTGTGAGAGTGAGAGTGAGGATGGGAGAGAGAGTGTGAGAGTGAGAACTGGAGACAGTGTGAGAGTGGATGTGCGGTTGGGAGAGAGAGTGAGAGTGAAAGTGAGGATGGGGAGAGAGTGTGAGAGTGAGAGTGAGTATGGGAGAGACTGTGAGAGTGAGAGTGAGTATGGGAGAGAGTGTGAGAGTGAGAGTGAGAGTGAGGATGGGAGAGAGTGTGAGAGTGAGAGCGAGGTTTGGGATGGAGTGTGAGAGTGAGAGTGAGGATGGGAGAGAGAGTGTGAGAGTGAGAGTGAGTATGGGAGAGAGTGTGAGAGTGAGAGTGAGGAGGGGAGAGAGTGTGAGAGTGAGAGTGAGGATGGGGAGAGAGTGTGAGAGTGAGAGTGAGGATGGGAGAGAGAGTGTGAGAGTGAGAATGGGAGAGAGTGTGAGAGTGGAAGTGCGAATGGGAGAGAGTGTGAGGGTGAGAGTGCGGATGGGAGAGAGTGTGAGAGTGAGAGTGCGAATGGGAGTTAGTGAGAAAGTGAGAGTGAGGATGGGAGAGAGTGTGAGAGTGAGACTGAGAATGAGGTAGGAGAGAGAATGTGTGAGTGAGAGTGAGGATCGGAGAGAGAGTGTGTGAATGAGAGTGAAGATGGGAGAGAGAGTGTGAGAGTGAGAGTGAGGATGTGAGAGAGTGTGAGAGTGAGAGTGAGGATGGGAGAGAGAGTGTGATAGTGAGAGTGAGAGTGAGGATGGGAGTGAGTGTGTGAGAGTGAACGTGATGATGGGAGATATATTGAGAGAGTGAGAGTGACAGTGAGGATGGGAGAGAGATTGTGAGAGTGAGATTGAGAATGGGAGAGAGAGTGTGATAGTGAGAGTGAGAGTGAGAATGGGAGAGAGAGGATGAGCGAGAGTGTGCATGGGAGAGAGAGTGTGAGAGTGAGAGTGAGGATGCGGAGAGAGTGTGAGAGTGAGTGTGAGAATGGGAGAGAGTGTGAGAGTGAGAGTGAGGATGGAGAGAGTGTGAGAGTGAGAGTGAGGATGGGGAGAGAGTGTGAGAATGAGAGTGAGGATGGGAGAGAGATTGTGAGAGTGAGAAGGGGAGACAGTGTGAGAGTGGAGGTTCGAATGGGAGAGGCTGTGTGGGTGAGAGTGCGGATGGGGGACAGTGTGATAGTGAGAGTGAGGATATGAGAGTTTGAGAAAGAGAGTGAGGATGGGAGAGAGAGTGAGAGAATGAGAGTGATGATGGGAGAAAGAGTGTGAGAGTGAGAGTGAGAATGGGAGAGAGAGTGTGAGAGTGAGAATGGGAGATAGTGTGAGAGTGGATGTGCGGTTGGGAGAGAGAGAGTGAGAGTGAGGATGGGAGAGAGAGTGTGAGGGTGAGAGTGAGGATGGGAGAGAGAGTGTGAGAGTGAGAGTGAGGATGGGAGAGGGAGTGTCAGAGTGACAGTGAGGATAGGAGAGAGTGTGTGAGATTGAGAGTGAGCTTGGGATAGAGAGTTTGAGTGTGAGCGTGAGGAAGGGAGAGAGAGTGTGAGAGTGAGAGTGAGGATGGGAGATAGTGTGTGAGAGTGAGAGTGCGGATGGGAGAGAGTGTGAGAGTGACAGTGAGGATGGGAGAGGGAATGTAAGAGTGACAGTGAGGATGGGAGAGAGAGTGTGAGAGTGAGAGTGAGTATGGGAGAGAGTGTGAGAGTGAGAGTGAGGAGGGGAGAGAGTGTGAGAGTGAGAGTGAGGATGGGGAGAGAGTGTGAGAGTGAGAGTGAGGATGGGAGAGAGAGTGTGAGATTGAGAATGGGAGAGAGCGTGAGAGTGGAAGTTCGAATGGGAGAGTGTGTGAGGTTGAGAGTGCGGATGAGTGAGAGTGTGAGAGTGAGAGTGCGAATGGGACTTAGTGAGAAAGTGAGAGTGAGGATGGGAGAGAGTGTGAGAGTGAGAGTGAGAATGAGGTAGGAGAGAGAATGTGTCAGTGAGAGTGAGGATCGGAGAGAGAGTGTGTGAATGAGAGTGAGGATGGGAGAGAGAGTGTGAGAGTGAGAGTGAGGATGGGAGAGAGTGTGAGTGTGAGAGTGAGGATGGGAGAGAGAGTGTGATAGTGAGAGTGAGAGTGAGGATCGGAGTGAGTGTGTGAGAGTTAACGTGATGATGGGAGATATATTGAGAGAGTGAGAGTGACAGTGAAGATGGGAGAGAGATGATGAGAGTGAGATTGAGAATGGGAGAGAGAGTGTGATCGTGAGAGTGAGTGTGAGGCTGGGAGAGAGAGGATGAGCGAGAGTGTTCATGGGAGAGAGAGTGTGAGAGTGAGAGTAAGGATGCGGAGAGAGTGTGAGAGTGAGAGTGAGAATGGGAGAGAGTGTGAGAGTGAGAGTGAGGATGGGAGAGAGTGTGAGAGTGAGAGTGAGGAGGGGAGAAAGTGTGAGAGTGAGAGTGAGGATGGGGAGAGAGTGTGAGAGTGAGAGTGAGGATGGGAGAGAGAGTGTGAGTTTGAGAATGGGAGAGAGCGTGAGAGTGGAAGTTCGAATGGGAGAGAGTGTGAGGTTGAGAGTGCGGATGAGTGAGAGTGTGAGAGTGAGAGTGCGAATGGGACTTAGTGAGAAAGTGAGAGTGAGGATGGGAGAGAGTGTGAGAGTGAGAGTGAGGATCGGAGAGAGAGTGTGTGAATGAGAGTGCGAATGGGACTTAGTGAGAAAGTGAGAGTGAGGATGGGGAGAGAGTGTGAGAGTGAGAGTGAGAATGGGAGAGAGTGTGAGAGTGAGAGTGAGAGTGAGGAGGGGAGAGAGTGTGAGAGTGAGAGTGAGGATGGGGAGAGAGTGTGAGAGTGAGAGTGAGGATGGGAGAGAGAGTGTGAGATTGAGAATGGGAGAGAGCGTGAGAGTGGAAGTTCGAATGGGAGAGAGTGTGAGGTTGAGAGTGCGGATGAGTGAGAGTGTGAGAGTGAGAGTGCGAATGGGACTTAGTGAGAAAGTGAGAGTGAGGATGGGAGAGAATGTGTCAGTGAGAGTGAGGATCGGAGAGAGAGTGTGTGAATGAGAGTGAGGATGGGAGAGAGAGTGTGAGAGTGAGAGTGAGGATGGGAGAGAGTGTGAGTGTGAGAGTGAGGATGGGAGAGAGACTGTGATAGTGAGAGTGAGAGTGAGGATCGGAGTGAGTGTGTGAGAGTGAACGTGATGATGGGAGATATATTGAGAGAGTGAGAGTGACAGTGAGGATGGGAGAGAGATGATGAGAGTGAGATTGAGAATGGGAGAGAGAGTGTGATAGTGAGAGTGAGTGTGAGGCTGGGAGAGAGAGGATGAGCGAGAGTGTTCATGGGAGAGAGAGTGTGTGAGTGAGAGTAAGGATGCGGAGAGAGTGTGAGAGTGAGAGTGAGAATGGGAGAGAGTGTGAGAGTGAGAGTGAGGATGGAGAGAGTGTGAGAGTGAGAGTGATGATGGGAGAGAGAGTGTGAGAGTGAGAGTGAGGATGGGAGAGAGACGTGAGAGTGAGAATGGGAGACAGTGTGAGAGTGGATGTGCGGTTGGGAGAGTGAGTGAGAGTGAGAGTGAGGATGGGAGAGAGAGTGTGAGGGTGAGAGTGAGGATGGGAGAGAGAGTGTGAGAGTGAGAGTGAGGATGAGAGAGAGAGTGTCAGAGTGACAGTGAGGATAGGAGAGAGAGTGTGAGATTGAGAGTGAGCTTGGGATAGAGAGTTTGAGTGTGAGCGTGAGGAAGGGAGAGAGAGTGTGAGAGTGAGAGTGAGGATAGGAGAGAGAGTGTGAGAGTGAGAGTGAGTATGGGAGAGAGTGTGAGAGTGAGAGTGAGGAGGGGAGAGAGTGTGAGAGTGAGAGTGAGGATGGGGAGAGAGTGTGAGAGTGAGAGTGAGAATGGGAGACAGAGAGTGAGAGTGCGGATGGGTGAAAGTGTGAGAGTGAGAGTGCGAATGGGACTTAGTGAGAAAGTGAGAGTGAGGATGGGAGAGAGTGTGAGAGTGAGAGTGAGAATGAGGTAGGAGAGAGAATGTGTGAGTGAGAGTGAGGATCGGAGAGAGAGTGTGTGAATGAGAGTGAGGTTGGGAGGGAGAGTGTGAGAGTGAGAGTGAGGATGGGAGAGAGAGTGTGATAGTGAGAGTGAGAGTGAGGATCGGAGTGAGTGTGTGAGAATGAACGTGATGATGGGAGAAAAATTGAGAGAGTGAGAGTGACAGTGAGGATGGGAGAGAGATGATGAGAGTGAGATTGAGAATGGGAGAGAGAGTGTGATAGTGAGAGTGAGTGTGAGGCTGGGAGAGAGAGGATGAGCGAGAGTGTTCATGGGAGAGAGAGTGTGAGAGTGAGAGTAAGGATGCGGAGAGAGTGTGAGAGTGAGAGTGAGAATGGGAGAGTGTGTGAGAGTGAGAGTGAGGATGGAGAGAGTGTGAGAGTGAGAGTGAGGATGGGGAGAGAGTGTGAGAATGAGAGTGAGGATGGGAGAGAGATTGTGAGAGTGAGAATGGGAGAGAGTGTGAGAGTGGAGGTTCGAATGGGAGAGACTGTGTGGGTGAGTGTGCGGATGGGAGACAGTGTGAGAGTGAGAGTGAGGATATGAGAGTTTGAGAATGAGAGTGAGGATGGGAGAGAGAGTGTGAGAATGAGAGTGAGGATGGGAGAAGGAGTGTGAGAGTGAGAGTGAGGATGGGAGAGAGAGTGTGAGAGTGAGAATGGGAGACAGTGTGAGAGTGGATGTGCGGTTGGGAGAGAGAGTGAGAGTGAGAGTGAGAATGGGAGAGAGTGTGAGAGTGAGAGTGAGGATGGAGAGAGTGTGAGAGTGAGAGTGAGGATGGGGAGAGAGTGTGAGAATGAGAGTGAGGATGGGAGAGAGATTGTGAGAGTGAGAATGGGAGAGAGTGTGAGAGTGGAGGTTCGAATGGGAGAGGCTGTGTGGGTGAGTGTGCGGATGGGAGACAGTGTGAGAGTGAGAGTGAGGATATGAGAGTTTGAGAATGAGAGTGAGGATGGGAGAGAGAGTGTGAGAATGAGAGTGAGGATGGGAGAAGGGGTGTGAGAGTGAGAGTGAGGATGGGAGAGAGAGTGTGAGAGTGAGAATGGGAGACAGTGTGAGAGTGGATGTGTGGTTGGGAGAGAGAGTGAGAGTGAGAGTGAGGATGGGAGAGAGAGTGTGAGGGTGAGAGTGAGGATGGGAGAGAGAGTGTGAGAGTGAGAGTGAGGATGGGAGAGAGTGTGAGAGTGAGAGTGAGGATGGAGAGAGTGTGAGAGTGAGAGTGAGGATGGGGAGAGAGTGTGAGAATGAGAGTGAGGATGGGAGAGAGATTGTGAGAGTGAGAATGGGAGAGAGTGTGAGAGTGGTGGTTCGAATGGGAGAGGCTGTGTGGGTGAGTGTGCGGATGGGAGACAGTGTGAGAGTGAGAGTGAGGATATGAGAGTTTGAGAATGAGAGTGAGGATGGGAGAGAGAGTGTGAGAATGAGAGTGAGGATGGTAGAAGGAGTGTGAGAGTGAGAGTGAGGATGGGAGAGAGAGTGTGAGAGTGAGAATGGGAGACAGTGTGAGAGTGGATGTGCGGTTGGGAGAGAGAGTGAGAGTGAGAGTGAGGATGGGAGAGAGAGTGTGAGAGTGAGAGTGAGGATGGGAGAGAGAGTGAGAGAGTGAGGATGGGCGAGAGAGTGTCAGAGTGACAGTGAGGATAGGAGAGAGAGTGTGAGATTGAGAGTGAGCTTGGGATAGAGAGTTTGAATGTGAGCGTGAGGTTGGGAGAGAGAGTGTGAGAGTGAGAGTGAGGATGGGAGAGAGAGTGTGAGAGTGAGAGTGAGTATGCGAGAGAGTGAGAGAGTGAGAGTGAGGAGGGGAGAGAGTGTGAGAGTGAGAGTGAGGATGGGGAGAGAGTGTGAGAGTGAGAGTGAGGATGGGAGAGAGAGTGTTAGAGTGAAAGTGAGGATAGGAGAGAGAGTGATGAGATTGAGAGTGAGCTTGGGATAGAGAGTTTGAGTGTGAGCGTGAGGAAGGGAGAGAGTGTGAGAGTGACAGTGAGGATGGGAGAGGGAATGTGAGAGTGACAGTGAGGATGGGAGAGAGAGTGTGAGAGTGAGAGTGAGTATGGGAGAGAGTGTGAGAGTGAGAGTGAGGAGGGGAGAGAGTGTGAGAGTGACAGTGAGGGTGGGAGAGAGAGTGTGAGATTGAGAATGGGAGAGAGTGTGAGAGTGGAAGTGTGAATGGGAGAGAGTGTGAGGGTGAGAGTGCGGATGGGTGAGAGTGTGAGAGTGAGAGTGCGAATGGGACTTAGTGAGAAAGTGAGAGTGAGAATGGGAGAGAGTGTGAGAGTGAGAGTGAGAATGAGGTAGGTGAGAGAATGTGTGAGTGAGAGTGAGGATCGGAGAGAGAGTGTGTGAATGAGAGTGAGGATGTGAGAGAGTCTGAGAGTGAGAGTGAGAATGAGGTAGGAGAGAGAATGTGTGAGTGAGAGTGAGGATCGGAGAGAGAGTGTGAGAGTGAGAGTGAGGATGGGAGAGAGTGTGAGAGTGAGAGTGAGGATGGGAGAGAGAGTGTGATTGTGAGAGTGAGAGTGAGGATCGGAGTGAGTGTGTGAGAGTGAACGTGATGATGGGAGATATATTGAGAGAGTGAGAGTGACAGTGAGGATGGGAGAGAGATGATGAGAGTGAGATTGAGAATGGGAGAGAGAGTGTGATAGTGAGAGTGAGTGTGAGGATGGGAGAGAGAGGATGAGCGAGAGTGTTCATGGGAGAGAGAGTGTGAGAGTGAGAGTAAGGATGCGGAGAGAGTGTGAGTGTGAGAGTGAGAATGGGAGAGAGTGTGAGAGTGAGAGTGAGGACGGAGAGAGTGTGAGAGTGAGAGTGAGGATGGGGAGAGAGTGTGAGAATGAGAGTGAGGATGGGAGAGAGAGTGTAAGGGTGAGAGTGAGGATGGGAGAGAGAGTGTGAGAGTGAGAGTGAGGTGGGCGAGAGAGTGTCAGAGTGACAATGAGGATAGGAGAGAGAGTGTGAGATTGAGAGTGAGCTTGGGATAGAGAGTTTGAGTGTGAGAGTGAGGTGGGCGAGAGAGTGTCAGAGTGACAGTGAGGATAGGAGAGAGAGTGTGAGATTGAGAGTGAGCTTGGGATAGAGAGTTTGAGTGTGAGCGTGAGGAAGGGAGAGAGAGTGTGAGAGTGAGAGTGAGGATAGGAGAGAGAGTGTGAGAGTGAGAGTGAGTATGGGAGAGAGTGTGAGAGTGAGAGTGAGGAGGGGAGAGAGTGTGAGAGTGAGAGTGAGGATGGGGAGAGAGTGTGAGAGTGAGAGTGAGGATGGGAGACAGAGAGTGAGAGTGCGGATGGGTGAAAGTGTGAGAGTGAGAGTGCGAATGGGACTTAGTGAGAAAGTGAGAGTGAGGATGGGACAGAGTGTGAGAGTGAGAGTGAGAATGAGGTAGGAGAGAGAATGTGTGAGTGAGAGTGAGGATCGGAGAGAGAGTGTGTGAATGAGAGTGAGGTTGGGAGGGAGAGTGTGAGAGTGAGAGTGAGGATGGGAGAGAGAGTGTGATAGTGAGAGTGAGAGTGAGGATCGGAGTGAGTGTGTGAGAATGAACGTGATGATGGGAGAAAAATTGAGAGAGTGAGAGTGACAGTGAGGATGGGAGAGAGATGATGAGAGTGAGATTGAGAATGGGAGAGAGAGTGTGATAGTGAGAGTGAGTGTGAGGCTGGGAGAGAGAGGATGAGCGAGAGTGTTCATGGGAGAGAGAGTGTGAGAGTGAGAGTAAGGATGCGGAGAGAGTGTGAGAGTGAGAGTGAGAATGGGAGAGAGTGTGAGAGTGAGAGTGAGGATGGAGAGAGTGTGAGAGTGAGAGTGAGGATGGGGAGAGAGTGTGAGAATGAGAGTGAGGATGGGAGAGAGATTGTGAGAGTGAGAATGGGAGAGAGTGTGAGAGTGGAGGTTCGAATGGGAGAGACTGTGTGGGTGAGTGTGCGGATGGGAGACAGTGTGAGAGTGAGAATGAGGATATGAGAGTTTGAGAATGAGAGTGAGGATGGGAGAGAGAGTGTGAGAATGAGAGTGAGGATGGGAGAAGGAGTGTGAGAGTGAGAGTGAGGATGGGAGAGAGAGTGTGAGAGTGAGAATGGGAGACAGTGTGAGAGTGGATGTGCGGTTGGGAGAGAGAGTGAGAGTGAGAGTGAGAATGGGAGAGAGTGTGAGAGTGAGAGTGAGGATGGAGAGAGTGTGAGAGTGAGAGTGAGGATGGGGAGAGAGTGTGAGAATGAGAGTGAGGATGGGAGAGAGATTGTGAGAGTGAGAATGGGAGAGAGTGTGAGAGTGGAGGTTCGAATGGGAGAGGCTGTGTGGGTGAGTGTGCGGATGGGAGACAGTGTGAGAGTGAGAGTGAGGATATGAGAGTTTGAGAATGAGAGTGAGGATGGGAGAGAGAGTGTGAGAATGAGAGTGAGGATGGGAGAAGGGGTGTGAGAGTGAGAGTGAGGATGGGAGAGAGAGTGTGAGAGTGAGAATGGGAGACAGTGTGAGAGTGGATGTGTGGTTGGGAGAGAGAGTGAGAGTGAGAGTGAGGATGGGAGAGAGAGTGTGAGGGTGAGAGTGAGGATGGGTGAGAGAGTGTGAGAGTGAGAGTGAGGATGGGAGAGAGTGTGAGAGTGAGAGTGAGGATGGAGAGAGTGTGAGAGTGAGAGTGAGGATGGGAGAGAGATTGTGAGAGTGAGAATGGGAGAGAGTGTGAGAGTGGAGGTTCGAATGGGAGAGGCTGTGTGGGTGAGTGTGCGGATGGGAGACAGTGTGAGAGTGAGAGTGAGGATATGAGAGTTTGAGAATGAGAGTGAGGATGGGAGAGAGAGTGTGAGAATGAGAGTGAGGATGGGAGAAGAAGTGTGAGAGTGAGAGTGAGGATGGGAGAGAGAGTGTGAGAGTGAGAATGGGAGAGAGTGTGAGAGTGGATGTGCGGTTGGGAGAGAGAGTGAGAGTGAGAGTGAGGATGGGAGAGAGAGTGTGAGAGTGAGAGTGAGGATGGGAGAGAGAGTGAGAGAGTGAGGATGGGCGAGAGAGTGTGAGAGTGACAGTGAGGATAGGAGAGAGAGTGTGAGATTGAGAGTGAGCTTGGGATAGAGAGTTTGAATGTGAGCGTGAGGATGGGAGAGAGAGTGTGAGAGTGAGAGTGAGGATGGGAGAGAGTGTGTGAGAGTGAGAGTGCGGATGGGAGAGAGTGTGAGAGTGACAGTGAGGATGGGAGATGGAATGTGAGAGTGACAGTGAGGATGGGAGAGAGAGTGTGAGAGTGAGAGTGAGTATGGGAGAGAGTGAGAGAGTGAGAGTGAGGAGGGGAGAGAGTGTGAGAGTGAGAGTGAGGATGGGGAGAGAGTGTGAGAGTGAGAGTGAGGATGGGAGAGAGAGTGTTAGAGTGAAAGTGAGGATAGGAGAGAGAGTGATGAGATTGAGAGTGAGCTTATGATAGAGAGTTTGAGTGTGAGCGTGAGGATGGGAGAGAGAGTGTGAGAGTGAGAGTGAGGATGGGAGAGAGTGTGTGAGAGTGAGAGTGCGGATGGGAGAGAGTGTGAGAGTGACAGTGAGGATGGGAGAGGGAATGTGAGAGTGACAGTGAGGATGGGAGAGAGAGTGTGAGAGTGAGAGTGAGTATGGGAGAGAGTGTGAGAGTGAGAGTGAGGAGGGGAGAGAGTGTGAGAGTGACAGTGAGGGTGGGAGAGAGAGTGTGAGATTGAGAATGCGAGAGAGTGTGAGAGTGGAAGTGCGAATGGGAGAGAGTGTGAGGGTGAGAGTGCGGATGGGTGAGAGTGTGAGAGTGAGAGTGCGAATGCGACTTAGTGAGAAAGTGAGAGTGAGGATGGGAGAGAGTGTGAGAGTGAGAGTGAGAATGAGGTAGGTGAGAGAATGTGTGAGTGAGAGTGAGGATCGGAGAGAGAGTGTGTGAATGAGAGTGAGGATGGGAGAAGGGGTGTGAGAGTGAGAGTGAGGATGGGAGAGAGAGTGTGAGAGTGAGAATGGGAGACAGTGTGAGAGTGGATGTGTGGTTGGGAGAGAGAGTGAGAGTGAGAGTGAGGATGGGAGAGAGAGTGTGAGGGTGAGAGTGAGGATGGGAGAGAGAGTGTGAGAGTGAGAGTGAGGATGGGAGAGAGTGTGAGAGTGAGAGTGAGGATGGAGAGAGTGTGAGAGTGAGAGTGAGGATGGGGAGAGAGTGTGAGAATGAGAGTGAGGATGGGAGAGAGATTGTGAGAGTGAGAATGGGAGAGAGTGTGAGAGTGGAGGTTCGAATGGGAGAGGCTGTGTGGGTGAGTGTGCGGATGGGAGACAGTGTGAGAGTGAGAGTGAGGATATGAGAGTTTGAGAATGAGAGTGAGGATGGGAGAGAGAGTGTGAGAATGAGAGTGAGGATGGGAGAAGGAGTGTGTGAGTGAGAGTGAGGATGGGAGAGAGAGTGTGAGAGTGAGAATGGGAGAGAGTGTGAGAGTGGATGTGCGGTTGGGAGAGAGAGTGAGAGTGAGAGTGAGGATGGGAGAGAGAGTGTGAGAGTGAGAGTGAGGATGGGAGAGAGAGTGAGAGAGTGAGGATGGGCGAGGGAGTGTCAGAGTGACAGTGAGGATAGGAGAGAGAGTGTGAGATTGAGAGTGAGCTTGGGATAGAGAGTTTGAATGTGAGCGTGAGGATGGGAGAGAGAGTGTGAGAGTGAGAGTGAGGATGGGAGAGTGTGTGAGAGTGAGAGTGCGGATGGGAGAGAGTGTGAGAGTGACAGTGAGGATGGGAGATGGAATGTGAGAGTGACAGTGAGGATGGGAGAGAGAGTGTGAGAGTGAGAGTGAGTATGGGAGAGAGTGAGAGAGTGAGAGTGAGGAGGGGAGAGAGTGTGAGAGTGAGAGTGAGGATGGGGAGAGAGTGTGAGAGTGAGAGTGAGGATGGGAGAGAGAGTGTTAGAGTGAAAGTGAGGATAGGAGAGAGAGTGATGAGATTGAGAGTGAGCTTGGGATAGAGAGTTTGAGTGTGAGCGTGAGGAAGGGAGAGAGAGTGTGAGAGTGAGAGTGAGGATGGGAGAGAGTGTGTGAGAGTGAGAGTGCGGATGGGAGAGAGTGTGAGAGTGAGAGTGAGGAGGGGAGAGAGTGTGAGAGTGAGAGTGCGAATGGGACTTAGTGAGAAAGTGAGAGTGAGGATGGGAGAGAGTGTGTGAGAGTGAGAGTGCGGATGGGAGAGAGTGTGAGAGTGAGAGTGAGGAGGGGAGAGAGTGTGAGAGTGAGAGTGCGAATGGGACTTAGTGAGAAAGTGAGAGTGAGGGTGGGAGAGAGAGTGTGAGATTGAGAATGGGGGAGAGTGTGAGAGTGGAAGTGCGAATGGGAGAGAGTGTGAGGGTGAGACTGCGGATGGGTGAGAGTGTGAGAGTGAGAGTGCGAATGGGACTTAGTGAGAAAGTGAGAGTGAGGATGGGAGAGAGTGTGAGAGTGAGAGTGAGAATGAGGTAGGTGAGAGAATGTGTGAGTGAGAGTGAGGATCGGAGAGAGAGTTTGTGAATGAGAGTGAGGATGTGAGAGAGTCTGAGATTGAGAGTGAGAATGAGGTAGGTGAGAGAATGTGTGAGTGAGAGTGAGGATCGGAGAGAGAGTGTGAGAGTGAGAGTGAGGATGGGAGAGAGTGTGAGAGTGAGAGTGAGGATGGGAGAGAGAGTGTGATTGTGAGAGTGAGAGTGAGGATCGGAGTGAGTGTGTGAGAGTGAACGTGATGATGGGAGATATATTGAGAGAGTGAGAGTGACAGTGAGGATGGGAGAGAGATGATGAGAGTGAGATTGAGAATGGGAGAGAGAGTGTGATAGTGAGAGTGAGTGTGAGGATGGGAGAGAGAGGATGAGCGAGAGTGTTCATGGGAGAGAGAGTGTGAGAGTGAGAGTAAGGATGCGGAGAGAGTGTGAGAGTGAGAGTGAGAATGGGAGAGAGTGTGAGAGTGAGAGTGAGGACGGAGAGAGTGTGAGAGTGAGAGTGAGGATGGGGAGAGAGTGTGAGAATGAGAGTGAGGATGGGAGAGAGAGTGTAAGGGTGAGAGTGAGGATGGGAGAGAGAGTGTGAGAGTGAGAGTGAGGTGGGCGAGAGAGTGTCAGAGTGACAATGAGGATAGGAGAGAGAGTGTGAGATTGAGAGTGAGCTTGGGATAGAGAGTTTGAGTGTGAGAGTGAGGTGGGCGAGAGAGTGTCAGAGTGACAGTGAGGATAGGAGAGAGAGTGTGAGATTGAGAGTGAGCTTGGGATAGAGAGTTTGAGTGTGAGCGTGAGGAAGGAAGAGAGAGTGTGAGAGTGAGAGTGAGGATAGGAGAGAGAGTGTGAGAGTGAGAGTGAGTATGGGAGAGAGTGTGAGAGTGAGAATGGGAGAGAGTGTGAGAGTGGATGTGCGGTTGGGAGAGAGAGTGAGAGTGAGAGTGAGGATGGGAGAGAGAGTGTGAGAGTGAGAGTGAGGATGGGAGAGAGAGTGAGAGAGTGAGGATGGGCGAGAGAGTGTGAGAGTGACAGTGAGGATAGGAGAGAGAGTGTGAGATTGAGAGTGAGCTTGGGATAGAGAGTTTGAATGTGAGCGTGAGGATGGGAGAGAGAGTGTGAGAGTGAGAGTGAGGATGGGAGAGAGTGTGTGAGAGTGAGAGTGCGGATGGGAGAGAGTGTGAGAGTGACAGTGAGGATGGGAGATGGAATGTGAGAGTGACAGTGAGGATGGGAGAGAGAGTGTGAGAGTGAGAGTGAGTATGGGAGAGAGTGAGAGAGTGAGAGTGAGGAGGGGAGAGAGTGTGAGAGTGAGAGTGAGGATGGGGAGAGAGTGTGAGAGTGAGAGTGAGGATGGGAGAGAGAGTGTTAGAGTGAAAGTGAGGATAGGAGAGAGAGTGATGAGATTGAGAGTGAGCTTATGATAGAGAGTTTGAGTGTGAGCGTGAGGATGGGAGAGAGAGTGTGAGAGTGAGAGTGAGGATGGGAGAGAGTGTGTGAGAGTGAGAGTGCGGATGGGAGAGAGTGTGAGAGTGACAGTGAGGATGGGAGAGGGAATGTGAGAGTGACAGTGAGGATGGGAGAGAGAGTGTGAGAGTGAGAGTGAGTATGGGAGAGAGTGTGAGAGTGAGAGTGAGGAGGGGAGAGAGTGTGAGAGTGACAGTGAGGGTGGGAGAGAGAGTGTGAGATTGAGAATGCGAGAGAGTGTGAGAGTGGAAGTGCGAATGGGAGAGAGTGTGAGGGTGAGAGTGCGGATGGGTGAGAGTGTGAGAGTGAGAGTGCGAATGCGACTTAGTGAGAAAGTGAGAGTGAGGATGGGAGAGAGTGTGAGAGTGAGAGTGAGAATGAGGTAGGTGAGAGAATGTGTGAGTGAGAGTGAGGATCGGAGAGAGAGTGTGTGAATGAGAGTGAGGATGGGAGAAGGGGTGTGAGAGTGAGAGTGAGGATGGGAGAGAGAGTGTGAGAGTGAGAATGGGAGACAGTGTGAGAGTGGATGTGTGGTTGGGAGAGAGAGTGAGAGTGAGGATGGGAGAGAGAGTGTGAGGGTGAGAGTGAGGATGGGAGAGAGAGTGTGAGAGTGAGAGTGAGGATGGGAGAGAGTGTGAGAGTGAGAGTGAGGATGGAGAGAGTGTGAGAGTGAGAGTGAGGATGGGGAGAGAGTGTGAGAATGAGAGTGAGGATGGGAGAGAGATTGTGAGAGTGAGAATGGGAGAGAGTGTGAGAGTGGAGGTTCGAATGGGAGAGGCTGTGTGGGTGAGTGTGCGGATGGGAGACAGTGTGAGAGTGAGAGTGAGGATATGAGAGTTTGAGAATGAGAGTGAGGATGGGAGAGAGAGTGTGAGAATGAGAGTGAGGATGGGAGAAGGAGTGTGTGAGTGAGAGTGAGGATGGGAGAGAGAGTGTGAGAGTGAGAATGGGAGAGAGTGTGAGAGTGGATGTGCGGTTGGGAGAGAGAGTGAGAGTGAGAGTGAGGATGGGAGAGAGAGTGTGAGAGTGAGAGTGAGGATGGGAGAGAGAGTGAGAGAGTGAGGATGGGCGAGGGAGTGTCAGAGTGACAGTGAGGATAGGAGAGAGAGTGTGAGATTGAGAGTGAGCTTGGGATAGAGAGTTTGAATGTGAGCGTGAGGATGGGAGAGAGAGTGTGAGAGTGAGAGTGAGGATGGGAGAGTGTGTGAGAGTGAGAGTGCGGATGGGAGAGAGTGTGAGAGTGACAGTGAGGATGGGAGATGGAATGTGAGAGTGACAGTGAGGATGGGAGAGAGAGTGTGAGAGTGAGAGTGAGTATGGGAGAGAGTGAGAGAGTGAGAGTGAGGAGGGGAGAGAGTGTGAGAGTGAGAGTGAGGATGGGGAGAGAGTGTGAGAGTGAGAGTGAGGATGGGAGAGAGAGTGTTAGAGTGAAAGTGAGGATAGGAGAGAGAGTGATGAGATTGAGAGTGAGCTTGGGATAGAGAGTTTGAGTGTGAGCGTGAGGAAGGGAGAGAGAGTGTGAGAGTGAGAGTGAGGATGGGAGAGAGTGTGTGAGAGTGAGAGTGCGGATGGGAGAGAGTGTGAGAGTGAGAGTGAGGAGGGGAGAGAGTGTGAGAGTGAGAGTGCGAATGGGACTTAGTGAGAAAGTGAGAGTGAGGATGGGAGAGAGTGTGTGAGAGTGAGAGTGCGGATGGGAGAGAGTGTGAGAGTGAGAGTGAGGAGGGGAGAGAGTGTGAGAGTGAGAGTGCGAATGGGACTTAGTGAGAAAGTGAGAGTGAGGGTGGGAGAGAGAGTGTGAGATTGAGAATGGGAGAGAGTGTGAGAGTGGAAGTGCGAATGGGAGAGAGTGTGAGGGTGAGACTGCGGATGGGTGAGAGTGTGAGAGTGAGAGTGCGAATGGGACTTAGTGAGAAAGTGAGAGTGAGGATGGGAGAGAGTGTGAGAGTGAGAGTGAGAATGAGGTAGGTGAGAGAATGTGTGAGTGAGAGTGAGGATCGGAGAGAGAGTTTGTGAATGAGAGTGAGGATGTGAGAGAGTCTGAGATTGAGAGTGAGAATGAGGTAGGTGAGAGAATGTGTGAGTGAGAGTGAGGATCGGAGAGAGAGTGTGAGAGTGAGAGTGAGGATGGGAGAGAGTGTGAGAGTGAGAGTGAGGATGGGAGAGAGAGTGTGATTGTGAGAGTGAGAGTGAGGATCGGAGTGAGTGTGTGAGAGTGAACGTGATGATGGGAGATATATTGAGAGAGTGAGAGTGACAGTGAGGATGGGAGAGAGATGATGAGAGTGAGATTGAGAATGGGAGAGAGAGTGTGATAGTGAGAGTGAGTGTGAGGATGGGAGAGAGAGGATGAGCGAGAGTGTTCATGGGAGAGAGAGTGTGAGAGTGAGAGTAAGGATGCGGAGAGAGTGTGAGAGTGAGAGTGAGAATGGGAGAGAGTGTGAGAGTGAGAGTGAGGACGGAGAGAGTGTGAGAGTGAGAGTGAGGATGGGGAGAGAGTGTGAGAATGAGAGTGAGGATGGGAGAGAGAGTGTAAGGGTGAGAGTGAGGATGGGAGAGAGAGTGTGAGAGTGAGAGTGAGGTGGGCGAGAGAGTGTCAGAGTGACAATGAGGATAGGAGAGAGAGTGTGAGATTGAGAGTGAGCTTGGGATAGAGAGTTTGAGTGTGAGAGTGAGGTGGGCGAGAGAGTGTCAGAGTGACAGTGAGGATAGGAGAGAGAGTGTGAGATTGAGAGTGAGCTTGGGATAGAGAGTTTGAGTGTGAGCGTGAGGAAGGAAGAGAGAGTGTGAGAGTGAGAGTGAGGATAGGAGAGAGAGTGTGAGAGTGAGAGTGAGTATGGGAGAGAGTGTGAGAGTGAGAGTGAGGAGGGGAGAGAGTGTGAGAGTGAGAGTGAGGATGGGGAGAGAGTGTGAGAGTGAGAGTGAGGATGGGAGACAGAGAGTGAGAGTGCGGATGGGTGAAAGTGTGAGAGTGAGAGTGCGAATGGGACTTAGTGAGAAAGTGAGAGTGAGGATGGGACAGAGTGTGAGAGTGAGAGTGAGAATGAGGTAGGAGAGAGAATGTGTGAGTGAGAGTGAGGATCGGAGAGAGAGTGTGTGAATGAGAGTGAGGTTGGGAGGGAGAGTGTGAGAGTGAGAGTGAGGATGGGAGAGAGAGTGTGATAGTGAGAGTGAGAGTGAGGATCGGAGTGAGTGTGTGAGAATGAACGTGATGATGGGAGAAAAATTGAGAGAGTGAGAGTGACAGTGAGGATGGGAGAGAGATGATGAGAGTGAGATTGAGAATGGGAGAGAGAGTGTGATAGTGAGAGTGAGTGTGAGGCTGGGAGAGAGAGGATGAGCGAGAGTGTTCATGGGAGAGAGAGTGTGAGAGTGAGAGTAAGGATGCGGAGAGAGTGTGAGAGTGAGAGTGAGAATGGGAGAGAGTGTGAGAGTGAGAGTGAGGATGGAGAGAGTGTGAGAGTGAGAGTGAGGATGGGGAGAGAGTGGGAGAATGAGAGTGAGGATGGGAGAGAGATTGTGAGAGTGAGAATGGGAGAGAGTGTGAGAGTGGAGGTTCGAATGGGAGAGACTGTGTGGGTGAGTGTGCGGATGGGAGACAGTGTGAGAGTGAGAGTGAGGATATGAGAGTTTGAGAATGAGAGTGAGGATGGGAGAGAGAGTGTGAGAGTGAGAGTGAGGATGGGAGAAGGAGTGTGAGAGTGAGAGTGAGGATGGGAGAGAGAGTGTGAGAGTGAGAATGGGAGAGAGTGTGAGAGTGGATGTGCGGTTGGGAGAGAGAGTGAGAGTGAGAGTGAGAATGGGAGAGAGTGTGAGAGTGAGAGTGAGGATGGAGAGAGTGTGAGAGTGAGAGTGAGGATGGGGAGAGAGTGTGAGAATGAGAGTGAGGATGGGAGAGAGATTGTGAGAGTGAGAATGGGAGAGAGTGTGAGAGTGGAGGTTCGAATGGGAGAGGCTGTGTGGGTGAGTGTGCGGATGGGAGACAGTGTGAGAGTGAGAGTGAGGATATGAGAGTTTGAGAATGAGAGTGAGGATGGGAGAGAGAGTGTGAGAATGAGAGTGAGGATGGGAGAAGGGGTGTGAGAGTGAGAGTGAGGATGGGAGAGAGAGTGTGAGAGTGAGAATGGGAGACAGTGTGAGAGTGGATGTGTGGTTGGGAGAGAGAGTGAGAGTGAGAGTGAGGATGGGAGAGAGAGTGTGAGGGTGAGAGTGAGGATGGGAGAGAGAGTGTGAGAGTGAGAGTGAGGATGGGAGAGAGTGTGAGAGTGAGAGTGAGGATGGAGAGAGTGTGAGAGTGAGAGTGAGGATGGGGAGAGAGTGTGAGAATGAGAGTGAGGACGGGAGAGAGATTGTGAGAGTGAGAATGGGAGAGAGTGTGAGAGTGGAGGTTCGAATGGGAGAGGCTGTGTGGGTGAGTGTGCGGATGGGAGACAGTGTGAGAGTGAGAGTGAGGATATGAGAGTTTGAGAATGAGAGTGAGGATGGGAGAGAGAGTGTGAGAATGAGAGTGAGGATGGGAGAAGGAGTGTGAGAGTGAGAGTGAGGATGGGAGAGAGAGTGTGAGAGTGAGAATGGGAGAGAGTGTGAGAGTGGATGTGCGGTTGGGAGAGAGAGTGAGAGTGAGAGTGAGGATGGGAGAGAGAGTGTGAGAGTGAGAGTGAGGATGGGAGAGAGAGAGTGAGAGTGAGGATGGGCGAGAGAGTGTCAGAGTGACAGTGAGGATAGGAGAGAGAGTGTGAGATTGAGAGTGAGCTTGGGATAGAGAGTTTGAGTGTGAGCGTGAGGATGGGAGAGAGAGTGTGAGAGTGAGAGTGAGAATGGGAGAGAGTGTGTGAGAGTGAGAGTGCGGATGGGAGAGAGTGTGAGAGTGACAGTGAGGATGGGAGATGGAATGTGAGAGTGACAGTGAGGATGGGAGAGAGAGTGTGAGAGTGAGAGTGAGTATGGGAGAGAGTGAGAGAGTGAGAGTGAGGAGGGGAGAGAGTGTGAGAGTGAGAGTGAGGATGGGGAGAGAGTGTGAGAGTGAGAGTGAGGATGGGAGAGAGAGTGTTAGAGTGAAAGTGAGGATAGGAGAGAGAGTGATGAGATTGAGAGTGAGCTTGGGATAGAGAGTTTGAGTGTGAGCGTGAGGAAGGGAGAGAGAGTGTGAGAGTGAGAGTGAGGATGGGAGAGAGTGTGTGAGAGTGAGAGTGCGGATGGGAGAGAGTGTGAGAGTGAGAGTGAGGATGGGAGAGGGAATGTGAGAGTGACAGTGAGGATGGGAGAGAGAGTGTGAGAGTGAGAGTGAGTATGGGAGAGAGTGTGAGAGTGAGAGTGAGGAGGGGAGAGAGTGTGAGAGTGACAGTGAGGGTGGGAGAGAGAGTGTGAGATTGAGAATGGGAGAGAGTGTGAGAGTGGAAGTGCGAATGGGAGAGAGTGTGAGGGTGAGAGTGCGGATGGGTGAGAGTGTGAGAGTGAGAGTGCGAATGGGACTTAGTGAGAAAGTGAGAGTGAGGATGGGAGAGAGTGTGAGAGTGAGAGTGAGAATGAGGTAGGTGAGAGAATGTGTGAGTGAGAGTGAGGATCGGAGAGAGAGTGTGTGAATGAGAGTGAGGATGTGAGAGAGTGTGAGAGTGAGAGTGAGATGGAGGTAGGAGAGAGAATGTGTGAGTTAGAGTGAGGATCGGAGAGAGAGTGTGAGAGTGAGAGTGAGGGTGGGAGAGAGTGTGAGAGTGAGAGTGAGGATGGGAGAGAGAGTGTGATTGTGAGAGTGAGAGTGAGGATCGGAGTGAGTGTGTGAGAGTGAACGTGATGATGGGAGATATATTGAGAGAGTGAGAGTGACAGTGAGGATGGGAGAGACATGATGAGAGTGAGATTGAGAATGGGAGAGAGAGTGTGATAGTGAGAGTGAGTGTGAGGATGGGAGAGAGAGGATGAGCGAGAGTGTTCATGGGAGAGAGAGTGTGAGAGTGAGAGTAAGGATGCGGAGAGAGTGTGAGAGTGAGAGTGAGAATGGGAGAGAGTGTGAGAGTGAGAGTGAGGACGGAGAGAGTGTGAGAGTGAGAGTGAGGATGGGGAGAGAGTGTGAGAATGAGAGTGAGGATGGGAGAGAGAGTGTAAGGGTGAGAGTGAGGATGGGAGAGAGAGTGTGAGAGTGAGAGTGAGGTGGGCGAGAGAGTGTCAGAGTGACAATGAGGATAGGAGAGAGAGTGAGAGATTGAGAGTGAGCTTGGGATAGAGAGTTTGAGTGTGAGCGTGAGGATGGGAGAGAGAGAGTGAGAGTGAGAGTGAGGATGGGAGAGAGTGTGTGAGAGTGAGAGTGCGGATTGGAGAGAGTGTGAGAGTGACAGTGAGGATGGGAGAGGGAATGTGAGAGTGACAGTGAGGATGGGAGAGAGAGTGTGAGAGTGAGAGTGAGTATGGGAGAGAGTGTGAGAGTGAGAGTGAGGAGGGGAGAGAGTGTGAGAGTGAGAGTGAGGATGGGGAGAGAGTGTGAGAGTGAGATTGAGAATGGGAGAGAGTGTGAGAGTGGAAGTGCGAATGGGAGAGAGTGTGAGGGTGAGAGTGCGGA
Source organism: Chiloscyllium plagiosum (assembly GCF_037043375.1). Taxonomy (NCBI): domain Eukaryota; kingdom Metazoa; phylum Chordata; class Chondrichthyes; order Orectolobiformes; family Hemiscylliidae; genus Chiloscyllium; species Chiloscyllium plagiosum. The sequence continues at coordinate 28,211,929 of NW_028270180.1, forward strand.
TGGGTGAGAGTGTGAGAGTGAGAGTGAGGATGGGAGAGAGAGTGTGAGAGTGAGAGTGAGTATGGGAGAGAGTGTGAGAATGAGAGTGAGGAGGGGAGAGAGTGTGAGAGTGAGAGTGAGGATGGGGAGAGAGTGTGAGAGTGAGAGTGAGGATGGGAGAGAGAGTGTGAGATTGAGAATGGGAGAGAGTGTGAGAGTGGAAGTGCGAAAGGGAGAGAGTGTGAGGGTGAGAGTGCGGATGGGTGAGAGTGTGAGAGTGAGAGTGCGAATGGGAGTTAGTGAGAAAGTGAGAGTGAGGATGGGAGAGTGTGTGAGAGTGAGAGTGAGAATGAGGTAGGAGAGAGAATGTGTGAGTGAGAGTGAGGATCGGAGAGAGTGTGTGTGAATGAGAGTGAAGATTGTAGAGAGAGTGTGAGAGTGAGAGTGAGGATGGGAGAGAGTGTGAGAGTGAGAGTGAGGATGGGAGAGAGAGTGTGATAGTGAGAGTGAGAGTGAGGATGGGAGTGAGTGTGTGAGATTGAACGTGATGATGGGAGATATATTGAGAGAGTGAGAGTTACAGTGAGGATGGGAGAGAAATGATGAGAGTGAGATTGAGAATGGGAGAGAGAGTGTGATAGTGAGAGTGAGTGTGAGGCTGGGAGAGAGAGGATGAGCGAGAGTGTTCATGGGAGAGAGAGTGTGAGAGTGAGAGTTAGGATGCAGAGAGAGTGTGAGAGTGAGAATGGGAGAGAGTGTGAGAGTGAGAGTGAGGATGGAGAGAGTGTGAGAGTGAGAGTGAGGATGGGGAGAGAGTGTGAGAATGAGAGTGAGGATGGGAGAGAGATTGTGAGAGTGAGAATGGGAGAGAGTGTGAGAGTGGAGGTTCGAATGGGAGAGGCTGTGTGGGTGAGTGTGCGGATGGGAGACAGTGTGAGAGTGAGAGTGAGGATATGAGAGTTTGAGAATGAGAGTGAGGATGGGAGAGAGAGTGTGAGAATGAGAGTGAGGATGGGAGAAGGAGTGTGAGAGTGAGAGTGAGGATGGGAGAGAGAGTGTGAGAGTGAGAATGGGAGACAGTGTGAGAGTGGATGTGCGGTTGGGAGAGAGAGTGAGAGTGAGAGTGAGGATGGGAGAGAGATTGTGAGAGTGAGAATGGGAGAGAGTGTGAGAGTGGAGGTTCGAATGGGAGAGGCTGTGAGGGTGAGAGTGCGGATGGGAGACAGTGTGAGAGTGAGAGTGAGGATATGAGAGTGTGAGAATGAGAGTGAGGATGGGAGAGAGAGTGTGAGGGTGAGAGTGAGGATGGGAGAGAGAGTGTGAGAGTGAGAGTGAGGATGGGAGAGAGAGTGTCAGAGTGACAGTGAGGATAGGAGAGAGAGTGTGAGATTGAAAGTGAGCTTGGGATAGAGAGTTTGAGTGTGAGCGTGAGGATGGGAGAGAGAGTGTGAGAGTGAGAGTGAGGATGGGAGAGAGTGTGCGAGAGTGAGAGTGCGGATGGGAGAGAGTGTGAGAGTGACAGCGAGGATGGGCGAGAGAGTGTGAGAGTGAGAGTGAGTATGGGAGAGAGTGTGAGAGTGGAGGTTCGAATGGGAGAGGCTGTGAGTGTGAGAGTGCGGATGTGAGAGAGTGTGAGAGTGAGAGTGAGGATATGAGAGTGTGAGAATGAGAGTGAGGATGCGAGAGAGAGTGTGAGAATGAGAGTGAGGATGGGAGAGGGAGTGTGAGAGTGAGAGTGAGGATGGGAAAGAGAGTGTGATAGTGAGAATGGGAGACAGTGTGAGCGTGGATGTGCGGTTGGGAGAGAGAGTGAGAGTGAGAGTGAGGAGGGGAGAGAGTGTGAGAGTGAGAGTGAGGATGGGGAGAGAGTGTGAGAGTGAGAGTGAGGATGGGAGAGAGAGTGTGATAGTGAGAGTGAGGATGGGAGAGAGTGTAAGAGTGAGAGTGAGGATGGGGAGAGAGTGTGAGAGTGAGAGTGAGGATGGGAGAGAGAGTGTGAGAGTGAGAATGGGAGAGAGTGTGAGAGTGGAAGTGCGAATGGGAGAGACTGTTAGGGTGAGAGTGCGGATGGGAGAGAGTGTGAGAGTGAGAGTGCGAATGGGAGTTAGTGAGAAAGTGAGAGGGAGGATGTGAGTGAGTGTGAGAGTGAGTGTGAGAATGAGATAGGAGAGAGAATGGTTGAGTGAGAGTGAGGATCGGAGAGAGAGTGTGTGAATGAGAGTGATGATGGGAGAGAGAGTGTGAGAGTGAGAGTGAGGATGGGAGAGAGTGTGAGAGTGAGAGTGAGGATAGGAGTGAGTGTGTGAGAGTGAACGTGATGATGGGAGAGAGAGTGTGCTAGTGAGAGTGAGAGTGAGGATGGGAGAGAGAGTGTGAGAGTGAGAATGGGAGACAGTGTGAGAGTGGATGTGCGGTTGGGAGAGAGAGTGAGAGTGAGAGTGAGGATGGGAGAGAGAGTGTGAGGGTGAGAGTGAGGATGGGAGAGAGAGTGTGAGAGTGACAGTGAGGATAGGAGAGAGAGTGTGAGATTGAGAATGAGCTTGGGATAGAGAGTTTGAGTGTGAAAGTGAGGTTGGGAGAGAGAGTGAGAATGGGAGAGACAGTGTGAGAGTGAGGATGGGAGAGAGAGTGTAAGAGTGAAAGTGAGGATGGGAGAGAAAGAGTGAGAGTGATAATGTGAGAGAGTGTGAGTCTGAGAGTGAGAGTTAGAGTGAGGATGGGAGAGACAGTGTGACAGTGAGAGTGAGGATGGGAGAGAGATTGTAAGAGTGAGAGTGCGAATGGGAGAGAGTGTGAGAGTGAGAGTGCGAATGAGTATGGGATAGAGAGTGTGAGAGTGAGAGTGAGGATGGGAGAGAGTGTGAGAGTGAGAGGGAGGATCGGAGAGAGAGTGTGAGAGTGAGAGTGAGAGTGCGGATGGGAGAGAGTGTGAGAGTGAGAATGAGGATGGGGAGAGAGTGTGAGAGAGATAGTGAGGTTGGGGGAGAGAGTGTGAGAATGAAACTGCGGATGGGAGAGAGTGTGAGAGTGAGAGTGAGGATGGGTGAAAGAGTGTGAGAGTGAGAGTGCGAATGGGAGAGAGTGTGAGAGTGAGAGTGAGAGTGACGATGGGATAGAGACTGTGAGAGTGAGAGTGATGATGGGAGAGAGTGTGTGAGAGTGAGAGTGCGGATGGGAGAGAGTGTGAGAGTGACAGCGAGAATGGGAGAGAGTGTGAGAGTGAGAGTGAGAGTGACGATGGGATAGAGAGTGTGAGAGTGAGAGTGATGATGGGAGAGAGTGTGTGAGAGTGAGAGTGCGGATGGGTGAGAGTGTGAGAGTGAGAGTGCGAATGGGAGTTAGTGAGAAAGCGAGAGTGAGGATGGGAGAGAGTGTGAGAGTGAGAGTGAGAATGAGGTAGGAGAGAGAATGTGTGAGTTAGAGTGAGGATCGGAGAGAGTGTGTGTGAATGAGAGTGAAGATGGGAGAGAGAGTGTGAGAGTGAGAGTGAGGATGGGAGAGAGTGTGAGAGTGAGAGTGAGGATGGGAGAGAGAGTGTGATAGTGAGAGTGAGAGTGAGGATGGGAGTGAGTGTGTGAGAGTGAACGTGATGATGGGAGATATATTGAGAGAGTGAGAGTGACAGTGAGGATGGGAGAGAGATGATGAGAGTGAGATTGAGAATGGGAGAGAGAGTGTGATAGTGAGAGTGAGTGTTAGGCTGGGAGAGAAAGGATGAGCGAGAGTGTTCATGGGAGAGAGAGTGTGAGAATGAGAGTGAGGATGGGAGAAGGAGTGTGAGAGTTAGAGTGAGGATGGGAGAGAGAGTGTGAGAGTGAGAATGGGAGACAGTGTGAGAGTGGATGTGCGGTTGGGAGAGAGAGTGAGAGTGAGAGTGAGAATGGGAGAGAGTGTGAGAGTGAGAGTGAGGATGGAGAGAGTGTGAGAGTGAGAGTGAGGATGGGGAGAGAGTGTGAGAATGAGAGTGAGGATGGGAGAGAGATTGTGAGAGTGAGAATGGGAGAGAGTGTGAGAGTGGAGGTTCGAATGGGAGAGGCTGTGTGGGTGAGTGTGCGGATGGGAGACAGTGTGAGAGTGAGAGTGAGGATATGAGAGTTTGAGAATGAGAGTGAGGATGGGAGAGAGAGTGTGAGAATGAGAGTGAGGATGGGAGAAGGGGTGTGAGAGTGAGAGTGAGGATGGGAGAGAGAGTGTGAGAGTGAGAATGGGAGACAGTGTGAGAGTGGATGTGCGGTTGGGAGAGAGAGTGAGAGTGAGAGTGAGGATGGGAGAAAGAGTGTGAGGGTGAGAGTGAGGATGGGAGAGAGAGTGTGAGAGTGAGAATGAGGATGGGAGAGAGTGTGAGAGTGAGAGTGAGGATGGAGAGAGTGTGAGAGTGAGAGTGAGGATGGGGAGAGAGTGTGAGAATGAGAGTGAGGATGGGAGAGAGATTGTGTGAGTGAGAATGGGAGAGAGTGTGAGAGTGGAGGTTCGAATGGGAGAGGCTGTGTGGGTGAGTGTGCGGATGGGAGACAGTGTGAGAGTGAGAGGGAGGATATGAGAGTTTGAGAATGAGAGTGAGGATGGGAGAGAGAGTGTGAGAATGAGAGTGAGGATGGGAGAAGGAGTGTGAGAGTGAGAGTGAGGATGGGAGAGAGAGTGTGAGAGTGAGAATGGGAGAGAGTGTGAGAGTGGATGTGCGGTTGGGAGAGAGAGTGAGAGTGAGAGTGAGGATGGGAGAGAGAGTGTGAGGGTGAGAGTGAGGATGGGAGAGAGAGAGTGAGAGTGTGGATGGGCGAGAGAGTGTCAGAGTGACAGTGAGGATAGGAGAGAGAGTGTGAGATTGAGAGTGAGCTTGGGATAGAGAGTTTGAGTGTGAGCGTGAGGATGGGAGAGAGAGTGTGAGAGTGAGAGTGAGGATGGGAGAGAGTGTGTGAGAGTGAGAGTGCGGATGGGAGAGAGTGTGAGAGTGACAGTGAGGATGGGAGATGGAATGTGAGAGTGACAGTGAGGATGGGAGAGAGAGTTTGAGAGTGAGAGTGAGTATGGGAGAGAGTGAGAGAGTGAGAGTGAGGAGGGGAGAGAGTGTGAGAGTGAGAGTGAGGATGGGGAGAGAGTGTGAGAGTGAGAGTGAGGATGGGAGAGAGAGTGTCAGAGTGACAGTGAGGATAGGAGAGAGACTGATGAGATTGAGAGTGAGCTTGGGATAGAGAGTTTGAGTGTGAGCGTGAGGAAGGGAGAGAGAGTGTGAGAGTGAGAGTGAGGATGGGAGAGAGTGTGTGAGAGTGAGAGTGCGGATGGGAGAGAGTGTGAGAGTGAGAGTGAGGATGGGAGAGGGAATGTGAGAGTGACAGTGAGGATGGGAGAGAGAGTGTGAGAGTGAGAGTGAGTATGGGAGAGAGTGTGAGAGTGAGAGTGAGGAGGGGAGAGAGTGTGAGAGTGACAGTGAGGGTGGGAGAGAGAGTGTGAGATTGAGAATGGGAGAGAGTGCGAGAGTGGAAGTGCGAATGGGAGAGAGTGTGAGGGTGAGAGTGCGGATGGGTGAGAGTGTGAGAGTGAGAGTGCGAATGGGACTTAGTGAGAAAGTGAGAGTGAGGATGGGAGAGAGTGTGAGAGTGAGAGTGAGAATGAGGTAGGTGAGAGAATGTGTGAGTGAGAGTGAGGATCGGAGAGAGAGTGTGTGAATGAGAGTGAGGATGTGAGAGAGTGTGAGAGTGAGAGTGAGAATGAGGTAGGAGAGAGAATGTGTGAGTGAGAGTGAGGATCGGAGAGAGAGTGTGAGAGTGAGAGTGAGGATGGGAGAGAGTGTGAGAGTGAGAGTGAGGATGGGAGAGAGAGTGTGATTGTGAGAGTGAGAGTGAGGATCGGAGTGAGTGTGTGAGAGTGAACGTGATGATGGGAGATATATTGAGAGAGTGAGAGTGACAGTGAGGATGGGAGAGAGATGATGAGAGTGAGATTGAGAATGGGAGAGAGAGAGTGATAGTGAGAGAGAGTGTGAGGATGGGAGAGAGAGGATGAGCGAGAGTGTTCATGGGAGAGAGAGTGTGAGAGTGAGAGTAAGGATGCGGAGAGAGTGTGAGAGAGAGAGTGAGGACGGAGAGAGTGTGAGAGTGAGAGTGAGGATGGGGAGAGAGTGTGAGAATGAGAGTGAGGATGGGAGAGAGAGTGTAAGGGTGAGAGTGAGGATGGGAGAGAGAGTGTGAGAGTGAGAGTGAGGTGGGCGAGAGAGTGTCAGAGTGACAATGAGGATAGGAGAGAGAGTGTGAGATTGAGAGTGAGCTTGGGATAGAGAGTTTGAGTGTGAGCGTGAGGTTGGGAGAGAGAGAGTGAGAGTGAGAGTGAGGATGGGAGAGAGTGTGTGAGAGTGAGAGTGCGGATGGGAGAGAGTGTGAGAGTAACAGTGAGGATGGGAGAGGGAATGTGAGAGTGACAGTGAGGATGGGAGAGAGAGTGTGAGAGTGAGAGTGAGTATGGGAGAGAGTGTGAGAGTGAGAGTGAGGAGGGGAGAGAGTGTGAGAGTGAGAGTGAGGATGAGGAGAGAGTGTGAGAGTGAGATTGAGAATGGGAGAGAGTGTGAGAGTGGAAGTGCGAATGGGAGAGAGTGTGAGGGTGAGAGTGCGGATGGGTGAGAGTGTGAGAGTGAGAGTGAGGATGGGAGAGAGAGTGTGAGAGTTAGAGTGCGGATGGGAGAGGGAATGTGGGAGTGACAGTGAGGATGGGAGAGAGAGTGTGAGAGTGAGAGTGAGTATGGGAGAGAGTGTGAGAATGAGAGTGAGGAGGGGAGAGAGTGTGAGAGTGAGAGTGAGGATGGGGAGAGAGTGTGAGAGTGAGAGTGAGGATGGGAGAGAGAGTGTGAGATTGAGAATGGGAGAGAGTGTGAGAGTGGAAGTGCGAATGGGAGAGAGTGTGAGGGTGAGAGTGCGGATGGGAGAGAGTGTGAGATTGAGAATGACGATGGGGAGAGAGTATGAGAATGAAACTGCGGATGGGAGAGAGTGTAAGAGTGAGAGTGAGAGTGAGGATGGGAGAGAGAGTGTGAGATCGAGAGCGATGTTTGGGAGGGAGTGTGAGAGTGAGAGTGAGGACAGGAGAGAGAGTGTGAGAGTGAGAGTGAGTATGGGAGAGAGTGTGAGAGTGAGAGTGAGGAGGGGAGAGAGTGTGAGAGTGAGGATGGGGAGAGAGTGTGAGAGTGAGAGTGAGGATGGGAGAGAGAGCGTGAGATTGAGAATGGGAGAGAGTGTGAGAGTGGAAGTGCGAATGGGAGAGAGTGTGAGGGTGAGAGTGCGGATGGGTGAGAGTGTGAGAGTGAGAGTGCGAATGGGAGTTAGTGAGAAAGTGAGAGTGAGGATGGGAGAGAGTGTGAGAGTGAGAGTGAGAATGAGGTAGGAGAGAGAATGTGTGAGTGAGAGTGAGGATCGGAGAGAGAGTGTGTGAATGAGAGTGAGGATGGGAGAGGGAGTGTGAGAGTGAGAGTGAGGATGGGAGAGAGAGTGTGATAGTGAGAATGGGAGACAGTGTGAGAGTGGATGTGTGGTTGGGAGAGAGAGTGAGAGTGAGAGTGAGGATGGGGAGAGGGTGTGAGAGTGAGAGTGAGGATGGTAGAGAATGTGTGAGAGTGAGAGTGAGGAGGGGAGAGAGTGTGAGAGTGACAGCGAGAATGGAAGAGAGAGTGTGAGAGTGAGAGTGAGGATGGGAGAGAGTGTGAGATTGAGAATGACGATGGGGAGAGAGTATGAGAATGAAACTGCGGATGGGAGAGAGTGTAAGAGTGAGAGTCAGAGTGAGGATGGGAGAGAGAGTGTGAGATTGAGAGCGAGGTTTGGGAGGGAGTGTGAGAGTGAGAGTGAGGATAGGAGAGAGAGTGTGAGAGTGAGAGTGAGTATGGGAGAGAGTGTGAGAGTGAGAGTGAGGAGGGGAGAGAGTGTGAGAGTGAGAGTGAGGATGGGGAGAGAGTGTGAGAGTGAGAGTGAGGATGGGAGAGAGAGCGTGAGATTAAGAATGGGAGAGAGTGTGAGAGTGGAAGTGCGAATGGGAGAGAGTGTGAGGGTGAGAGTGCGGATGGGTGAGAGTGTGAGAGTGAGAGTGCGAATGGGAGTTAGTGAGAAAGTGAGAGTGAGGATGGGAGAGAGTGTGAGAGTGAGAGTGAGAATGAGGTAGGAGAGAGAATGAGTGAGTGAGAGTGAGGATCGGAGAGAGAGTGTGTGAATGAGAGTGAGGATGGGAGAGGGAGTGTGAGAGTGAGAGTGAGGATGGGAGAGAGAGTGTGATAGTGAGAATGGGAGACAGTGTGAGAGTGGATGTGTGGTTGGGCGAGAGGGTGAGAGTGAGAGTGAGGATGGGGAGAGGGTGTGAGAGTGAGAGTGAGAATGGTAGAGAATGTGTGAGAGTGAGAGTGAGGAGGGGAGACAGTGTGAGAGTGAGAGTGAGGATGGGAGAGAGAGTGTGAGAGTGAGAGTGAGGATGGGAGAGAATGTGTGAGAGTGAGAGTGAGAATGGGAGAGAGTGTAAGAGTGAGAGTGAGGATGGGAGAGAGTGTGATAGTGAGATTGAGAGTGAGGATGGGGAGAGAGTGTGAGAGTGAGTGTGAGGATGGGAGAGAGAGTGTGAGAGTGAGAATGGGAGAGAGTGTGAGAGTGGAAGTGCGAATGGGAGAGAGTGTGAGGGTGAGAGTGCGGATGGGAGAGAGTGTGAGAGTGAGATTGCGAATGGGAGTAAGTGAGAAAGTGAGAGGGAGGATGGGAGTGAGTGTGAGAGTGAGTGTGAGAATGAGATAGGAGAGCGAATGGTTGAGTGAGAGTGAGGATCGGAGAGAGAGTGTGTGAATGAGAGTGATGATGGGAGAGAGAGTGTGAGAGTGAGAGTGAGGATGGGAGAGAGTGTGAGAGTGAGAGTGAGGATGGGAGAGAGAGTGTGATAGTGAGAGTGAGGATGGGAGTGAGTGTGTGAGAGTGAACATGATGATGGGAGAGAGATTGTATGAGTGAGAATGGGAGAGAGTGTGAGAGTGGAGGTTCGAATGGGAGAGGCTGTGTGGGTGAGATTGCGGATGGGAGACAGTGTGAGAGTGAGAGTGAGGATATGAGAGTTTGAGAATGAGAGTGAGGATGGGAGAGAGAGTGTGAGAATGAGAGTGAGGTTGGTAGAAGGAGTGTGAGAGTGAGAGTGAGGATGGGAGAGAGAGTGTGAGAGTGAGAATGGGAGACAGTGTGAGAGTGGATGTTCGGTTGGGAGAGATGGGAGAGTCTGATAGTGAGAGTGAGTGTGAGGATGGGAGAGAGAGGATGAGCGAGAGTGTTCATGAGAGAGAGAGTGTGAGAGTGAGAGTAAGGATGCAGAGAGAGTTTGAGAGTGAGAGTGAGAATGGGAGAGAGTGTGAGAGTGAGAGTGAGGATGGAGAGAGTGTGAGAGTGAGAGTGAGGATGGGGGGAGAGTGTGAGAATGAGAGTGAGGATGGGAGAGAGATTGTATGAGTGAGAATGGGAGAGAGTGTGAGAGTGGAGGTTCGAATGGGAGAGGCTGTGTGGGTGAGAGTTTGGATGGGAGACAGTGTGAGAGTGAGAGTGAGGATATGAGAGTTTGAGAATGAGAGTGAGGATGGGAGAGAGAGTGTGAGAATGAGAGTGAGGATGGGAAAAGGAGTGTGAGAGTGAGAGTGAGGATGGGAGAGAGAGTGTGAGAGTGAGAATGGGAGACAGTGTGAGAGTGGATGTGCGGTTGGGAGAGAGAGTGAGAGTGAGAGTGAGGATGGGAGAGAGAGTGTGAGGGTGAGAGTGAGGATGGGAGAGAGAGTGTGAGAGTGAGAGTGAGGATGGGAGAGAGAGTGTCAGAGTGACAGTGAGGACAGGAGAGAGAGTGTGAGATTGAAAGTGAGCTTGGGATAGAGAGTTTGAGTGTGAGCGTGAGGATGGGAGAGAGAGAGTGAGAGTGAGGATGGGAGAGAGTGTGTGAGAGTGAGAGGGGGATGGGAGAGAATATGAGAGTGACAGCGAGGATGGGAGAGAGAGTGTGAGAGTGAGAGTGAGTATGGGAGAGAGTGTGAGATGGAGGTTCGAATGGGAGAGGCTGTGAGGGTGAGAGTGCGGATGGGAGAGAGTGTGAGCGTGAGGATATGAGAGTGTGAGAATGAGAGTGAGGATGGGAGAGAGAGTGTGAGAATGAGAGTGAGGATGGGAGAGGGAGTGTGAGAGTGAGAGTGAGGATGGGAAAGAGAGTGTGATAGTGAGAATGGGAGACAGTGTGAGAGTGGATGTGCGGTTGGGAGAGAGAGTGAGAGTGAGAGTGAGGAGGGGAGAGAGTGTGAGAGTGAGAGTGAGGATGGGGAGAGAGTGTGAGAGTGAGAGTGAGGATGGGAGAAAGTGTGATAGTGAGATTGAGAGTGAGGATGGGGAGAGAGTGTGAGAGTGAGAGTGAGGATGGGAGAGAGCGTGTGAGTGTGAGAATGGGAGAGAGTGTGAGAGTGGAAGTGCGTATGGGAGAGAGTGTGAGGGTGAGAATGCGGTTAGGAGAGAGTGTGAGAGAGAGAGTGCGAATGGGAGTTAGTGAGAAAGTGAGAGGGAGGATGGGAGTGAGTGTGAGAGTGAGTGTGAGAATGAGATAGGAGAGAGAATGGTTGAGTGAGAGTGAGGATCGGAGAGAGAGTGTGTGAATGAGAGTGATGATGGGAGAGAGAGTGTGAGAGTGAGATTGAGGATGGGAGAGAGTGTGAGAGTGAGAGTGAGGATGGGAGAGAGAGTGTCAGAGTGACAGTGAGGACAGGAGAGAGAGTGTGAGATTGAAAGTGAGCTTGGGATAGAGAGTTTGAGTGTGAGCGTGAGGATGGGAGAGAGAGTGTGAGAGTGAGAGTGAGGATGGGAGAGAGTGTGTGAGAGTGAGAGGGGGATGGGAGAGAATATGAGAGTGACAGCGAGGATGGGAGAGAGAGTGTGAGAGTGAGAGTGAGTATGGGAGAGAGTGTGAGATGGAGGTTCGAATGGGAGAGGCTGTGAGGGTGAGAGTGCGGATGGGAGAGAGTGTGAGCGTGAGGATATGAGAGTGTGAGAATGAGAGTGAGGATGGGAGAGAGAGTGTGAGAATGAGAGTGAGGATGGGAGAGGGAGTGTGAGAGTGAGAGTGAGGATGGGAAAGAGAGTGTGATAGTGAGAATGGGAGACAGTGTGAGAGTGGATGTGCGGTTGGGAGAGAGAGTGAGAGTGAGAGTGAGGAGGGGAGAGAGTGTGAGAGTGAGAGTGAGGATGGGGAGAGAGTGTGAGAGTGAGAGTGAGGATGGGAGAGAGTGTGATAGTGAGATTGAGAGTGAGGATGGGGAGAGAGTGTGAGAGTGAGAGTGAGGATGGGAGAGAGAGTGTGAGTGTGAGAATGGGAGAGAGTGTGAGAGTGGAAGTGCGTATGGGAGAGAGTGTGAGGGTGAGAATGCGGTTAGGAGAGAGTGTGAGAGAGAGAGTGCGAATGGGAGTTAGTGAGAAAGTGAGAGGGAGGATGGGAGTGAGTGTGAGAGTGAGTGTGAGAATGAGATAGGAGAGAGAATGGTTGAGTGAGAGTGAGGATCGGAGAGAGAGTGTGTGAATGAGAGTGATGATGGGAGAGAGAGTGTGAGAGTGAGATTGAGGATGGGAGAGAGTGTGAGAGTGAGAGTGAGGATGGGAGTGAGTGTGTGAGAGTGAACGTGATGATGGGAGAGAGAGTGTGATAGTGAGAGTGAGAGTGAGGATGGGAGAGAGAGTGTGAGAGTGAGAATAGGAGACAGTGTGAGAGTGGATGTGCGGTTGGAAGAGAGAGTGAGAGTGAGAGTGAGGATGGGAGAGAGAGTGTGAGGGTGAGAGTGAGGATGGGAGAGAGAGTGTGAGAGTGAGAGTGAGGATGGGAGAGAGAGTGTGAGATTGAGAATGGGAGAGAGTGTGAGAGTGGAAGTGCGAATGGGAGAGAGTGTGAGGGTGAGAGTGCGGATGGGTGAGAGTGTGAGAGTGAGAGTGCGAATGGGACTTAGTGAGAAAGTGAGAGTGAGGATGGGAGAGAGTGTGAGAGTGAGAGTGAGAATGAGGTAGGAGAGAGAATGAGTGAGTGAGAGTGAGGATCGGAGAGAGAGTGTGTGAATGAGAGTGAGGATGGGAGAGGGAGTGTGAGAGTGAGAGTGAGGATGGGAGAGAGAGTGTGATAGTGAGAATGGGAGACAGTGTGAGAGTGGATGTGTGGTTGGGCGAGAGGGTGAGAGTGAGAGTGAGGATGGGGAGAGGGTGTGAGAGTGAGAGTGAGAATGGTAGAGAATGTGTGAGAGTGAGAGTGAGGAGGGGAGACAGTGTGAGAGTGAGAGTGAGGATGGGAGAGAGAGTGTGAGAGTGAGAGTGAGGATGGGAGAGAATGTGTGAGAGTGAGAGTGAGAATGGGAGAGAGTGTAAGAGTGAGAGTGAGGATGGGAGAGAGTGTGATAGTGAGATTGAGAGTGAGGATGGGGAGAGAGTGTGAGAGTGAGTGTGAGGATGGGAGAGAGAGTGTGAGAGTGAGAATGGGAGAGAGTGTGAGAGTGGAAGTGCGAATGGGAGAGAGTGTGAGGGTGAGAGTGCGGATGGGAGAGAGTGTGAGAGTGAGATTGCGAATGGGAGTAAGTGAGAAAGTGAGAGGGAGGATGGGAGTGAGTGTGAGAGTGAGTGTGAGAATGAGATAGGAGAGCGAATGGTTGAGTGAGAGTGAGGATCGGAGAGAGAGTGTGTGAATGAGAGTGATGATGGGAGAGAGAGTGTGAGAGTGAGAGTGAGGATGGGAGAGAGTGTGAGAGTGAGAGTGAGGATGGGAGAGAGAGTGTGATAGTGAGAGTGAGGATGGGAGTGAGTGTGTGAGAGTGAACGTGATGATGGGAGAGAGATTGTATGAGTGAGAATGGGAGAGAGTGTGAGAGTGGAGGTTCGAATGGGAGAGGCTGTGTGGGTGAGATTGCGGATGGGAGACAGTGTGAGAGTGAGAGTGAGGATATGAGAGTTTGAGAATGAGAGTGAGGATGGGAGAGAGAGTGTGAGAATGAGAGTGAGGTTGGTAGAAGGAGTGTGAGAGTGAGAGTGAGGATGGGAGAGAGAGTGTGAGAGTGAGAATGGGAGACAGTGTGAGAGTGGATGTGCGGTTGGGAGAGATGGGAGAGTCTGATAGTGAGAGTGAGTGTGAGGATGGGAGAGAGAGGATGAGCGAGAGTGTTCATGAGAGAGAGAGTGTGAGAGTGAGAGTAAGGATGCAGAGAGAGTTTGAGAGTGAGAGTGAGAATGGGAGAGAGTGTGAGAGTGAGAGTGAGGATGGAGAGAGTGTGAGAGTGAGAGTGAGGATGGGGGGAGAGTGTGAGAATGAGAGTGAGGATGGGAGAGAGATTGTATGAGTGAGAATGGGAGAGAGTGTGAGAGTGGAGGTTCGAATGGGAGAGGCTGTGTGGGTGAGAGTTTGGATGGGAGACAGTGTGAGAGTGAGAGTGAGGATATGAGAGTTTGAGAATGAGAGTGAGGATGGGAGAGAGAGTGTGAGAATGAGAGTGAGGATGGGAAAAGGAGTGTGAGAGTGAGAGTGAGGATGGGAGAGAGAGTGTGAGAGTGAGAATGGGAGACAGTGTGAGAGTGGATGTGCGGTTGGGAGAGAGAGTGAGAGTGAGAGTGAGGATGGGAGAGAGAGTGTGAGGGTGAGAGTGAGGATGGGAGAGAGAGTGTGAGAGTGAGAGTGAGGATGGGAGAGAGAGTGTCAGAGTGACAGTGAGGACAGGAGAGAGAGTGTGAGATTGAAAGTGAGCTTGGGATAGAGAGTTTGAGTGTGAGCGTGAGGATGGGAGAGAGAGAGTGAGAGTGAGGATGGGAGAGAGTGTGTGAGAGTGAGAGGGGGATGGGAGAGAATATGAGAGTGACAGCGAGGATGGGAGAGAGAGTGTGAGGGTGAGAGTGAGTATGGGAGAGAGTGTGAGATGGAGGTTCGAATGGGAGAGGCTGTGAGGGTGAGAGTGCGGATGGGAGAGAGTGTGAGCGTGAGGATATGAGAGTGTGAGAATGAGAGTGAGGATGGGAGAGAGAGTGTGAGAATGAGAGTGAGGATGGGAGAGGGAGTGTGAGAGTGAGAGTGAGGATGGGAAAGAGAGTGTGATAGTGAGAATGGGAGACAGTGTGAGAGTGGATGTGCGGTTGGGAGAGAGAGTGAGAGTGAGAGTGAGGAGGGGAGAGAGTGTGAGAGTGAGAGTGAGGATGGGGAGAGAGTGTGAGAGTGAGAGTGAGGATGGGAGAGAGTGTGATAGTGAGATTGAGAGTGAGGATGGGGAGAGAGTGTGAGAGTGAGAGTGAGGATGGGAGAGAGAGTGTGAGTGTGAGAATGGGAGAGAGTGTGAGAGTGGAAGTGCGTATGGGAGAGAGTGTGAGGGTGAGAATGCGGTTAGGAGAGAGTGTGAGAGAGAGAGTGCGAATGGGAGTTAGTGAGAAAGTGAGAGGGAGGATGGGAGTGAGTGTGAGAGTGAGTGTGAGAATGAGATAGGAGAGAGAATGGTTGAGTGAGAGTGAGGATCGGAGAGAGAGTGTGTGAATGAGAGTGATGATGGGAGAGAGAGTGTGAGAGTGAGATTGAGGATGGGAGAGAGTGTGAGAGTGAGAGTGAGGATGGGAGAGAGAGTGTCAGAGTGACAGTGAGGACAGGAGAGAGAGTGTGAGATTGAAAGTGAGCTTGGGATAGAGAGTTTGAGTGTGAGCGTGAGGATGGGAGAGAGAGTGTGAGAGTGAGAGTGAGGATGGGAGAGAGTGTGTGAGAGTGAGAGGGGGATGGGAGAGAATATGAGAGTGACAGCGAGGATGGGAGAGAGAGTGTGAGAGTGAGAGTGAGTATGGGAGAGAGTGTGAGATGGAGGTTCGAATGGGAGAGGCTGTGAGGGTGAGAGTGCGGATGGGAGAGAGTGTGAGCGTGAGGATATGAGAGTGTGAGAATGAGAGTGAGGATGGGAGAGAGAGTGTGAGAATGAGAGTGAGGATGGGAGAGGGAGTGTGAGAGTGAGAGTGAGGATGGGAAAGAGAGTGTGATAGTGAGAATGGGAGACAGTGTGAGAGTGGATGTGCGGTTGGGAGAGAGAGTGAGAGTGAGAGTGAGGAGGGGAGAGAGTGTGAGAGTGAGAGTGAGGATGGGGAGAGAGTGTGAGAGTGAGAGTGAGGATGGGAGAGAGTGTGATAGTGAGATTGAGAGTGAGGATGGGGAGAGAGTGTGAGAGTGAGAGTGAGGATGGGAGAGAGAGTGTGAGTGTGAGAATGGGAGAGAGTGTGAGAGTGGAAGTGCGTATGGGAGAGAGTGTGAGGGTGAGAATGCGGTTAGGAGAGAGTGTGAGAGAGAGAGTGCGAATGGGAGTTAGTGAGAAAGTGAGAGGGAGGATGGGAGTGAGTGTGAGAGTGAGTGTGAGAATGAGATAGGAGAGAGAATGGTTGAGTGAGAGTGAGGATCGGAGAGAGAGTGTGTGAATGAGAGTGATGATGGGAGAGAGAGTGTGAGAGTGAGATTGAGGATGGGAGAGAGTGTGAGAGTGAGAGTGAGGATGGGAGTGAGTGTGTGAGAGTGAACGTGATGATGGGAGAGAGAGTGTGATAGTGAGAGTGAGAGTGAGGATGGGAGAGAGAGTGTGAGAGTGAGAATAGGAGACAGTGTGAGAGTGGATGTGCGGTTGGAAGAGAGAGTGAGAGTGAGAGTGAGGATGGGAGAGAGAGTGTGAGGGTGAGAGTGAGGATGGGAGAGAGAGTGTGAGAGTGAGAGTGAGGATGGGAGAGAGAGTGTTAGAGTGACAGTGAGGATAGGAGAGAGAGTGTGAGATTGAGAGTGAGCTTGGGATAGAGAGTTTGAGTGTGAGAGTGAGGATGGGAGTGAGTGTGTGAGGTTGAGAATGGGAGAGCGTGTGAGAGTGGAAGTGCGAATGGGAGAGAGTGTGAGGGTGAGAGTGCGGATGGGTGAGAGTGTGAGAGTGAGAGTGCGAATGGGAGTTAGTGAGAAAGTGAGAGTAGGGATGGGAGAGAGTGTGAGAGTGAGAGTGAGAATGAGGTAGGAGAGAGAATGTGTGAGTGAGAGTGAGGATCGGAGAGAGTGTGTGTGAATGAGAGTGAAGATGGGAGAGAGAGTGTGAGAGTGAGAGTGAGGATGGGAGAGAGTGTGAGAGTGAGAGTGAGGATGGGAGAGAGAGTGTGAGGGTGCGAGTGAGGATGGGAGAGAGAGTGAGAGTGAGAGTGAGGATGGGAGAGAGAGTGTTAGAGTGACAGTGAGGATAGGAGAGAGAGAGTGTGAGATTGAGAATGAGCTTGGGATAGAGAGTTTGAGTGTGAGAGTGAGGATGGGAGAGAGAGTGAGAATGGGAGAGACAGTGTGAGAGTGAGAGTGAGGATGGGAGAGAGAGTGTAAGAGTGAAAGTGAGGATGGGAGAGAAAGAGTGAGAGTGAGAATGGGAGAGAGTGTGAGAGTGGAAGTGCGAATGGGAGAGAGTGTGAGGGTGAGAGTGCAGATGGGAGAGAGTGTGAGAGTGAGAGTGCGAATGAGATAGGAGAGAGAATGGTTGAGTGTGAGTGAGGATCGGAGAGAGAGTGTGTGAATGCGAGTGATGATGGGAGAGAGAGGGTGAGAGTGAGAGTGAGGATGGGAGAGAGTGTGAGAGTGAGATTGAGGATGGGAGTGAGTGTGTGAGAGTGAACGTGATGATGGGAGAGAAAGTGTGATAGTGAGAGTGAGAGTGAGGATGGGAGAGAGAGTGAGAATGGGAGAGACAGTGTGAGAGAGAGAGTAAGGATGGGAGAGAGAGTGTAATAGTGAAAGTGAGGATGGGAGAGAAAGAGTGAGAGTGATAATGTGAGAGAGTGTGAGTGTGAGAGTGATGATGGGAGAGAGAGTGTGAGAGTGAGAGTGAGGATGGGAGAGATAGTGTGACAGTGAGAGTGAGGATGGGAGAGAGATTGTAAGAGTGAGAGTGCGAATGAGAGAGAGTGTGAGAGTGAGAGTGCGAATGAGTATGGGATAGAGAGTGTGAGAGTGAGAGTGAGGATGGGAGAGAGTGTGAGAGTGAGAGGGAGGATCGGAGAGAGAGTGTGAGAGCGAGAGTGAGAGTGCGGATGGGAGAGAGTGTGAGAGTGAGAATGAGGATGGGGGAGAGAGTGTGAGAGAGATAGTGAGGTTGGGGTAGAGAGTGTGAGAATGAAACTGCGGATGGGAGAGAGTGTGAGAGTGAGAGTGAGGATGGGTGAAAGAGTTTGAGAGTGAGAGTGCGAATGGGAGAGAGTGTGAGAGTGAGAGTGAGAGTGACGATGGGATAGAGAGTGTGAGAGTGAGAGTGATGATGGGAGAGAGTGTGTGAGAGTGAGAGTGCGGATGGGAGAGAGTGTGAGAGTGACAGCGAGAATGGGAGAGAGAGTGTGAGAGTGAGAGTGAGGATGGGAGAGAGTGTGAGATTGAGAATGACGATGGGGAGAGAGTATGAGAATCAAACTGCGGATGGGAGAGAGTGTGGGAGTGAGAGTGAGAGTGAGGATGGGAGGGAGAGTGTGAGATTGAGAGCGAGGTTTGGGAGGGAGTGTGAGAGTGAGAGTGAGGATGGGCGAGAGAGTGTGAGAGTGAGACAGAGGATGGGAGAGAGTGTGTGAGAGTGAGAATGATAGTGAGTGTGTGATTGAGGATGGGAGAGAGATTGTGTGAGTGAGAGGAAGGATGGACAGAGAGTGTGAGAGTGATAGTGAGGATGGGAAAGAGATTGTGAGAGTGAGAGTAAGGATGCAGAGAGAGTGTGAGAGTGAGAGTGAGGATGGGAGAGAGTGTGGGATTTGAGGATGGGAGAGAGAGTGTGAGAGTCAGAGTGAGAATGGGAGAGAGTGTGTGAGAGTGAGAGTGAGAATGTGAGTGAGTGTGGCAGTGAGGATGGGAGAGAGAGTGTGAGAGTGATAGTGAGGATGGGAGGCAGAGTGCGAGAGTGAGAGTGATGTTGGGAGAGAGTGTGTGAGGGTGAGAGTGAGAATGGGAGAGAGAGCGTGAGATTGAGAGTGAGGATGGGAGAGAGTGTAAAAGTGAGAGTGAGGATGGGCGAGAGTGTGACAGTGAGAGTGAGGATGGGAGAGAGAGTGTGAGAGTGAGAGTGATGATGGGCGAGAGAGTGTGATAGTGAGAGTGAGAGTGAGGATGGGAGAGAGAGTGTGAGAGTGAGAGTGAGTATGGGAGAGCGTGTGTGTGAGTGAGAGTGAGAGTGGGAGTGAGTGTGGGAGTGAGGATGGGAGAGAGAGTGTGAGAGTGAGACTGAGGATGGGATAGAGTGTGTGAGAGTGAGAGTGTGGCTAGGGGAGAGAGTGTGAGAGTGAGAGAGTGGATGGGGAGAGAGTGTGAGAGTGAGAGTAAGAATGGGAGGGAGTGTGAGAGTGAGAGTGAGAGTGAGGATGGGAGAGTATGTGAGAGTGAGAGTGAGGATAGGCGAGAGAGTGTGAGAGTGAGAGTGAGGATGGGAGAGAGAATTTGAGGGTGAGAGTGAGGAAGGGCGAGAGAGTGTGAGAGTGAGAGTGTGAGTGAGGTTGTGAGAGAGTGTGTGAGAGTGAGACTGAGGTTGCGGGAGGGAGTGTGAGAGTGGGAGTGAGGATGGGAGAGAAAGTGTGAGAGTGAGAGTGAGGATGGGAGAGAGAGTGTGAGAGTGAGATTGAGAATGGGAGAGAGTGTGGGAGTGAGGATGGGAGAGAGAGTGTGAGAGTGTGAGTGAGAATGGGAGAGAGTATGTGAGAGTGAGAGTGAGAGTGGGAGTGAGTGTGGGTTTGAGGGTGGGAGAGAGTGTGTGAGAGTGAGAGTGAGGATGGGAGAGAGAGTGTGAGAGTTGAAGTGAGGATGTGAGAGAGTGTGAGAGTGACAGTGAGGATTGGAGAGAGCGAGAGAGAGAGAGCAGAGTGCGGATGGGAGAGAGAGTGTGAGAGTAGAAGTGAGGATGGGAGAGAGTGTGAGAGTGAGAGTGCGAATGGGAGAGAGTGTGAGAGTGAGAGTGT